>NC_056062.1:35594469-35897500 GCF_016772045.2 Ovis aries | reverse complement strand
ATAACCTCAGATATGCTGATGACATCACACTTATGGCAGAAGGTGAAGAGGAACTAAAGAGCCTCTCGATGAAAGTAAAAGAGGAGAGTGAAAAAGCAGACTTAAAACTCAACATTCAAAAAACAAAGATCATGGCATCTGGTCCCATCACTTCATGGCAAATAGATGGCGAAACAATGGAAACAATGAGAGATTTTACATTTTTGGGCTTTAAAGCGCTGCAGATGGTAACTGCAGCCATGAAATTAAAAGACACTTGCTCCTTGGAAGAAAAGCTATTATAAGCTTAGACAGCATATTAAAAAGCAGAGAAATTATTTACCAACAAAGGTCCATTTAGTCAAATGTATGGTTTTTCCAGTAGTCATGTATGAATGTGGCAGTTCAGTTCAGTTCAGTTTAGTCGCTCAGTCGTGTCCGACTCTTTGTGACCCCATGAATTGCAGCACGCCAGGCCTCCCTGTCCATCACCATCTCCCGGAGTTCACTCAGACTCACGTCCATTGAGTCCGTGATGCCATCCAGCCATCTCATCCTGGGTCGTCCCCTTCTCCTCCTGCCCCCAATCCCTCCCAGCATCAGTCTTTTCCAGTGAGTCAACTCTTCACATGAGGTGGCCAAAGTACTGGAGTTTCAGCTTTAGCATCATTCCTTCCAAAGAAATCCCAGGGTTGATCTCCTTCAGAATGGACTGGTTGGATCTCCTTGCAGTCCAAGGGACCCTCAAGAGTCTTCTCCGACACCACAGTTCAAATGCAAGTTGGACCATAAAGAAAGCTGAGCACTGTAGAATTGATGCTTTTGAACTGTGGTGTTGGAGAAGATTCTTGAGAGTCTCTTGGATAACAAGGAGATCCAACCAGTCAATCCTAAAGGAAATCAGTCCTGAATATTCACTGGAAGGGCTGATGCTGAGCTGAACCTCCAATACTTTGGCCACCTGATGTGAAGAGCTGACTGATAGGAGAAGACCCTGATGCTGGGAAAGATTGAAGGTAGAAAGAGAAGGGGATAACAGAGGATGAGATGGTTGGATGGCATCACTGACTCGATGGACATGAGTTTGAGCAAGCTCAGTGAGTTGGTGAAGGACAGGGAAGCCTTGTGTGCTACAGTCCATAGGGTTGCAAAGAGTCGGACACAACTGAGTGACTGAACTGAACTGAAAATTGACCATGTAGTAGCTGGAAACCTAATTACAATAAGAGAAACTTTGGACTTGTGTTATAAACTCTTGAAATTAGATCAGAATCCTTAGACCATCCTCCTTATGGCTACTTAATCTCAATTCAAAATCCATATGCAAACTTCTAAATCTGATTGGGGCTAAAAACCTCCCTTTTTAATATAGCAAATTGAATAACCTGCTTCCTAAAACCATCTCTTGATTCAGGTTGGATATCAGAATCCTGCAATCAGTACTGTTATGCACAACTTACTTCCTTTATATAACTTTTTTTTTTTTTTTTTGCCATGAAGAACTCGTATTTAATTGTTAATCTCTGTGTTGAATTCTGAGCAGAAGCAGCAAATCCCATAATTCTTGAAACATAAATTTTTTTTTCTTTGCTTAGTAACTTGGATATGGCAGAAAGAGCAATGAAAGTAATGAGAGCCTCTGTGTGTCTGAGAGCTCTCCGTGGGGCACATACCCTGGTCTCAGGTGCACTACAGTGGGACCATGGTGTCTGGATCCATCAGCTCCTGGACCTTGAAAAGCCCTTGAAGACAGTCAAGCCCAACAGCTTTACTTTGCAGGGGGAAGTGGAGCTCAGAGAAGAAAAGTCATGTGCCATCACAGAAGTGTGGGTCTAAACCATTTCTCTCTCTTTTTCTGTGGTTCAGAACAGAGGAACTTTATTTGGCGTAATTGCTTTTTACAAATAGTTTTGCAACTGAACGTGATAGCATCACAAACTATCTGTTATTTCTATTTGTTTTGTTAAATCTGCACATACTTTTCTATTCTCCTGTAGGATGAAGGCCCACAAGAGATGGAGGGTTTAGCCCTAAAAGTGGAGACTCAGTTTGGCCAGTTTTCAGATTCTGTGATTATGAATTTATGAATGACAGCTTACAAGATTAACTGCCTGCTTGCCTGCAGTTCAGAAAGCTCAGGAGGAGAGTCAGTGGGAATCAGAAACATGGGTGTTTTCTGACACTGAGTCGTCCCAGGCATTCTGCTTCATGCTGGTGCTTTAACAATGTTCCCTGTTACAGAGGTCTGGAATAGCTGCTGGAATCTAAAACCAAAGAATTTGACCCATTATATGTGTCTAACTCTAATAGTGCTGTAGTTTATTACTTAGTGGAAGTGAAAATGTTAGTCACTCAGTCTTGTCCAACTCTTTGCAGCCCCATGGACTATAGCCCACCAGGCTTCTCTGTTCATGGGATTCTCCAGGCAAGAATACGGGAGTGGGTTGCCATTTCCTTTTCCGGGGAATCTTTCCAATCCAGTGATCAAACTCGAGTCTCCTGCATTGCAGGTGGATTCTTTACCATCTGAGCCACCAGGGAAGACCCAGTTTATTACCTAATCTTATCTGAAAACAATTGTTACAACTATGCAGAATTACCTATTTGGCATTTAGGGGAAAAAAAAAAAAAAGTTTTGGGACTTCCCTGGTGGTCCAATGGCTAAGACTCTGTGCTTCCACTGCAGGGGGAATGGGTTCAGTCCCTGGTTGGGGGCTAAGATCCCACATGCTACACAGCTTGGCTAAAATATCTTGAAAAGAAAAAGTTTCCTTTCCACATGTGCAGCTGCAGTAGGAATATGAGTTATGCTAAGGAATGGCCATTTCTGACAACATGGACTTGACAACGGCTTGGCCATGTGGGAAGTTAGAGGTCAAAGACCATAAGGAGAAAGGTCTTCTTTGAGTTATAAGAAACAGTGCGGCCCAGAGAATTCCAGATATCTTTCTAAAGTCATGGACAAAGACTTTGGAGGTCAAATCCGAACATATCTCAGGAATTTTCCAGGATACACTTCAACTTCTATGCAACACCATTCTAATTTCGTTGTGGTAAATATAGGCTTCTGATCAGCAACTTGTCAAATACATTTATTTTTAAATCCCTCTTTACTTAAAAGCACATCTGCGGACTATTCTTAGCAGAGCAGTAACATCAGTGACGCTCTTTCTAACAGACTGCGACAATGAAGGGCTCTCAGGGGTTAAATTTCGGCTGGCTAAATCGTGTCATTGAAAATAGAAACTCTGCACAGTAAAGTGCCTTGGCCTCTATGGGCATCAGGAACCTGCCCTTTTGTCTTAATAAGAAAAAAGGTTGTGATCAAACATATTCTATGGCTCCTTTTAAAACCCAATCCGTAAAACAGCTTGTATATTCAAGACATAGATAATGCATTTGCGTGAGTAGGGAAAGTGGTGTACTTCCTAAATACATTGTTCAGTTGCTCAGTGGTGTCTGACTCTTTGCAACCCATGGACTGCAGCACCCTAGGCTTCCCAGTCCTTCACCATCTCCTGAAGCTTGCTCAAACTCAGGTCCGTGGAGTTGGTGATGTCATCCAACCGTCTCGTCCTCTGTCGTCCCCTTCTCCTCCTGCCCACCATCCTTCCTAGGATCAGGGTCTTTTCCAATGATAAATACATAACATCTGAGAAAAATACACTGTACTGAAAGGTGATTCATAAGAGGGCAGCTTGTTGGAATTAAGCCGTCCTTCCATGGGACAAAGGGAAAAGCAGCTCAATGTGCAAAAAAATTTGCAGAGCATTTGTCTTTTTGCCTCAGACAGAGCACAAGCATCCCTTTGAGGATCAGCTAGAACCTTTCAGGGGCAGCTAACTTATTTCTAAGTTTGTATTTTAAGTGGATTGAAAAGTTAGAATGCCTGTTAGCTCTAGCCATCGGCGTGGCTATGAAATGGACTAAATTTGCCTGTAAGTTCCTTTCCTCCCGCTGCAGTCATATGCAGCTGCTTCATGCTGCTCTTTGCTCATTCCCTGGGGGCCTCACAGGGGCCCCGAAATGCCCTAAGCTTCCAGGTTGTCTCCTTCTTTCCACTTTATTCCATTCTAAGGAAGGAAACCACTCCTCTGACACAATGGGTAATATTTTTGTTGTTGCTTTCTTTTGAACTCTTTATTTTGTATTGGAGTACAGCCGATTAACGACCTTGTGACAGTTTCAGGTGAACAGTGAAGGGACTCAGCCAAGCATATACAGGTATCTATTCTTCCCCAACTCCCCCCTCACCATCCAGGCTGCCACATAATATCGAGCAGATGTCCCTGTGCTATACAGTAGGTCCTTGTTGGTTATCCATTTTAAACATGGCAGTGTGTACATGTCCATCCCAAACTCTCTAACTATCCTTTTCCCCTCATCCTTCCCCTCCACCCCTCCATCCCCAGCAACCATGTTAGTTCTCTAAGTCTGTGATTCTCCTTCTGTTTTGCAAGAAAGTTCATTTGTATCAACACAATGGGTAACATTGAGTCAGTCTTCAAACTGATCGTGCTTAATGTGTTGAACCAATATGTTAACCCTGTAAAAGGACTGAATGTTTTATCCCAGATAAAATGTCTGCATCTTCTGAAAACCCTGAGCAAGTGGCTCTGATGTTGGGATGGGTACATCTTCTGGTTGTTTGAGCAGCTAAGACTTCTGGTTCCACTATGTGCGTGTGGGAGAAGGCAATGGCACCCCACTCCAGTACTTTTGCTTGGAAAATCCCATGGTTGGAGGAGCCTGGTAGGCTGCAGTCCATGGGGTGGCTAAGAGTTGGACACGACAAAGCGACTTTACTTTCACTTTTCACTTTCATGAATTGGAGAAGGAAATGGCAACCCACTCCAGTGTTCTTGCCTGGAGAATCCCAGGGAAGGGGGAGCCTGGTGGGCTGTTATCTACAGGGTCACACAGAGTCAGACATGACTGAAGCAACTTAGCAGCAGTATGTGCATGTGAGGGGCCCTGTTTTCAAAAGTATGACTATTCTTTAGACTTAGAAGCACCTGTACACATGCTTATGTGTTTATATAGCAAACACGTGGGTTTTCGTAGGATGAGGAGTTGTGTGATGGGCATCAGGTTAAATCCCACTTTTCATGTCAGGAAAGAAATGGCCAGGTGGGCCCCCAGATAGTCTTAAAAGCCAGGCAAGGGACAGCCCTGGGGCTTAAGTATATAGGCACAGTGTAACTCTGCGAAGACTTTCCAAATTCAACTGTCTTTCCATGGAACAAATAAAAAAGCTGTTAAGTCGAAGCACAGTGGGATTTACCTTCACCACATTGAGTGGAAATCCCATTACCACGAACAGATTTACACCCGTAAGTCCGACTCATCCACAGGGGACTGTTTGTAAACTTTGTATGATGAATAATAATGATTAAAGTCTTAGGACTGAATATTCTGTGCATATTAATGGGAAGTAGCTTTAGTTTTCATATCACCAATCCCAGAGTAAAATCTTATTTTCAAACTGGCTCCTATACTGTGATTGGATTTTATTCAGTTAACTACTACTTAAACAGGCTTCAAGGCCATTTGTCCATATATATTCTGACAAAACTTAGTATCAAGCAAAAACACCCAAACTGAAGGTCTTAAAATTCACATCATGTTATTTCATGTTGTTGTTGTTGTTCTGTTGTTCAGTTCTGTCCAACTCTTTGCAACCTCATGGTGAGTGTGTGTGTGTGTATATATATGTGTGTATATATATATATATATATATATAAGAAACTAAGTAAACTAAAGAAAAAGTTGGATGTTTCTCTGGTGGTAGCTAGTTATTTAAAGAACTGGACACTATCCATTAACAGATAAATGAATAAAAAAGATGTGGTAAGTATATACAGTGAAATAGTACTCAAAATGATATAAATGAACTTACAAAACAGAATTCGAATGAATTCACGAACATAGAAAATAAACTTACGGTTACCCAAAGGGAAAAGACAAAGGGATAAATTAGAAGTTTAGGATTAACATAATACACACTACTGTATATAAAAGAAATAATCAACAAGGCCCTACTGTAGAGCACAAGGAACTCTATTCCATATCTTGTAGCAACCCATAATGGAAAAGAATATATACGTACATGCACATAGCTGAATCACTTTACAGCACACTTGAAATGAATACTTTATAAATTAACTACACTTGAAAAAAAGAAGTAGGCCCTTGCTCCATTCCATTCTTCATTTAAAAACTTTTATAGGATTTTATTCATTTAAGGAAGTATTTTCCCTTTGTAGAGAAGACAATGTCTTTTTTTCTGGGTTGAAATACTGACTCACAGAAACTCAAACTTCTCTTCATTTATGAATGATCATCAATAGACCCATAAAAAGGGAGAACTTCACTCACATCAGTAGTCTTGAAAAACAGAGTAAAAAAATTAAATAAAGCTTGAGTTAGTGATGGGACCAGATTCCATGATCTTTGTTTTTTGAATGTTGAGCTTTAAGCTAACTTTTTCACTCTCCTCTTTCACTTTCATCATGAGGCTTTTTAGTTCCTCTTCATTTTCTGCCATAAGGGTGGTGTCATTTGCATATCTGAAGTTATTGATATTTCTCCTGGCAGTCTTGATTCCAGCTTGTGTTTCTTCCAGCCCAGCCTTTCTCGTGATGTACTCTGCATATAAGTTAAATCAGCAGGGTGACAATATACAGCCTTGACGTACTCCTTTTCCTATTTGGAACCAGTCTCTTGTTCCATGTCCAGTTCTAACTGTTGCTTCCTGACCTGCATACAGATTTCTCAAGAGGCAGGTCAGGTGGTCTGGTATTCCCACCTCTTGAAGAATTTTCCACAGTTTATTGTGATCCACACAGTCAAAGGCTTTGGCATAGTCAATAAAGCAGAAATAGATGTTTTTCTGGAACTCTCTTGCTTTTTCCATGATCCAGCGGATGTTGGCAATTTGATCCCTGGCTCCTCTGCCTTTTCTAAAACCAGCTTGGACATCTGAAAGTTCACGTTTCACATATTGCTGAAGCCTGGCTTGGAGAATTTTGAGCATTACTTTACTAGCCTGTGAGATGAGTGCAATTGTGTGGTAGTTTGAGCATTCTTTGGCATTGCCTTTCTTTGGGATTGGAATGAAAACTGACCTTTTCCAGTCCTTTGGCCACTGCTGAGTTTTCCAAATTTGCTGGCATATTGAGTGCAGCACTTTCACAGCATCATCTTTCAGGATTTGAAATAGCTCCACTAGAATTCCATCACCTCCACTAGCTTTGTTCACAGTGATGCTTTCTAAGGCCCACTTGACTTCACATTCGAGGATGTCTGGCTCTAGATCACTTCATGGGAAATAGATGGGGAAACAGTGGAAACCGTGTCAGACTTTATTTTTCTGGACTCCAAAATCACTGTAAATGGTGACTGCAGCCATGAAATTAAAAGACGCTTACTCCTTGGAAGAAAAGTTATGAACAATCTAGATAGCATATTCAAAAGCAGAGACATTACTTTGCCAACTAAGGTCCGTCTAGTCAAGGCTATGGTTTTTCCAGTGGTCATGTATGGATGTGAGAGTTGGACTGTGAAGAAGGCTGAGCGCCGAAGAATTGATGCTTTTGAACTGTGGTGTTGGAGAAGACTCTTAAGAGTCCCTTGGACTGCAAGGAGATCCAACCAATCCATTCTGAAGGAGATCAGCCCTGGGATTTCTTTGGAAGGAATGATGCTAAAGCTGAAACTCCAGTACTTTGGCCACCTCATGTGAAGAGCTGACTCATTGGAAAAGAATCTGATGCTGGGAGGGATTGGGGGCAGGAGGAAATGAGGACGACAGAGGATGAGATGGCTGGATGGCATCACGGACTTGATGGACGTGAGTCTGAGTGAACTCTGGGAGATGGTGATGGACAGGGAGGCCTGGCATGCTGCGATTCATGGGGTCGCAAACAGCTGGACACGACTGAGCGACTGGACTGAACTGAGTTAGTGAATGGGTTTCCTATTATTGTCTGTTCCTATGTTAGCTGTCATTCAGTCACAGTTATAGTACAGGCCACTCCTGGATCCCTTGAAATACCATCATTTAGTGAATTCTGTATAGATTTGCTATTCATTTCAGTCCCTCAGTTGTGTCCAACTCTTTGTGACCCCATGGACTGCAGCATGCCAGGCCTCCCTGTCCATCACCAACTCCCAGAGCTTACTGAAACTCATATCCATCAAGTCAGTGGTGCCATCCAACCATCGCATGCTCTGTTGGCTCCTTTTCTCTCGCCTTCAATCTTTCCCAGCATCAGGGTCTTTTCAAATGAGTCAGTTCTTCACATCAGATGGCTAAAGTATTGGAGTTTCAGCTTCAGCATCAGTCCTTCCAATGAATGTTCAGACTGGTTTCTTTTAGGATGGACTGACTGAATCTCCTTACAGTCCAACGGCCTCTCAAGAATATTCTCCAACACTACAGTTCAAAACATCAATTCTTCGGCGCTCAGTTTTTTTTATAGTCCAACTCTCACATCCATACATGACTCCTGGAAAAATCAAAGCTTTGACTAGACAGATCTTTGTTGGCAAAATTATTTTTCTGCTTTTTAATACGCTGTCTAGTTTGGTCATAATTTTTCTTCCAAGGAGCAAGCATCTTTTAATTTCATGGCTACAGTCACCATCTGCAGTGATTTTGGAGCCCCCCAAAATAAAGTTTCTCCCTGTTTCCAGTGTTTCCCCATCTATTTGCCATGAAGTGATGGGACCAGATGCCAAGATCTTAGTTTTGTGAATGCTGAGTTTTAGGCCAAATTTTTCACTCTCCTCTTTCATTTTCATCAAGAGGCTCTTAAGTTCTTCCTCACTTTCTGCCGTAAGTGTGGTGTTATCAGCATATCTGAGGTTATTGATATTTCTCTCATCAATCTTGATTCCAGTTTGTGCTTCATCCAGCCCAGCACTTCTCATGATGTACTCTGCATATAAGTTAAATAAGCAGGGTGACAATATACAGCCTTGATGTACTCCTTTTCCTATTTGGAACCAGTCTCTTGTTCCATGTCTAATTCTAACTGTTGCTTCCTGACCTGCACACAGGCTTCTCAGGAGGCAAGTCAGGTGGTCTGGTATTCCCATCGCTTGAAGAATTTTCCACAGTTTATTGTGATCCACACAGTCAAAGGCTTTGGCATAGTCAATAAAGCAGAAGTAGATGTTTTTCTGGAACTCTCTCGCTTTTTCAGTGATCCAGCAGATGTTGGCAATTTGATCTCTGGTTCCTCTGCCTTTTCTAAATCCAATTTGAACATCTGCAAGTTCAAGGTTCATGTACAGTTGAAGCCTGACTTGGAGAATTTTGAGCATTACTTTGCTAGCATGTGAGATGAGTGCAATTTTGCAGTAGTTTGAGCATTCTTTGGCATTGCCTTCCTTGGGGTTGGAATGAAAACTGACCTTTTCCAGTCCTGTGGCCACTGCTGAGTTTTCCAAATTTGCTGCCACTTGACTGCAACACTTTCAAAGCATCATATTTCAAGATTTGAAATAGCTCAACTGGAATTCCATCACCTCCACTAGCTTTGTTCATAGTGATGCCTCCTAAGGCCACTTGACTTCGCATTTCAGGATGTCTGGTTCTAGATGAGTGATCATACCATCTTGATTATCTGGGTCATGAAGATCTTTCTTATATAGTTCTTCTGTATATTCTTGCCACCTCTTCTTAATATCTTCTGCTTCTGTTAGGTCCATACAATTTCTGTCTTTTATTGTGTCCATTTTTGTATGAAATGTTCCCTTGGCATCTCTAAGTTTCTTGAAGAGATCTCTAGTGTTTCCCATTCTATTGCTTTCCTCTATTTCTTTGCACTGATCACTGAAGAAGGCTTTCCTAACTCTTCATGTGATTCTTTGGAACTCTGCATTCCAATGGGTGTATCTTTCCTTTTCTCCTTTGCCTTTTGCTTCTCTTCTTTTCATAGCTATTTGTAAGCCTTCCTCAGACAACCATTTTGCCTTTTTGCATTTCTTTTTCTTGGGGATGGTCTTGATCACTGCCTCCTGTACAATGTCATGAACCTCTGTCCATTGTTCTTCAGGTACTCTGTCTATCAGATCTAATCTCTTGACTCTATTTGTCACTTCTACTGTATAATCATAAGGGATTTGATTTAGGTCATACTTGAATGTTCTAGTGATTTTCCCTACTTTCTTCAACTTAAGTCTGAATTTGGCAATAAGGAGTTCATGATCTAAGCCACAGTAAGCTCCCAGTCTTGTTTTTGCTGACTGTATAGAGCTTCTCCATCTTTGGCTGCAAAGAATACAATTAATCTGATTTCAGTATTCACCATCTAGTGATGTCCAGGTGTAGAGTCTTCTCTTGTATTGTTTGAAGAGGGTGTTTGGTGTGACCAGTGCATTCTCCTGGTACAACTCTATTAGCCTTTGCCCTCCTTCATTCTGTACTCCAAGGCTAAATTTGCCTGTTACTCCAGGTATTTCTTGACTTCCTACTTTTGCATTCCAGTCCCCTTTAATGAAAAGGATATCTGTTTTGAGTGTTAGTTCTAGGTTTTGTAGGTCTTCAGAGAACTGTTCCACTTCAGCTTCTTCAGCGTTACTGGTTGGGGCATAGGCTTGGATTACTGTGATATTGAATGCTTTGCCTTGGAAATGAGCAGAGATCATTCTGTCATTTCTGAGATTGCATCCAAGTACTGCATTTTGGACTTTTTTGTTGACTATCATGACTACTCCATTTCTTCTAATGGATTCTTACCCACAGTAGTAGATGTAATGGCCATCTGAGTTAAATCCACCCATTCCAGTCCATTTTAGTTTGCTGATTCCTAAAATGTCAATGTTCACTCTTGCCATTTCTTGTTTTGGCCATTTCCAATTTGCCTTGATTCATGGACCTAACATTCCAGGTTCCTATGCAATATTGCTCTTTACAGCATCGGAATTTGCTACTATCACCAGCCACATCCACAACTGGGTGTTGTATTTGCTTTGGATCCGTCTCTTCATTCTTTCTGGAGTTATTTCTCCACTGATCTCCAGTAGCATATTGGGCACCTACTGACCTAGGGAGTTCATCTTTCAGTATCCTATCTTTTTTTGCCTTTTCGTACTATTCATGGGGTTCTCAAGGCAAGAACACTGAAGTGGTTTGCCATTCCCTTCTCCAGTATACCATGTTTTGTCAGAAAAGTTCACATGACCCATCTGTCTTGGGTGGCCCTACATGGCATGGCTAATAGTTTCATTGAGTTAGGCAAGGCTGTGGTCCATGTGAGTTTTCCCCCCAGTCAGTCTCTCCCATCAGGAAGCTTCTATAAGCCTCTTATCTTTCTCCATCAGAGGGCAGACAGATTTATCGTTGTCTATGACATTAATGAAAAAAATTCTCTCCATGATGTTATAATTCCAAGTTTGTGAACTAATTTTTAAGAAATTATATGCCAATTGCATTTATAATTATTTAGCTCTTTTCCTCTGTGATATATCTTTGTCTTAATATTTTGAATAGAAAAAAATAATTCTTTGGTGGCTTAGATGGTAAAGAGTCTGCACACAATGCAGGAGACCTGGGTTCAATCCCAGGGTTAGGAAGATCCCCTGAAGTAGGTAATGGTAACCCACTCCAGCATGCTTGCCTAGAGAATTCCATGGATTTAAGAGCCTGGCAGGCTACAGCCCATGGTGTCACAAAGAATCAGACACAACTGGGCGACTGACACTTTCACTACTGCAAGAAAAGTGCCATATATACTTACAAAAATATATCTGTATTTTAAATTGTGAATATTTTAAGTTAACTGAAAAGCAATGCTTCTTTAAGAGCCAGTTTGTCTCCTTGAAGACTGGACACAGAGGGCTGGGGGTGATCAGTGGTTAGATGGCAACCAGGCAGGCGAGGAGTAGATGCCAGCTGAGAGGGGCCTTGGGGCAAACCATGGGGGGACCCAGACTGAAACAGATCTCCTGATCTTCCTTTTCTTTGCCCTTCTTTGATGATAAGAGGGAGATTAAGCCAAGGAGAGAAGGAGCTTAGACCTAAGTGGGCCAAGTATGGACTTTTCATGGAAAAGCTGATAAAAATAAGGTCAAGGGTGGCAGTTAGATAAGAAGACTTTCCAGAAGAAAGAGTAATAATAAAGATGAAAGTAACAGAATTTCTCTGATATGCAGCATTTTCTGAGAACTTCAGGTTTCCTTCCACAAATGTTTTCATGTCTATAAGCTATATAAATATATATATGTATCAAATAACCTGTCACTTAGTTTACTCAAAAATTACTGCTAAGACCAGTGTAGCTTCCATACCCCACCCCTAACTTCTGCCACCATAGTCTGTCTTTTAAAAAATATATTTATTTTATTTATTTATTCGGCTGTGTTAGGTCTTAGTTGTGCTATGTGGGCTGCCAAGGTATGTGAGATCTTAGTTCCCTGATCAAAGACTGAACCTATGTCTCCTGCATTGCAAGCAGGATTCTTAACCACTGGACCACTGGGGAAGTCCTTGCCATTTTCTAATTGGAGAAAAAGCCAGACTGGGTACCAGGACGATACAAGGAGTAGGTCATTTACAACAGATCAAGGATGAAAGAAAATGCACTTACGTTGCTCTCTTTGTGCAAATGCTGCTTTAAAATGTTTACAAATGTGTAATCTTCACCAACCTCCTAGGAAGTAGGTACTATGATTATCATGATTTTACGAATGAAGAAACTGTGGTTCAGAGAAGTTAGACTAGTTACCCTGAGTCACACAGCAAAGAGATGGTGGAGACAGTTCAAGCACTTCGGCAGGCTTCAGAGCTCAAGCTCGTGATTACTACACTTTGCAAAGACAACCCTGCCCCCGGCACCCACCACACTCATGTCCATGTTTAGATTGCAGTGAGCCTCTTCCTGGATAATACACAGAATTAAAACCACAGGAGATGGCATTTTAAATCAAGTGCTACAATCCATAATATTATGTGGGCCTGACTGGATTAACCATCCCCATCCATCAAAAAAGAATCAGATGTCAGCATAGTTCAGTTGAACTGAACTACTTATCTGATAAGAATGAATTTTCCTTGAGTAGTTCATCAGCTTTTCCAAGAAGACACTTAAGGAAAAGATATAGAAGGAAGTGTATGATGCTGAGTGCTTCCCCGGTGGCTCTGTGGTAAAGAATCCACCAGCCAATGAAGATTCAAGAGATGTGGGTTTGGTCCCTAGGTTGGGAAGATCGCCTGGAGGAGGAAATGGCAACCCGCTCCAGCATGCTTGCCTGGAGAATTCCATGGACAGAGGAGCCTGGTGGGCTAGAGTCCATAGAGTCGTGAAGTGTTGGATAGGAATGAAGTGACTAAGCATGTGAACATACAACGATGAAGAAAATTTAGTACAGAATATGTTGATGCCAGGAACTGAAATATACAATTTCAGATTGCTGTGTGTAGTGCTTGAAATTATTTATTCATAGGGTTAAGGATCTGCAAACACTACGTATAGACAAGAGGCTTCTGATAAACACCAACAAAGAAGTCACTTTTATGATGTAGACACGCATACTTTATGCTCAAAATAAGAGCAACTGGAGGTATTCTCAAGCTATCAAGAGCCTACATTCCTGAAATCTCAGCAGGCCAAGGTAATTAATCTTTAGTTATAGCTAACTGATATTATTAAATACTGGAATTTACGAGTATTTTGAACTTTGATTCTGAATTCCTTTTAACTTGAAGTGAATTCACATTCAATCTATACATAGCATTACCCTGCTAATGATGTTTCAGGATTAAAGAAATTCTGTCACTTAAAATCATGAAAAGGCTTCTCTCTCTAGATAAAGCAAACAGAGATATTTAGATATCCTTTCTCTCTTCTGATAAACTTTGCTTTATTGGAGGAAGACAAAACTTCAGTGTGAACAACCCTAATTGCTTCTCCACTTAATCAAGGTCCAGTCACTTCCACTGCCTTTGACTTACTCCTTCATCAAGCGTTTCTATGCCTACTTCTCATTTTGAGATAATTATAAGTTGGTATGTAGTTGGAAGAGATAACACACAAAGATCCCATGGAAACTTTACTCTGATTTTCCCCAATGGTAACATCAATTTAAGCACAAAATCACAACCAAGATGTTGACACCATGAAGATGCAGAACAATCCCATCAACATTGGGTCCTCTTGAATTCCCCTTTTAGAGTTATGCCTACTTCCCTCTGTCTCTGTCCCCTCCTTCACCCTGTCCTTCACTAGTACCATCTTGTTATTTCAAGGGTGTTATATAAATGGAAACATACATTTATTTAGCCATTCACAGATTGGAAGAAACTTGAGTTGTTCCCAGTGTCTAAGTATTATGAATAAAGCTACTGTGAACACTTTTCTATAGCTTTTTATATGAACATGATTTTTCCTTTCTCTATGATGAATACCTAGATGTGCAATTGTTGGATCATTTGAGATTTACATAATTAGTTCTTTAAGGACTTCCCAGGTGGTGCTAGTGATAAAGAACCTGCCTGCCAACGTAGGAGACATGAAAGGTGGGTTTGATCTCTGGCTTGGGAAGATCCCTTGGAGGAGGGCATGGCAATCCATTCCAGTACTCTTGCCTGGTGAATCCCATGGACAGAGGAGCCTGGTGGGCTACAGTTCAGTTCAGTCACTCAGTCGTGTCTGACTCTTTGTGACCCCATGGACCAAAGCACACCAGGCTTTCCTGTCCATCAATGACTCTTGAAGCTTGTTCAAACTCATGTATATCAAGTTGGTGATGCCATCCAACCATCTCATCCTCTGTTGGCCCCTTCTCCTGCCTTCAAACTTTCCCAGCATCAGGATCTTTTCCAGTGAGTCAGTTCTTCGCATCAGGTGGCCAAAGTATTGGAGCTTCAGCTTCAGCATCAGTCCTTCCAATGAATATTCAGGACTGATTTCCTTTAGGATTGACTGGTTGGATCTCCTTGCAGTCCAAAAGCCTATCAAGAATCTTCTCCAAAATCACAGTTCAAAAGCATCAGTTCTTCGGTGCTCAGCTTTCTTTATGTCCATCGCTCACATCCATACTTGACTACTGGAAAAACCATAGCTTTGACTAGATGGATCTTTGTGGGCAAAGTAATGTCTCTGTTTTTTAATATGCTGCCTAGGTTGGTCATAGCTTTTCTTCCAAGGAGCAAGGATCTTTTAATTTCATGGCTACAGTCACCATCTGCAGTGGTTTTGGAGCCCAAGAAAGCAGTCTCTCACTGTTTGCATTGTTTCCCCATCTATGTGCCATGAAGTGATGGAACCAGATGCCAAGATCTTAGTTTTCTGAATGTTGAGTTTCAAGCAAACTTTTTTACTCTCCTCTTTCACTTTCATCAAGAGGCTCTTTAGTTCTTATTCACTTTCTGCCATAAAGGTGGTGTCATCTGCATATCTGAGGTTATTGATATTTCTCCCGGCAGTCTTGATTCCAGCTTGTGCTTCATCCAGCCTGACATTTCTCATGATTTACCTTGCATATAGGTTTAATAAGCAAGGTGACAATATACAACCTTGACGTACTCCTTTCCCGATTTGGAACCAGTCTGTTGTTCCATGTCCAATTCTAACTGTTGCTTCTTGACCTTCATATAGATTTCTCAGGAGGCAGGTCAGGTGGTCTGGTATTCTCATCTCTTGAAGAATTTTCCACAGTTTGTTATGATCCACACAGTCAAAGGCTTTGGCATATTCAATAAAGCAGAAATAAATGCTTTTCTGGAACTCTCTTGCTTTTTCAATGATCCAAGGGATATTGGCAATTTGATCTCTGGTTCCTCTGCCTTTTCTGAATACAGCTTGAACATCTGGAAGTTCATGGTTCATGTACTGTTGAAGCCTGACTTGGAGAATTTTGAGCATTTCTTTGCTAGCATGTGAGATGAGTGCAATTGTATTGTAGTTTCAACATTTTTTGGCAAAGCCTTTCTTTGGGATTGGAATGAAAACTGACCTTTTCCAGTCCTGTGGCCCCTGCTGTGTTTTCCAAATTTGCTGGCATATTGAGTGCAGCACTTTCACAGCATCATCTTTTAGGATTTGAAATAGCTCAGCTGGAATTCCATCACCTCCATTAGCTTTATTTGTAGTGATGCGTCCCACTTGACTTCGCATTCCAGGATGTCTGGCTCTAGGTGAGTGATCACACCAGTTCATGGAGTTGCAAAGAGTTAGACATGACTTAGCAACTAAGCAACAACAGCTTCTACTTATTGAATGTCTATTCTATACATGATGGAACATTGTTTATAACTGTTTTAAGATAACCACTGAAAGATGAAATTCAATAATGCTGCTATTCCCCAAATATATGTTCCTGTGAATGCAAAATAAAGTTTACAGTAATAATCTAAAGTACAAGATATTTTATATGACGTGCTGACCTAATTTGCTTCTACTACCTGGAAATTCTGATAAATAATTGGCTGTGAATAGCGTCTGTTGGCACTGGTATAAAATATTATTACATCATCTATGAATTTGTAGAAAATCAGTCAATATTTAAAAAATCAATTTATCTCTTTGATAGAGGACACTATTCCTTTGCCTACAGACATGTGGACATAGAGAAAGTGTATGTAAATGCTTAACTTAGTAGCACAGTTTGGGCTGATGGTGGAGGTGGTTACAAATGTCATTGGATTTCAAACTGGTAGTTGGAGTTTGAGTTGCTTTCAGCTCAGTTTATCATAAATAGCCTTTTAGTATCTGATATATATTTATGTTTTCTGGCATCACCATTGGTTTGCTCATTCATTCATTCATTTAGGAGTTTTCAACCACTTTGTGCATGGTTCTGGGGATCAAAGAAGAAAAATACACAATCTTTGCCTTTAAGCATGTATAGGGAGATATAAATGTAGAAAGATAATTAAAATATGACATTAAGTTCCATAGAATGTATGCACAGATCCTCAGGGGAACAGACATGAAGGGTACCAAATCTAGCCGGTGTATTGTGACTATGTGTTTGAGAGAGAGAGAGGAAGAGAGAGAGAGAGAGATGGGGGAGAGGGATGGGATGAGTTTTAGGAAAGGTTTCTAGGAAAAGTTGCATGGGTAAAATCTTAGGTATTGAGAAGAAATTAGCCAGGAAAAGCAATTGAGTCATCTTTACAAAAGCAAAAGAAACTCTCCAAGTTGTCCGTATTAAACCTTAAAAAATCAAGCTCTTTTTGACTGCATAGTAGACTTCCATTTCTATGTTGAAAAACAAACCTCTTTACTCAGCCATAATAAAGAATGAAATGATGCCATTTGCAGCAACATGGATGGACTAGAGATTATCATATTAAGTGAAAGAAGTCAGAGAAAGACAAATATCATATGATATCACTTGTATAGAGAATCTAAAACAATGGTACAAATGAACTTATGTACAAAACAAAAATAGACTCACAGGCATAGAAAACAAACTTATGGTCACCAAATAGGAAATGGGAGAGGGATAAACTAAGAATATGGGATGAACAGATACATACTACTATATATAAAATAGATAAACAACAAGGACCTACTGGATAGCGCAGGGAACTCTACTCAGTTTCTTGTGATGACATATAATGGAAAAGAATCTGAAAAGGAATACATATATGCATAAAAATGTGTTTGTTGCTCAGTCATGTCTGACTCTTTGCAACCCAGTGGACTGTAGCCCTCCTCCATGGGGTTTCCCAGGTGAGAATATTAGGGTGGGATGCCATTTCCTCCTCCAGGGGATCTTCCCAACCCAGGGATCAAACTTGAGTCTTCTGTATTGCAAATAGATTCTTTACCATCTGAGCCACCAGGGAAGCCCATATATGCATATATATGTATAACTGAAGTATATGAGTCACTTTGCAGTATATGTGAATCATTGTAAATCATCTATACCTCAGCTTAAAAAAATCATCTTAGTTACAAATGTCTGTACCTATTTATGTTCCCATTCTCCCAGCAATCACTCTAGCCATTCACCTCTTGGTTATCCAGGGAACTTGAAGCCATTTGGTGTCGCTGAGGAACCAACAGGGAAGAAAAATGGGGTGGAGATTCACTCTGGAGGTGGGGTGGGGGTGGAGGGCCCTCAACACCGATGGCCTCTCCGCTGGCTCGAAGGGGAAAGGTAGGTCAGGTATGAGTGTTAAGAGCTGGGGTTACTTAATTACATTTAATTTTTAGCTTGATCACTGATGTTTCTGTGCTGGGTGGCCTTGGAGAAGCCTTGGACAGGAGAAACGCTGTTACAGAGAATCAGTTAAGAGCTATGAAGCTCAAACTAGGACGTGGCAGACTGGATGGAGGAGAGAAATGGGCGTGAGAAATATTCAAGAACTAGTCATCTGGTCCCAGGGAACGTGATAAGATGAGAGGAGGAAGCTGTGGACACCCCGATTTCTGGCAAGGGTGACTAAGAGGATGCCACCAACACACGGAGACCGGATAGGCACAGAGTAAGAATAAAGAAATCTAGAAATTTGTGCAAAATATTCCACTTTTAAAATCATCACAGCTAATTAAAATCTAAGACTCTATGCAAGGGCCACAGGGAAGATAACAGTGTTTGTGGTCTGCCACATTAAGCTCTCTGCTGTTGGTGACTTGAGCTGAAATGAGTGAGAATGATGCCGAGGATCAGGAAGTGGTGATGTCTCATCCATGAGACTGCATTCCATCAATAAGTGTTCACTTCATGCCTGATCTGGGCCTGGCTCAGGGGATTTAGTGGTAATAAAAGAGTCAAAAGTCCTGAAAACCGAATTACACATAAGGAGATCCCCCCCCCCCCCGTGGTTATTTATTCTCTTTGTGATATTGACATGTGGTTGAAACAAACCCCAGTGCTTATGATGTACTCTGCTGCTGGTATCAGCTGGGTTCCTATTTACCTTATCAGATGCCATGGATGTAGTTCTGCAGCTATTAGAAATAGACCCTGGAAAGGTTCTTGAATTTTCTGTGCTTCTGTTTTCTTGCCTGTAAATGTGCACAATGATACTGCCAATGTACAGAATTACTGTGAGAATGAAGTGAGATGGTGCGTATGACATGGTCAGTCCATGTTCTGTCTCCTATTAACCATGCAAAAGCTAGCTGTATTAATAATTATGCTGTCCAACTTTGCACCCTGCACATAGATCTAAAATGGTGATTTTATGAGCCTTACAGGAGAAGGACTGGGATTTGAAGAGCCAGCTCATTGGAAAAGACCCTGATGTTGGGAAAGACTGAAGGCAAAAGGAGAAGGGGATGACAGAGGATTAGATGGTTAGATAGCATCACCTACTCAATGGACATGAATTTGAGCAGATTGGGAGATGGTGAAGGATAGAGGAGCCTGGCATGTTGCAGTCCATGGGGTCAAAAAAGTTAGATGTGACTTAGCAACTGAAGAACAACAGCAACAATTGGATGGTGAGCATCAGGCCAGATACAATATGGCTAAAAGCAGTTGAAGGAAGCAAAGTGGTTGCTCTGACCTGGCTGCTCCCATGATGACAGCCCCTCCTGTTATCCCCTGTTCACAGTCCTCCAGTCTTGGTTACAAGCCAAAGGAAGAAACCAGGTCCTACTGCTGCTATGTACAATCTGACCCAAGTCACTTCCAGCATATTGCTGTTAACGACTTTCTATCTTCGAAATTGATCTCAGGTCATTTCCAGTAGGATCCTTGAGTGCTCTGCATTTGATTCCAGCATTGAAAGCTATGAAGCTATGGTCCATGAAGCTATGGTCATGGAATTATTAATAGCATGTAATTCAGACCTACAACCAAAATGTCTTTGAAAGAAGCTGATGTTAATTCAGAAGCTTCTTGTATACATAGTCTAAAGGAAGTCAGTAAGAACCCATCCTTTCTACACCCTTAGAGTCCTTCACAGCTTTCCTTTTCCATTCTCTTTGGCGCTATTTGATCCCTGGGTTGAGAAGTTCCCCTGGAGGATGGCATGGCAACCCACTCCAGTATTCTTGCCTGGAGAATCCCATGGACTGAGGAGCCTGGCAGGCTATAGTTCATGGGGTCACAAAGAGTCAGACATGACTGAAGTGACTTAGCAGGCAGCAGACGTAGCTCTATTTCTTTTGGGCTGTTTTCATTGACCTGGTTCTCCAGCCCTTTAATCACTTGCAGGGGACGCCTCCAGAGAGCTCTTCTAGTTCCCTGTGTTCCTTTTACCTGCAGAGTTGCAGCCAGACCTTTAATTACAAATTTTAAAATGATGGCGGGAATGGAATCACGACCTCATATTGCTTGTGTTGTGCTTGCTCCTCAGACAATATCAAGTTTTTTCCTATTACATTAGCTCTGTTTCCACATCACTCTAAGCCACCGGGCTATAATTCTCTTTATATGTGATTATTATTGTAATAATGTTGACTTCTACTTACTGCACAGCTACTCTATTCCAAGTAGAGCTCTACAGGATTTTCAAGAGTCACATTATTTAAGTGTTACAACTCTGTGCATTGAAGTCTATGTGCGAAGTCAGTTTATAACTTGAAAGGCCAATGTTAAATCTAGGTCTTTCTGACTCCATAACCTGTTATCTCTTCATTATCTCTCTGTCCTTACAGAAGTTTTCTAATGAGGTTTTAATCGTTTGAAAAGTGGGAAATTAAAATGTAGTGGACCAGGAATTTTTCTGTAATAGGACCCTTCAAAGGAGTCTGATGATTTCCAAACACAGAAGAGGATATTGGTTTTCTATAGCAATAAATTGTGATGTATATTCAGGCTTTTTTCCTTCCGCTTCATCCCGGGATTCAGTACCTGACCTGTAATAGGAACTCAATATAATATAATGCTTGCTGAATCCAAAGCAAGGGCTACGAATCTATTTCTTTTCTCACATTACATGCAGATAACCTAGATGTCATGCATTTAATTTCTGATGTATTCATAACTTTTTACAACCGTGCATTTTCTGACCTGTTAATATATCCTTTTTTCTAACTCCTTCCCTCTGCATCATGCACAGGCCTGGCCCTCCCCCATCGCCTGTCCTCCACATTCACACAAATGTAACAGGGCAATCAGAAAGGGTAAAACTCCCCTTGTTCCTGATCTGAGTAATCTGAGATAAAATCGTGATTTGAAAAGGCAGTACACATGGTCTTCTTGTATTTCTTTGTTAATCTATCTTTACGATTTCAGTTCTTTTTCTGTGTGATCACAGACTATTCTTAGCTATGCAAGATTCACTCTGTGTATTTTGACAGGACAAAACATTCTGAACAAGAAACAAGGAGAAGAGATGGGTATAGTTCTCCTGCACACCTTGGCTCCCTGTCTTGGGGGCACTTAAACACCACATTACTTTCCAGCACCTACCTCAAAATGGCTGGAAGAAACAAATCTTACGATTTCTTAATAACATATAGAAAAGGCAGTAAGACACATAGAAGGTTTGTCCTCTTCCCAACATTCTCATTAGACTTCTGATTCAAGATGGGTTTTGAAAATTGACTGGGTAACTTCAGACACAACAGTATTTAGTAGGAAATAAGAGCATCTGAGGTTGGCAGCCTCTGAGATGGTCCCAGGGGTCATCACCTTCATATGTTGTGTGATGCGCTATCCTTGGAGCTGGGCTGGACTTAGTGAATAGGATACTGCACACGGAGATTAGATTACTGAAAAGCTGTGGCTACCATCTTGGGTGCTGTTTCTTAGACCATGTGTCGCAGAGGAAGCTAGTTGTCATATCGTGTGGCAGCACCACAGAGAGGCCCAGGGGGCAGGGACTGAGGCTAGGCAACAACCACATCAGTGAGCTTGGAAACAGAGTCTCCCTCCCCACCTCACCTCAGCTGAAACTTCAGGTGACAGTGTGGCCAAAGGTGACATCTGCCTGTAAGCTCAGGAGAGACCTTGAGACCCAGGAACTGAGCTCAGCCACGCCCAGATTACTGTACAGTAGTTAACTATGAGATGACAGCATTTGTTGTTTTAAGCCTCTAAGTTTTGGGATAATTTATGGAGCAACAATAAATAAATAAAACAAAAGATGCAAAAGTTTTTCTTCTACTAAACTCCAGTTGTGTTTTCTGCCTCTTGTCCTTTGTGATAAAATACTAGCACATTCACTTGTGACAATTACCTTTTAAAATCTTCATTATAGTTATGTGTCATTTTCTCCTGTTTATCTATACGTTTCTGGAGAATAGAAACTCATTGCTATTGAGTTTTGAATTCTTCTGGGTTGCAGAAATGAGCATCACACACAGCAAATGCTGAACGAATATCTGATTAGTAAATATGTGGAAAAAAGTCCTGCCTTTAAGGACCAGCTGGGTAACTGGATGTTAGACAAGGCTTCCATTTGACCTGCTAATCATTTCCTGATTCATCACACATCTTAATATATTAATAGCTAACTTTCAAGGATGATCTCTGCTGAGGTTTCTCTTTCTACTGTAGAAAACACAATTAAGGCTTGAGTAAATGACGTGGTATCATTATTTCTTTATGATGTAGGGAAACTGTAACATGCAATCATAAATCAAGGCATAATCTCTATTTCTACTTTCAGAAAGCCACAGTATATGTAGAGATGAGTAATCATTTGAAAGTGCATAGGGAATTAGCTTGTGTTCATCAGCAATGCGTACAGCCATTACTAATTAGCAGCAAAGCAATATTTTCACCTAAAATGCATTCTTATATTCTCATTCTGTATTAGTTTGTCACTATTATCTTTTCATACAAAACATAACTCGTAGAGGAAGGAGAAGAGGGTCGTTGAGACTGATGGGAGAAGCAGAAACTGTGGGTCTGGGATACACAGATGTCACTTGTATAACAGAGCACGCTGCTCTGGTGATTATGCAAATTGATAGAAATCAGACTGAGTTTTGAAGGATCTGAACAGAGTTTTTTAAAAGTTGTTTCTATTAAAGGACATTTAAAGGATGCTCTTCTGCTGCCATCACAAAAGGAAATAATAAGGGAAAGGAACTTTAGGGGAAGATTGTGAAGAAAAAGTGAAGATACGTTATCGTCCTAGGATCAATATACCATCTGACTTTTTCATCCCTGCTTTGTCTTACATAAAGAAAAAAATCTGTAAAATGCTGCCATATATATGATTATGTACATGTGTATGTATATACATATAATTTTATACATGCTCGACTTCCCTGGTGGCTCAGATGGTAAAGCGTCTGCCTGCAATGTGGGAGATCCAGGTTCAATCCCTGGGTTGGGAAGATCCTCTGGAGGAGGAAATGGCAACCCACTCAAATACTCTTGCCTGGAAAATCCCATGGACGGAGGAGCGTGGTAGGCTACAGTCCATGGGGTTGCAAAGAGTCGGATACGGCTGAGCAACTTCACTTCACTTACATATGCTTATATACGTATGATTTTGAACCAAATACTACTAACGAAAGGAGCAGGAGGTGTCGATAGAATTACCCAGGGTGAATCTGGTTTAGTTTGTCTTCCGATTTCCATCTCTGGATTGACCATCACTGTCATAGATTTTGTCATCTGACTCAAACGTGAGGGTGGTTCTGCTGGTGACATTAATTATTTTTTCATCAAAGCCACCTTGGACAGTCTCAGAAATTTCTTCTTTGCCTCCTAGGGAAGCTTAAAGGACAAGTCATTCTCCTTCCTCAGTTGCTCCTCAGAATGGCAGAAAATCACTTGACTTCTACGCCTTCCATCAGGCTCTTCAGGAACAGTGAATGCACGGCAGGGGTGGGAAGGGGGTGTGTGGGGGCATTCCTTATGCCTTCTCACATCCTGAACTCTACATGGCTGTCTCTTCTTGAGCCAAGTCTCTGATTCAAATCAGGCTGACTGACAAGAAGGAGCCTGATGACTCTTTGTCTCAATTGTTTCATATTATCTTTATATGAATGAGTTTTTCGAGGGCTTAAAACTTTTCAGTTTCCTTGGTGTCATATAACCTCTTGTGACTGAAGGAAAGAGGCAGTGTGCACTGGGTGAGCCAAAGGCACCTGGTATAAAAAATGAGCACTGGATCAGGGATCAGGGCCCTGCATAGTTATGCTTGGCTCTGCCATTAACCCTGGGTCGGGAAGATCCCCTGGAGAAGGGAGTGGCAACCCACTCCAGTATTCTCGCCTGGGAAATCCCATGGACAGAGGAGCTTGCCAGGCTACAGTCCATGGGGTCACAAAGGGTCGGACATGACTGAGCACTGCCATTATAACTTCCTGGATTTTGTGCTTTTTGGAATAAGAGAGATTGTTACTTTCTCTTCTACTTATCTGAGAACTAGGGACTTATTTTGTTCACAGTTTACAGAAAGACAACTTAGTCGTTTAATTGCCTCCTCCTTCCTCACGTGTGTAGAGGGGTGGGTTCTCATTTCCGTGGTTGATCAGTGGATGCTAGAGCTTGAGACAGAGCTGGTCCAAGACACAGCCTACAAACCACCAGCCCTTGCTTCGGTTCTTTCCTACTTTCTCTTGGTGACTGGTCACAGAATCCATGCACAAACTCCAAGTTAGTCAGCACCTACCCAGCTGCCAGCCACGGGTTTGAGAGTACCCTATGTCTGGAGCCCTGCGACATTTTTTAAGGAGTTGAAATGTGATGCCATGTTTCTCTGAGTAGTTTCGCTGCCTGATCTGGGAGATGAAATCTGAATCTCCTAAACTGAGCATCTTCCAGGGAAGCAGGCTTGTCAGGGAAGCCACTCCCGTGTCTGTGAACCGCTGCCGTCCTTCATGGCTGAGTGCAGCCTGGGAGTCACCAGGCAGTTCTGAGCCTGCAGACCTAGATGCCCACTGTGACTGATCACGACTGCACCTGGGCCACTTCTCCACACTGGGTGGCTGTCCCCTTTATCCAACTCCATTTCACTCGGCTGGAAGACAGACGCTGATTGTCAGGGACAAGAAGGGAGCTGACCCACTTCTCCAAGCTGGCCTCAGGCCCACAGCACCGAAGGGCTTGGTCTCCCGTTTCGAGCCTGCTTTTCCATTTTGGATTTTGAGCATCAGTGGTAGATAGGCGAGTAGTCAATTGACCAAGAACTAGCAGAAACATTCTAACCCCACACTGTTCCCAGATAGTCTGCATGTGACACAGAGTCATGTCTTATCTCTGTTCTGTTAATAAAGCCAGAGCCTGTGGGTTTTTAAAAATTCTGTTTCACAATGGAGGAACAGATGCCTTTCTTTATTTTGGTGGGGATTGGGACTTGTGGCTTTAAAAAAATCACTTTTGAGTAGGATTTATTTTTTGTTTATATTTTTAGAATTCTCTGCAGCAACATTTAAGACCCAGGTTTTAAGAATGCTTTCTTGGAAGAATTCGGCTTGTTAAAAAAATCATGTGTGTTTTCCACCGCTCCAGGTGCATGTGTGCTAGGCTGCTTCAGTCGTGTCTGACTCTTTGCGCTTCCATGCATTATAGCCCACCAGGCTTCTCTGTCCACATGATTTCCCAGTCAAGAATACTGCAGTGGGTTGCCACGTCCTCCTCCAGGAAATCTTCCCAACCCAGGGATCGAACCTGAATCTCTTACATCTCATGCATTGGCAGGCGGATCCTTTACCACTAGAGCCACCTGGGAAGCCCACTCCAGGTACAAACCCAAATAATAATAATAATGAAGAATCAAAGCTCACACCTGTGAGCCTGTGTTATAGACCAGGCTCTGTGCTAAGCACTTGGCATGTGTGACACTATTCAGTCCTCATGAGACACTGATGACAGAAGTTCAGTTATGAGCTTCACTGTGCACCATCAGGGCAGGGAAGTGAGAGCGAGTGGGTCACCTCCCAGCAACCCAGAGCTCATAGTGCTGGCCTCAGGTTTCAGGCTCCGGTGTCCTTTTCCAGGGCCTGGCCCCTTAACCACTACCTAGGACTAAAGAAATGAACACCATCCTTGGGGATGGCATGCCACAACTTTCAGAATCATGAGGGAGGCAAACAACCAACTTTAGTAAGAGATAGATTTAAACAGTCATTAGAGAGTGGCAAAAGCAGTCTGATATGGGAACACATGCAGGAAAAAGTGGTTTCTAGCGTGGGCCCTGCTGGCTGAGGCCTCAGCAAATGATAAATGAGTGAAGAGGACAGGGGCAGGGAGAGCTGCATCTCAGGTCCCAGGGCTCGGCCAGCTGGGAGCTTGTGCCCTGAGGAGGACTCGTGTAGGAGAACAGCTCGGCACACAGTTTGGAAAAGTCATGTGTGAGTCCAAATCAATGGTGTGGGTTTTCTTCTGTAGGCAAAAGTCACCAACTTCAGATCTTAGACATGGATGCTGTGAGCTGCTCTGTGATTTAGGGAGATCACTTTTGAGGTTGGTAGGTGGATTCATGCAGGAAAGATGGAAGCCTGTCAGGGTCCAGGTGGAGGTGCGAGATGTCCAAGCAGAGCAGGGACAAGCGAGGATGGGTGGGAGGAGTAGAGACATGGAGCCAGAAGGTGGTGACAGGTCACGTGTGCAGGGGAAGAGCCCTGGTTACCAGTCTGGATGGCAGAGAGGCTGGAGCAAGAGAGGGTGACCCGGGGAAAGAGAGACCATGGGAGGTGCTACAAAGCTGAGGATTCTAACCCCTGAGACAGGCCCCATTGCTGTGACCCCATAAGAGCTCTGCAGGATAACTCCACAGAGCCCAGAGTGGACTCTCAGAGCCCAGGAAGAGAACAGGGCTGCAGTGACTGGTGTAGAGGTGCCTGGAAACATCCCCACAGTGGGTGGATGGTCGAGGAAGGCAGAGGAGGGGAAGGTTGAGCGCCTACCTCCGTGAGCAGCAGAGGAGGACTTGGGTGTGGAGCAATGTCTGAAAGATGCAGTGAGAAGGAGGGTGAGTCCAGCGATGGGAAGAGAAGCCTTCAAGGAAGAGAAAGAACATTTTTCTCCATTTCAAAAAGCCCTACTTATGTTTTCCCAAGGCAAATGATAGAGAGGAATCGACTTCCTGTGGTAAACAGACATAGAGCAATTCGCCATCATCTCCCAGCTCCAGTCAGACTGTTCCACACAATTTATTTCAAACAGGTGAAGATATGCGTCAGCGTAGCCGGGAGCAGTCAATTAGAGGGATTAAAGGCAGGAACACTTCTGCGGCAAAAGTATTTAAGTTTTAGTTCTTGTACAGCTGTGTTTTCTCTGCTTCTCGGCGATCAGAATTCCCTCACCCAGTGCTCTTCCTGGATGTTGGAACTGAATGGAAGATGCTTCTTTTTCTATTACAGGTTTTTTAAGTGGCCCTAGGGCCACAGATTTCCAGCATTTATGTATTTTCAGTATTTATGTTATGTATATGGTTTAAGTGTAGGAGGGCTTTATTTGATCTAAATTACCCTAGGTGTTTAAAGGACTCATTGCCTGTATCCCCAGTTTATAGCTGAACAAATCACTATTGGACCAGAAAGATGGCTGAGGGCTGAAGAATTGATGATTTTAAACTGTGGTGCTGGAGAAGACTCTTGAGAGTCCTTTAGATAGCAAGGAGATCAAACCAATCAGTCCTGAAGGAAATGAACCCTGAATGTTCATTGGAAGGACTGATGCTGAAGCAGAAGCTCCAATACTTTGGCCACCTGGTAGGAAGAGACACTCATTGGAAAAACCCTGATGCTGGAAAAGATTGATGGCAGGAGGAGAAGCAGGTGGCAGAGGATGAGATGGTTGGATGGCATCACTGACTCAGTAGGCATGAATCTGAGCAAACTCTGGGAGATGGTGAAGGACAGAGGAACCTGGCATGCTGCAGTCCATGGGGTCACAAAGAGTTGGACACGACTGAGCGACTGAACAGCAACAAATCAGTGTTAAAGGTATTCCTAAAATTAACCACTGTAGGTTCAGTTCAATCGCTCAGTCGTGTCCGACTCTTTGCGATCCCATGAATCACAGCATGCCAGGCCTCCCTGTCCATCACCAACTCCTGGAGTCCACTCAAACTCATGTGCATTGAGTTGGTGATGCCATCCAGCCATCTCATCCTCT
This sequence comes from Ovis aries, assembly GCF_016772045.2. Lineage (NCBI taxonomy): Eukaryota > Metazoa > Chordata > Mammalia > Artiodactyla > Bovidae > Ovis > Ovis aries. The sequence continues at coordinate 35,869,585 of NC_056062.1, read as the reverse complement.
GTCGTCCTCTTCTCCTCCTGCCCCCAATCCCTCCCAGCGTCAGGGTCTTTTCCAAAGAGTCAACTCTTTGCATGAGGTGGACAAAGTATTGGAGTTTCAGCTTCAGCATCAGTCTTTCCAATGAACACCCAGGACTGGTCTCCTTTAGGATGGACTGGTTGGATCTCCTTGCAGTCCAAGGGACTCTCAAGAGGCTTCTCCAACACCACAGTTCAAAAGCATCAATTCTTAGGCACTCAGCTTTCTTTATAGTCCAACTCTCACATCTATACATGATCACTGGAAAAACCATAGCCTTGACTAGATGGACCTTTGTTGGCAAAGTAATGTCTCTGCTTTTGAATATGCTGTCTAAGTTGTTCATAACTTTCCTTCCAAGGAATAGCGTCTTTTAATTTCATGGCTACAATCAACATCTACAGTGATTTGGGAGCCCCCCCAAAATAAAGTCTGACACTGTTTCCCCATCTATTTCCCATGAAGTGATGGGACCAGATGCCATGATCTTCGTATTCTGAATGTTGAGCTTTAAGCCAACTTTTTTCACTCTCCTCTTTCACTTTCATCAAGAGGCTTTTTAGTTCCTCTTCACTCTCTGCCATAAGGGTGGTGTCATCTGCATATCTGAGATTATTGATATTTCTCCCACCAATCTTGATTCCAGTTTGTGTTTCTTCCAGTCCAACGTTTCTCATGATGTACTCTGCATATAAGCTGTAGGTTAGGCAGCATCAAAATATGTTTGTCCCAACTGAAGTGTCTTTTTTTTAAACCATTCATATTTTTCAGCATATCACCTGCTTTCCCCCTGTGCAAAAACACCACGTGGAACATAATGGAGTGACACTTCTTAGCTGAAATAGTTAACAAGGAGGAGGAGCCTGTGCAGGGCTTGGTGTCCATTGACACTTCTTTGGAGTTTCTTGAGCATCCACTGGAACCTGGCCTTCTTATCTATTTCTGGCAAAAGCCCTAGAGGAGGACAATTTAAAACTCAATTTGCAAAAAAGGGAAGCTTAGTTTCAGAGAAACTGAGTAACTTCCCTGGTGACACAGGAAGGGAGTGATGGAGCTGGATTTTAAGCTCAGGTGCATTTGACCTGGGCTTCCCAGGTGTCGTTAGTGGTAAAGTACCTGCCTGCCAATGCAGGTGACCTAAGAGATGCAGATTGGATCCCTGAGTCAGAAAGATCCCCAGAAGGAGGGCATGGCAACTCACTCCAGTATTCTTGCCTGGAGGATCCCATGGACAGAGGAACCTGGTGGGCTACAGTCTATGGGGTCACAAAGAATCAGATGTGACCTAGCTACTAAACAACAATAATATAAAAGCTAAATATATTTTTAGGCTGTATCATCATACAGCCTTGATGATATTCATTAGTGTGGTGTCCTGATGTTGCTTCTCCCTGCATGTAAACAGAAGGACTTAGAAAGAAGGACCCGAATGCATGTAAGAATTAAAGATTTTAAAATTTAAAAATAAATTTAAAAAAAAAAAAGGAAGAAGGACCCAGGCACTTAGTCATGGAGGCCAGTTTCCACTGGACAGGTTGTCCTTCAGCAGAGGCCCTCAGCACACACCCTGTAAGTGGCCGCAGTGAAATTATCATTATAAAACTACTTTGTGGTAGTTTTGGGACTACCCTTCTTGGACTCAGAGTGTGCTTCTGAAGGAAACTCCTTGTCCAGAAACCCTGGAGGGAACCAGATTCCAAGATAAAAAGATTAGAGGAAACGAAAAGCATCAAGCATGTATGTATGAATGATGTATGTATGTCTGAATGAATCACGTGGACTCTACACTGGCTCCTCAGGGCTGCTGAGGTTTCCTCAGAGTTAGTGCCATTCCGATCATGACTTTTCATGCTTTTCTCTCTCAACTTGTTGCTTTAAACTGAGAGCATCTTGGAAGCTCAGAGGTGATCATAGGCTGGGATCGCTCCGCTCTCCTCACCACAAACAAGGTGATGGGATTTTTGAAGTTTCGCAAAGCCAGCAATAAAATCAGCTAGCTCTGCTCTCTGGATGACAGCTGGAATCAGGACCATAGTTTAAGGTTTTGTCGGGAGCATATCCCCAAACGCGAGCAATAGCTTTGCGGTCGGCTGTTATTAAGAGTTCCTCATCCTTTCTCCTGCCCGCTTTCCGCATGCCTATCCAGGCTGTCACACCTAATGCTTTTCTTCACCAGTCTAATCTGACCATTATAACTCTGACTGCTTGACTTCAAAAGATGCGAGCTCTGGTCCAAAGAGTCTTAGGAGAACTAGACCATCACTGGTATTTCAGCCGAACAGGTCTTCACTCTCATGCAGCACAGAAACACTTTAAAAGAAACGTCTAAATCACCTGATGTATTAAGGTATCAAATTCTTGCGCAAATTGTAACAGACATTTTTTTCGTTGTGGAGAGATAGATTTTGCAAAGATGTCAAATCACATAAAGCTGCAGCACAGCACAGCCTCAAAGACATCATCTCTGCTGTCGCCTTGTGAGACAGGAAGCCAAGCAGGCGTTCACCTACCCTCGAATGAAGTGGATCCAAAGTTTACGCCTCTGCTGTGAGGGCCAGGTGAATGCCTTGCCAGAGTTACCATTCTCTCTGCCCCTAGATATCGGTTTTCTTCTTTGTATTTACAAGGCAGCTGGCAAGACAGGCAGGAAACAAGAGCTGTATGCATTAAGGCTGTGAGAGACCCATGTGCTGAGCCCAAGCCATGCAGGTTTGCACAGGTGTTGCTCTGGCCATATACTGATCATGAAAATTAAAGTAATAGGGCCAGGAAGATGAGTGGACTTGAGGGCATTTCTGTCATCAGCATGGAAGTGGATGTTTGTTTACCTGATCTTTCTTTAGACAGAGAACTCTGAGGAAAGGATTCTCCCCAAACCTCCAAACACACAAGACACAAGACACAAGACAACAGGCTTGCTGCTCATCACGATAGCTGCATATGACCTCAGGATAGATTTTTCTGGTCCCTGATCCGCCTGCAGTGCAGAAGATGCAGGTTCCATCCCTGGGTCTGAAAGATCCTCTGGTGGAGGAAATGGCAACCAGCTTCAGTAGTCTTGCCTTGAAAATTCCATGGACAGAGGAGCCTGGTGGGCTGCAGTCCATACGGTCACAAAGAGTCGGACACAACTGAACAACTGACTATACATACACAACACAATCATGGAAGGAAGGTATTGTACTCTAAATACCTATCTATTGCTTCTATCTATCTATCTATTAATCATCCATTTCTACACACACAGTTTAACCTTCCTAATGTTAACAGACACAAATAGAAGCAGAGTCAATATTTTGAAATAATATAAGGATACAATAAAACAGAGTTTAAGGTAATCAAATATGTATATACTTATAGACAGAACACAAACACACACACATATATGGACTTCCCTGGTGGCTCAGATGGTAAAGAATCTGCCTGCAATGCAGGAGACCTAGGTTCAATCCCTGGGTTGGGAAGATCCCCTGCAGAAGGAAATGGCAACCCACTCCAGTATTCTTGCCTAGAGAACTGCATGGACAGAGGAGCCGGGCGGGCTACAATCAGGGGGTCACAAAGAGTGGTATATGACTGAGCGACTAACACTTTCACTTTTCATATATATAGCTAGCTAGCTATTATATGTATGGGGTTCCCTGGTGGCTCAGACAGTAAAGAATCTGCCTGTCATGCATATTTGCGCACGCAAACACATGCACGCGCACACACACACACACACACACACACACACACACACACACACACACACACACACCCTCTCTCTCAATTTCAGAAACGACTCCTGGGACTGCTCTCTGCTCTTCTCTTTCTCCGAGGTGGTAGCTGGCTGGTCGAGGGCATAAATGGGTCCTGGAAGAGTGAATGACACAGACTGATGTTATCAAACCGTGAGGGGGTAGCGGCTGTGCTCAGGGCACTCTATGAACTTCTGGGGTGTGATGCCTGCCTGGTCTCAGCCATGAACACCTCAAAGCTCTTCATTCGGGAAAAACCAGAATTCCTAACTATGTATGGGTTCTTACTACATGTTTATTAAATGAAGGAGGGAGCAAGGCAGCAGAAGAAAAACAGATGGAGAATGAAGGGGAAAGGCAGACAGAGTCTGCTTGGAGCCCTCGGAAGGCTGATCCTGTTCAACGGTCTCAACAAACAATTTGGTTTCCACAGTTTTGTTTATGAGACACTCAGTACAGACTATCCTGATGAATACATGGTGATGAGACCAGTGGAAACACGAAACTGTAATCACTTAACTGCTAGCCATCAAGTGACAGCTGACTGCCAAAAGGCTAACGCTTGTCTGCCAGCGAGTGACATTTCTCTAAAGGCTATGTGTTTGTCCTTCATGGGCAGTTGTTCCTAGAGTGAATAAGTTACTTCTAATTTACGTATTTTGGGCTTCCCTGATGGCTCAGTGGTAAACAATCTGCCTGCCAGTGCAGGAAACGTGTGTTCTGTGGTTCGATCCCTAGGTTGGGAAGATACCCTGGAGGAAGAAATGGCAATCCAGTCCAGCATTCTTGTCTGGGAAATCCCATGGACAGCAGAACCTGGAGGGCTACAGTCCATAGTTTCACAAAAGAGTTGGACACCACTCAGCGATTAAACAATAACAAATGAAAATTTACTTATCTTACTTAAACTATCAATTATTCCCACACAAGTAGCCTAGCTGTAAAAGGAGAAAATTTTAAAAAATTGGGAAAGCTATTAAAAGCTGAAGTAATAGATAAGAGATCACTTTGGTCCCTACAGGCAAAATTTGCGAAGAGTGGAAACCGTAGTTCAAAAAAGATGTACATAGAAACCTTCAAATGTTCAAAGCTGACATGAACTATTATTATTTTTTTAATCAATAACATTAAGCTGCTGATAAAGTTGACCATAAGTACATGATATCCTATTATAGAAATGGTGTTAGATGTACTCTGTAGGGACACCATATGGTGTCAGGTGGGGCAACCAGCAAAGCAGAACCCCAACATTCGAGAAGCTGCTTGTTTTAGGATGACAGCCAAACCCTGGCCTACCCTTGTCCTTCCTGGCTCTTGTCTATGATGCTGCCGACCTTGAGCTGAGCTGGCGGGAGTCTATTTTCCTGACAGTGGTTCAGTAGTCAGGCTCTGGTGGGTGGATCTGGCACTGCTTTTCCCCACCAGGTTCTCATCTCTGTTCATCTCACTCTAGCTTGTTAACCTGACCTTGGATCCAGTCTGATTCCCTCGCTTGCAGCTTCAGTTTGACGGTCATAGAATGCTACCCTGACTGCTCAACCCCACCAAAGGGGAAAAGCAGGCGGTGGCCACACTGCTCCAGGACATACAAAGGTCCACGTGTTTTCACACTGAAAATTAGAAACAGCACTTGGTAGTAAACACGCCTCTCACCTTCTGAACACGTGCTGTGGAAGTCAATATGCCACTCATGGCTGACTATGTGTGGTAGGGGAGGAGAGTGTGTGACCTCTTGGTCTGTGGCAACCCCCATTCCTAAGACACCCAACCTTGCAGGCACTGTAAGAAGGACAATGTTACTCTTTGGGGCCTACATTGGTAAATGAGAAACCCTCTTATCCTCATAGGAAGCCTCAACCCTGAAACCCTCACAGTAGCGTTTCTAAGACTAACTTGCACAGCAGTTCCTGGTTGGTGGCCCCTGTGTTGGTGAGGAGGTTTCTGAGCAAACACAGCCAGGGGACCCGCACAGGGCAGACCCAGCCTCCACTGACAGGTTTGTGGGCCCCAGAGCGGTGGCCTCAAAGTGGGATCTGGAGACCCTCAGGGTCTCTGACACTCTTCTGGGGGTAAAAACTCTTTTCAAAATCATATTATGACCTTTTTTACTCATGAGTCATCCAGTGAAATTTGTAAAGGCTATATGATGATACTTCAACAAATTGAATGCAGAAGATACAGGAATCTTCTTTTATCCTTGCATTAAGAAGACATGCAAAGATGTAAAACATCCTGCTCAGTAATTTTCTTTTGTTTTGAACAGTCATTTTTCATAAGGTGGGATATTTTTAACACGTCATTTTAATTTTATTACTGTTCATTTAAAACCAGTGATCAGGACTTCTCTGGTGGTCCAGTGGCAGTCCCAGCTGCCAATGCAGGGGACATGAGTTCAATCCCTGACCCAGAAAGATCTCACATGTCACGGTGCAATTGAGCCCATGCAGAACAACTACTGAAGTGGGGACCCTCTAGGGCCTCTGCTCAGCAACAAGAGAAACACCACGCAGAGAAGCCTGCATATTGCAACTAGAGAGTAGCCCCTAGCTGCAGTAATTAGAGAAAGCCTGGCACAGCAACAAAGACCTAGCATGGCCAAAAAATAAATGAATGAGGTAGTAAGTAAATGCATATTTCAAGTTTTCTCAGTTTTAATACCTAAGATAGTAAATATTGGTATAGTTCATCAACACAAGCAAAGGTCTTCGGAGGGGTCCTTAACAACCTTTGAGAGGGTAAAGTGCCCTGCCCATGAAAAGCATATGAAGCAGCGGTGCCTGCAGCCAGCCCTCAGGACCCTCAGCTACCAGCTGGCAGGAGACTGACTGCATCCATCCCTCGGTCCTCAGCCTGGCTTGAGGAGGAGGCTGCTTTTGGTGAACTTGAAGGACCTGCATTACTCCTGTAGACTCCTCTCCTCTTCATCTGCTGTCTCCTGAAGGTTCAGGATAATTAAAACGCCTCCCGCTCTCTCTGTGCTCCAGATGGCAGGAGCCGGACCATTTCACTCACGAAGGGAGCTGCCCTCAGGACAGTGCTAGGAATCGTCAGCTCGGCTGGGGCATCCTTTTTGGTTACAGGTGGAGCAAGTGGAGCACAAACCACCTGACCGGCATCTACTCAACACCGGGGTGGGGAGTCCACAGCAAATAACTCTTCATCTGCCTCTCTGTCTGCCACTGACCCTTGGCTGTTCCATGCAGACACTCTGCTTTCCAAGGGCAGGTGCTAATCAAGTGACCTGTCCTATGAAAGACAGGCAGCCTGGACCCACCAGGTGGGAGTTGCGTGAGGGAGGCTGAGTCAATGCACAGCTCACCTGTGTTCCTCATACTGCCTGCCTTTAAGGCTCTGACCTCAAGGTCTTTCTTTGAGTGATGCTGGAGAGAAGGTCTCGCAAAGCCTGCCCACCGGCTCAGCACAGCAGCAGGTGAGCTTGTGGAAACACTGGCCAGTGGGAAATGCAAAGCAGGACTCCTCCAGGCACCAACAGCTGTGGGTCAGTGTATCCTTGTCCATATGCTTCAGGAAAGTGATGACCAGCGAGGATGCAGATGCCAGATCCTCTGTATCAGTGCCAGGATGGGAGCCTTCTCCAGACTCGGATGCGCGGGAGAGCCTGACTTGGCTGTGGATGCTTGGGTCTCTCTGCTATTCCTTTGCCTCAATCCTGCTCTGAGCCCCTCGCTACCACCCAACTGGGTTTTCTCCTGTCACCTTGTCCCACGATGTCAAACAGAAGATGATCCCATGGGGACTGCGTGTGTCTTGTGGTCCCTGGATCAGTAAGGTGACATTTCTCCAAGTGTGATCCAGTAATCACCCACCTCCTGGGACCCAGCTCAGACAGGCTGCACTGCAATGATCAGGGAGAGGAAGCCAAAGGGGAATTGTATTTATAAGACCCCAAGGTGGTTCTAACACAGCCTTTGTTTAAGAATCATTGCCAAATTATGCTACGTATTTTCATATTGTGACCTTGAATTAGAGGCTGTTGTAAGAGCACACTTACCAGAGTCTATTGATTGGGCCTTATTTGAGTGTTTTCATAAAAGATTTACTCCAGTATTCTTGCCTGGAGAATCCCATGGACAAAGGAGCCTGGCAGTCCATGGGTCTTGGGCACAACCTAAGGGACTTAGCACACAGCACATAAAAGATTCCAGAGGGTATATAGCTGATAACCAGGGCAAGGAAGGAATGGATGGTTTGAGGGTATAGTGAGTTGAGCTTATCTGTGAATGGGACACTGGAAACTGTTATTGGGGAAGTTTGGGGAACCTCAGTCTGAATTAGATATTTTGGGCCTTTCTTGGATGGTTATATCACTACTGTAGGAAAGAAGTAAGATGGTGTTTGTGGAATCCAGGGTGGAGATAGCCTCTCCTAGGCTAGAGAACTTTAGGTCTAGGAAGCCTCTTTTCTCCTCCTAGTGGTTTCCTCAGGATTTGAAACTTGCAAAGATCTGTGATTTGGGAAGCTGACTTCTGTGTTGGCTGGTGGTTTTCTCTTCATTTTCCTTCAGTGTCTTTCTCTGGGGGACTGCATGTGGCACTCGAGGTCGAGACTTCCAGGACAAAGGAACAGGCGATGTCTCGTGTGTCCTAGTGTGTGAGCTTTTATGAGAGAGCAGCATACACTTGGCACACTGAGGACAATGGGGAAAATCCAATAGGTTAGGAGTGGACTTGGGGGCCTCTAGGCCTCTTGAAGCCCCCTCCCTTCCAGTGCCCTGGGTGTGGGGCTGCTTCTGTGTCTGCTCCATCCTCCCAGCCTCACCATGGCTGCATAAGGCTCACCCTCTCTCTTCTGTTCTTGAGTTTGTTTTGCTCACCCAGACTTTCTGCCCAGGAAGAAGATACGGCACCATGGGTTCTTCTATCTGGTCTGAGGCTGTTGACCAGCCAGCTCCACCATTCCCGGCTGCCTGATCAGCAGGGGCACCAGGTCATGTCGAGAACTGTGTGAATGGTCTCCTTCTCAAGATTACCTATTGAGACTCCTGTCTGTGCTCTTAGTCTAAGACCTCAAAGTCTCTTGGGCATTCTACATATTTTAAGTGTGGGGATGGGAATAGAAACATGCATTTTAAATGAGAGCAAGAGAGGTTCAGTAAAATCAAAGATTACAAGGGCCATTCTACTCACACAGAGAACAGGTAACTTATGAGCTGTCACTGTCTGGTGATGCTCAGTCACATCTGACTCTTTGTGAGCCCATGGACTGTAGCCCACCAGGGTCCTCTGTCCATGGGATTTTCCAGGCAAGAATACTGGAGTGGGTAGCCACTTTGTTCTCCAGGGGATTTTCCCAACCTAGGGACTGAACCTGGGTCTCCTGCATTGCAATCAGATTCTTTACCCTCTGAGCCACTGCCATGATGCATAATAAAACCTTACATTCCAGACATTATGGAATGCAACAGGCATATTTGCGTGGTGGAAAACTGTTGCTGTCACTACAAAGCCTCAAATAATTAATTTTTTCTGAATAAAACAAATGTTTAAGCAAACCAGTACTTTTTCAGATCTTAATATCCTAAAGGCAACAAGAATTTTAAAGGGTGTGAGAAAGTCACTTGGCTGCTTTTGTAATGAATTTGCCAACATGTTTTATTTGGCTGTAAATTTTTAAATATGCACATCCTCAGGGTGCCATCAACCTCATTTCCTTCAACCTTGTCTTTTCAGTCCTTTCTAAAGCCTTCTTTTCTCCTGATGGTTCTGAATCTGATGCTGGATGGCGTTTTTTCAAGGTCTTCATTTTAAAGAGGAAGACCTAAGGAGGTGAAAGGTTTTGCCTAATTCCACATCTTTTCAGTGGACATGAGTTTTAGCAAACTCCAAGAGATGGTGAAGGACAGGGAAGCCTGCCATGCTGCAGTTCCATGGGATCGCAAGTTCCATGGGATCGCAAAGAGTTGGATACAACTTAGTGACTGAACATCTTTTCAGATGCTGGAAAATAGTCTCAGAGAGGTTTCTCAGCAGATTTTAGGCTTTATTGTAAATGACACGAATACGACTCAGCCAACTGCGACAGTTGGAAAATCAAAGGAAATCCACGTATGTGCCTTTTGAACAAAATTGTCATTCTTGGAGTGCGGGTAAATCTCTCTAATTTATTCCAAAAAGCCTGGGCTGGAATGGGATGTGAACACACATATGTGCATATAGGAGAGATTCTTCCAAGACATCATGAGAAAACATTTACAGTTCTGCTTCTCCTGCTCACCCTGAAGTCAGCATCCAAGAGTGAGCAGTGAAGAGGTGCAGAGGAGAGGCCACCTTCTGTGGGGCAGGAAGGAGGGTGCAGGTCCTTCTTCTTTCCCAGGTCCTTCTGCTCTTCATCTCTGCCACCCTCGGGGACTCCAGTGACATTACTGTCCTTGCTTCCACTGCAGATGCTCTCCATCTGCGCACCCCCCACCAGAAGCCCTGAATTTTCCACGACATCAATTTTATCCCTTACAATAGATCTTCCCCACGCCCTTCATCCCAACAGAACTTTTGCAGGAACCTGCCAAGCCTGAGTGGCAAACCACTGAAAACACCATGCAGATTTAGTGTGTTGAATGTTCTCCAGCCAAACAACAACTTGCGTTTCAAAGGGGGCCTGAGTCCCAGAAGGATTGAGTGATATAAAAATCAGCAGCAGTATTTCCTGGTCAGTGGGACGATGTTTTGGGAAGGGCAGTTTTCTCCACTGCCCTCAGACCATCCCTCCTGGGTGCTGCATGCTTTATCCCGGATCTCAGGGGGCAGTGTGGACCCAACCATGTAAAAACCCTCACTTCTCACTTCTTCAACCTATTCATCCTGCCCATTGCACCGAGGCCACTGCCCAAGGAGTCCTGTTCTCTAGACATCCTGTGGGTGGCCCGTCCTGCCTTTTGTTTGATGAACTCCAGCAGGAATCCCTGCCCCTCAAGGCATCACCCTGCTTTCCTCTTCTCAGCACCTGCAATTTCCTACTTCATGGTCATGCCTGGCCTCCACTAGAGAGATAGTCTCCTTCTTTAGCCTCCACTTGAGAACTACCAAATCCACATTTCCCGGTTTACTTGGTTTACTCACTTGCTCTATCTCCATGGAAACCCAGCCTTAAAGGCTTAAAGTACCACACTCTTCCTCTGGTTCTCCATGGAGTGGAGGACTTGGAGGGAACTTCTCAAATGATTCCTATCCCCGGATCATTTCATAAAGCTCCTCCAGGGATGTGATACCTGCTAGAGGAGGGGGTGCTGCCCATGACACCTCTGATGCACAGAGGAGGGCTCATCAGCTGAGTGCTCGCTTGAACTCTTCCACTTCACAGAGAAGGAAAATAGTTCTAATAAACTGACTGCTTCCACAATTAGCTCCCCCCATGATGCCTCCCAGAGTGACTGGCAACTACTTTTGCTTTCTCTCTTGGTCAGTCTTGCTGGGTTTGGATGACAAAATGCGAAGTGATAATGAAGTAAAGGTGACGATATATGGAATTAGGACTTCCCTGATGGTCCAGTGGTTAAGACTCCCCGCTTCTTATGTAGGGGTTGCAGGTTCAATCCCTGGTTGGGGAATTAAGATCCCACATGCCATGGGGCACAGTCAAAAAAGAGGAAAAAAAGGAAAGGGAAAAAAAATGGGAAAAGTACATTAATAAAAAAGAAAATATACAGAAGTTCATCAAGTTCATGAAACTGATGCTAGTTAGTGTTAGTTGCTCAGTCATGTCTGACTCTTTGCCACCCCACAAAATGTAGCCTGCCAGACTCCTCTGTCCATGGGATTCACCAGGCAAGAGTACTGGAGTGGGTAGCCATTCCCTTCTCCAGGGGATCTTCCCAGGATTGAACCTGCGTCTTCTGCATTGGCAGGCAGATTCTTTACCGTCTGAGCCACCAGGGAAGCCTGAAACTGATGCTGGGGAACCCTAAATCACAAGTAAAACAAACAGGTATTAGCCAAGAAAGACTAGATAGTTGAAGGAGAGAAATTTAAAAAATGATAGTTACTGACGTGATAGATGCTTCTAAAGAGAACAATTTGAAGAGAACTGATAAAGAGATGCTTATGGGAAAGCTGATGAAATGTGTGTGTGTATGCTTAAATAATGCTCTTTATTATCCTGCTGTGAGAGTCAAACAAGGAATGAAGGTATTATATTATACAATTATACAATTTGTTGGTAAGATTACGCCCACACTCTCCATCAACATGTGTAACTCTGTTTTATGGATCTGTGCAAGGTGTAGTATAAACTATGTCTTATTAAATACAATAACACAAATCTATTTTCACCATGTTTAGCCTCACTTTTTAAAGATAAAGATTCAATACATGTTTTTTAGACCTCAGTTTTTTCAGTGAAGTTTCAACCTTAATTTATGAGAACTATTTTAACTTGATCTTTTCTGGTTTCAATTTTCTTCAAAAACTGCATCAGTTTCTTAGTTGTGTCCGACTCTTTGAGACCCCATGGACTGTGGCCTGCCAGGCCCTCTGTCCATGGGATTCTCCAGGCAAGAATACTGGAGTGGGTTGTCATTTCCTCCCCCAGGAGATCTTCCCGACTTAGGGATTGAACCCTCATCTCTTATGTCTCCTGGATTGGCAGCCACTAGCACTACCTGGGAAGCCAGTGATGCTTTAGAATTCTCTGCTTGACTCCTTGTGGTGTTATTTAACTTGGTGAGATTTTTCTTACTTTCTGGAGAGGAAGTGGTGGTGAGTCCTTCACGTTGCTCCATTTAGGAGGATACACAAGGTCTTGGTGTGCACTTCCTATGATGCTCAAACCCTCTGGTTTCTATGTTGTGACTTTTTCTATTGACTTATTCTCACATGGCTTCATTCATTAATGATCCTTACTGAATCCATGATATCCTTTGGAGTTTCAAAATTATGACCTTTCTGTCTCTATCATTCTTTCCAGATTTATTAACTGAAATTGTTTTTGAATAAGAACCCATTGTGTAACTATTTCATATTTTTTTTCAACCGGTCCTTTATTAATAGACATTTGGGATGATTCCAATATTTATTATTATAAGTAATGCTGTAATGAATGAACCATTAAACATTGTTTCATCTTCTTTTAAAGATTTTTTTTGATGTGAACCATTTTAAAGCCTTTATTGGATTTGCTACAATATTATTTGCATTGATGTTGTGTTCCTTTGGCCATAAAGCATGTGGGATCTTAGTTCCTCAACCAGGGATCGAACCCACAACCCCCACATTGGAAGTGAAGTCTTAACCACTGGACCACCAGAGAAGTTCTTATTTTATATTTTGAAAGTATATCTCCAAGATAATTCTAAAAAGTGGATTTGCTGGGTCGAGAACAGAATAAAGATAAACATACTATTCAATCATTGTACACCCATAATCGACACATGAGGGCTCCTGACTCTTCTCCACGGCTTCCCCAACAGGAAACACTGTCAAATATTTGGATTCTTGTCAGTATCATAGGAAAGAATGTCTCAATGTTGTTATTCTTACTGTAAGGGAGGCAAGCCATTTTTGCATGTTTCATATGCCAGCAGAGAGTGTTGTCAAACTTTAGGGTTTTTTAGAGTAAAGCACTTAATCAAATTTACCATGTAACCTGGCAATTTGGGAAATCAAATGTATTTTTGATTTAAAAATTTGGTAGCAGGAAAGGAAAAAGATGAGAAAGACTTCCAATTTCCTTTTTTTCCCATAATCTACTGGGGGGCTCTTTGGGTAATTGTTCCTCAGTGTACCTGGCAACACATGGGAGCCAAATCCTTGTCAAGGTCACTGCTATGGCCCTGGAGAAGCAGTCACCTTCAGGTGACTTAGGGCCAGAAATTGATGTGTGAAGATCAGCAGGAGAAAGCAAAACAGTGTCTTGAAAATCAGTATGTGGGAAAGCGATTTAAGCAATAACTTGTGTGCAGGGCACTTAGGCTTAGTGAAACTGGAGTTTCCTCCCCACCCCAACAGTCCAGACTTACTCAAACAGGAGAAAGTTCCAAAGATTCAATTTTATGACATCAGGCTCACCTATATATGGAAGAAAATAACCACCTGATGCAAACTTTAATGTATGTTGGGCTTCCCATGTGGTTCAGTGGTAAAGAATCCACCTGCCAATGCAGGAGACGCAGGAGACGCAGATTTGATCCTTGGGTCAGGAAGATCCCCTGGAGTAGGAAATGGCAACCCACTCCAGTATTCTTGCCTGGGAAGTCCCATGGACAGAGCAGCCTGGTGGGCTCCATGTGGTTGCAGAGTCGGACACGACTGAACACGCATGCATAATCTATTTCAATGGAACAAAAATGCTGTGCTTTCTTTGAGAAGAACTCTGTTCAGAATTTTCTAACTAGGCAGCACATGAGAGATGACAAAGACTAATTTCTTTTTGATATGAACATTAAATTTATTATTAAGGCTTATATCGCTAGTCATAAACTGTATGTTGAAACTGACATATGAGACTACTTACCTAACTCCCTCAGTTTTTCCGTGTGATTCACAAAAACACTAGAAGTCCAAGGTCAGGGAGTTAACTAGCGGTAAAAAGATTTTTCTTTTTGTTTTTAAATATGCCTCAGCCAGAAACCTCCACAGGCTCACAAATGAATGGCTAAATTTATCTCTTGACCTGTGGGCAACCTCACTGGCAATTGAGATAACCACAGGACAGTTTCCATTTGTCAGAATTTGGTTCTTTTCCTTAGCATTTTACCCTGGGTTCAGGGGTTACTGCAGAGGCCTTGGTTCAACTTGAACATAATAATTAGAGCACGGAAGCCAGCCCCTGGCAGGGCCTCTGACAGCGAGCCTTAGGCAGATGGAGAGAAAGAGAGATATTAGATGTGAGGTTTCAAGCAGGCTCTGGCAACCTGAGGGCATAGATGTGTTTCCAGGTAACTGGAAGGAGCAGTAACTACGCAGGTTGCCAAGGACTCAAAGACAGGCTCGTGGCTTCACTTTGCTTCAAAAGACATTTAATATTAAGTACTGGGAGGAGAAGAGCCTGGAAAACTAGAGGTGCTCAATAAATATTTGTTAAATGAATAAATGATTGTGAAACCCTAGAGCAGACTCCACAGGAGATAAAATCTAGCACCGAATTTCTGTTTATCACTTGTATGGTGCATCCGTGTTCTTTCTTTACTACTTGCCAGTTGGTTTTCTGCATTTTTCCCTTGGAAGCTTCACATGAAAAGGCACTTCGTCCAACACATTTTCTCTCAGATTCTAGCAGACTATGAAATCTTCTTCTATGGCTCCTTGTTTTATTTTTTTAATTAATTTTTATTGCAATATAGTTGATTGCACTAGTTTGAGGTGTACAGAAAAGTGACTTATGCACATACACATATCCATTCTTTCTAAGAGTCTTTTCCTGTCTGTATTGGTAATAAGCAGGGCTTTGGACTGAAGAGCTTTTAGTCAATAACACCTGTCTCTACTTTCTGCTTGACCCTACAGCATATTGCAAATTTAGATTATCATTCTTTAGTACACTGAATTCTGTAATTTTTTAAAAAACATTTTCCAAAGATCACTCCTACTCTTAAAGAAAAAAAGTACTATTTGTTTTATTGCTGTTGTTCAGTCACTAAGTCATGTGTGACTCTCTGCGACCCCATGAACTGAAGCCCACCAGACCCCCCAGTTGTTCACCATCTCCTGGAGTTTGTTCAGATTCATGCCCCCCGACTCAGTGATGCTATCTAACCATCTCATTCTCTGGGACTGGATACTACGATGGCAATCCCCAAGGAGTTCCTGGTGTATTTTTAGCCATGACGCTAACTCACCATGCTTACCCACAGAATCTGTTTTGGAGGTGACAATAATTATTTGGAATTTGTACAGTAGGTGTATTTGCCAAAGAATCAGGCTTACTACCTTATGAACACACCTCGTGCGTGCTGAGGATGCTTTCAGAGGCTCCTTGCAGTCACTCTCTGTTATTGGCTTCAACTGAGTTTCTTGACAGCCTGTATTTACTGTCATTACAGCTAATTCCCTGTTTACTAATTTGTAGGTAAATGTCTCCAAGGTGTTCTGCCGCCTCCATGTTTGCAAGGATCATTTTCCTCCAGTTGGAATAAATGCAACCATTCTATGCAATGGTTCAGTTAAAAACAAAGCAAAACATCCAGAGTCCTCACCTGGAGTTGCCGTTTCTCATCCTATCTTTTGGTTATTATTTTCTCCCTTGGTAAAGATAATTCTGCAGTCAGCTACTATCTCTAGGACTTGTTTGCTCTGACCCTGCTGCCCTTCTTGCTCTAACCATGACCGACAAGGGAAACAAAGCCAATGAAATAATGTAAAATAACACATTTGACATCTTACTCAGTTTTCCCTGAATGTGCTTCATTTCTTCCCCAGAGAAATGAAGAAATATTTTCCCTGAATGGTTTTTCTGCCTATGATCTGACTCTAGTCGCGTTTCCAAGCTCAGCCCACAGTTTCCCATCAACAGCTCTGCTGGTCACCATCAGGCACACATAGCAAGTTGCTGCTCACAGAACACGCCCTCATACCCTGCCCTGTACTCTGCCATAAGCAGTTTCTCCTCTTGAAAGTCTTCCCCCTCCCAAGTTACACTTTCTGCAACCACATTCTATATGCCCAAATGATATTGGAACACCAGTGACAATTTGTAAGAGAAACTTATGGAATAAGACTCAGGATTCTAACTCGACTTCTCCCCTCTCTAAATATACATCAAAATATGAGACAGAATGGGTGACAATTAATGGTGAATACAGTTTGCAGTATAGAGGAGCAGGTAGGTGTGCTATTTCTGCAGTCAGATTGCCTGTGTTTCAATCATGGTTCTGCCCTTTTTTTTTCTATGACCTTAGGCAAGTTATTTTTCTGCAGCTATATTTCCTTTTGAGTGACTTTGGGATAATAAAGTTCCTCCCCAATCTTCTCATCATACTCTTAGGTAAAATGGGGATAATACTAGAACTTTTAAAGACCGCTGGGGGAGAGGGTTAAGTGAAATTCATGCCTAAACAATGAGGATTTTGTTCTAATTACCAGAAAAATGGGAATCATTTCAGAAATGTGAACTATTTAATGCTTCTCATCTTAGCAAATTCCAAATTGAGATACCAGTTCACCTAAAATAATAATCAGTCACACTAAAAATTAAAAAAAATTCCAACCAAAAATCCCTGCTCAACCAAATGCCTAAACTAAGGTATTTCAGTGGTTTCCTTTACACTTGACTAAGTGGTTTACTCTCCTCCTTGGCTCTTAGGCAGTTCCTGTAGCTTTTGCTTGGTGTACTGAGGATCAAAAAATGTAAGAGATGTATTTTGAGATATGTAAAGAACCTCTTGAGGTCAGAGGTGCAACGAGGCAGATCAGAGCTGGGGGAAGGCAGTTGCGTTCAGTCTGCTTAGATCTGAGCATTTGACATTCGCTTACCCCCTCAATAAAGGCAGTGTCTAACAGCTACACATCTGACTCTCCCCACTATCACCCAACGCACCCTCCTCAGTATTTTAGGAATTAACAAGACCAGGTACCTAATGTCCTGAGTGATAAAAAGAGATGCTACAAAAATAGCAAGCATCAGTGAATGACATTTCCCTCCAGGAAACCAGCTGAGAAAGCTCAGTATTTTAGCTGGTTACCCATCCAGCCTTCTGCGACGGAGACTTTTTTTTTTTTAACAAATAAATTTTCCACCTTTAGGCCGCTATAAGTGTCAATGCAATCAATACCTAATAGAAATCTTTCACAATCGAAGCTCTGACCTTCCCAACGCCCTCCTGTTCTCCTCCCTTTAATGGCTACACTGCAGTCTCTTGGCAACATTAAGCATCACCTGATTACCTTTATTGCTACCAACTCTAAAACACACCACCTCAGCTACCTCAGCCAAAATATATCATCCCTCAGTAACTCAGTATTGTATTTTATTCTGCTTCTCAAAACCTAGTAGCTAGCGTTTTATTCTTTGGCATATATTCACAGCAGCTTTTAAAAAGCAGTTCACTAAAAATAAATGCTTCCACTTTGTGTAATCGTGTCATGTTCAGAGTAATCTCGTTCCAGGTCAGTGATCACTTCCATTCATGACTGCATATTCTTGTTGGAATAGAGTTAAATACAAGTCACACTTTGCGTTTTTCTACTAGAATATCAAACTTCAGCATCAGAAAAATAATTATTGCCTTTCTTGGCCATTTAGGATGAGAAAAGTTGACAAGGCATCTCCAGTTGAAATGTTACAAAGATTTACAGAAAAAAATCTCTTCTTTAGTATCAATATTTAGAATTTGCATAATATTTAATTTTTTTGGAGGAAACACAATATAAATGGAAGACAAGACATAGGTCTCTTTCTGACTCTGATCTGATATCTTCTCTTAGTTCTAGAGTTTGACCTCTTGGATCTTTGCACCCCATTTGGAAAATAAGAATAAGAAGAAAAGTTTCACTGTGGGGAGAGGAAGAGGTGTGATGGGGTGGAAGTGCTTTGATGAGATAATGCCATGTAAAATGTTTATGGGGCTTCCCTGGTGGCTCAGCAGTAAAGAATCCACCTGCTAATGCAGGAGACGTGGGTTTAATCACTGGGTCTGGAAGATCTCCTGGAGGAGTGCATGGCAACTGACTTGAGTATTCTTGCCTGGGGAATCCCCATGGATAGAGGATCCTGGCAGGCTATAGTCCATGGGGTCACAAAGAGTTAAACACAACTGAGAGACTAACAACAAACATATTTTTATGTATTTTGAGCCTTAGATTTAGAGTTGTTCAAGTTGGGCCATTTCATCAAAGGCATAAATCACCTATATTCTGTTGAGAGTAACTATGTTAATAAATAGTAGGTGCCATATGCAGAGCAGACACTAGAGACACCAAGGACACCTCTGCAGAAGCAGCAGAGGGATGTTCTGGGAGTCCGGATGGGGGGTTTGGGCCTGGTTCTCTTCTGGGTGACAACTTGGTGGACAAAGCCCAGTCTCTGCTTGCATGTCCTGCCCCATAAGAAATCACTTGTTGGTTCTTGAAACAGATTGAAACTATTAAAAATAACTGGGGGGTTGGTGGGGAAAAATAAATAAAAATAACTGGGAATGAAGAAAATGAGAGAAATACAGCAGCTGAAAGTTCATCTGAATTGTATGTTTTTGTACTATCTGGATTTCTACAGAAGCAGAACAATGTCATGGGGCTCAGATTTAATTTCCTGAAGGGTTTCCCTTTTCCCTTTCCACATTTAGAAGGAACATGTCTTTTCTCAATTGTGTTGATTATTGTAGAAATAGCTTTTACCCTTTTACATGTTATCACAGAAGTTTTGCACACATTTCTTACTCATCCTTACACTGAACTCCTATTGAAGGAGGTTGGGGTAAGGACAATGGCCAGGTCACCTCCAAACTAGCCTGTCAATGGCATCGGTCTTTCGTTTTTGCTTGCTAAGACGCCACATCACATTTGGTGCTCATCCCTGCCGCCCTGAAGTTCAGCGTGGGCTTCAATTTGATTATTCCTCAGGATGCTTGGACAGATTTGGGAGAATTGGATGCTGCCAGATTCCCTCAGCCTGCCTTTCATCAGAACCAATGAAGCAGCACAGACGCAGGCAGTTCTTCTGAGGACAGAAGCTTTCCCTTTGAGACATGACTGTGAATTTAATTTCGTTAGAACAGTAAGAGGGAGCACATGAAATGTTTTCTGAGTTAATATTAAGTGCCAGGCCTCGAGTTATGTGTGTGTTATGTGTGTTATGCCATAATGAGCGTTCATTGCAACACTTGAGGTAGTTCCCCACCTCAGAGGAAAGAAATTGGGCCTCTGAGATTTACTCCAGTTTTCAGAGGCCAGGCCAAGGGTTCTGCTGCAGCCTCCCACCCCCACCTAGTTCTGCTTGGAAAACCACCCCAGGATGTGAGCAAAGTGGCAGGGCAGCAGAAGGACATCCTGACTCTTTCTTTGACCCTAGAGCCCCAAACCAAAGCAGGAGTGAAAGACAGCAGCCCAAATTTACCTATGCTTCTCTGATACTAGGATCTAAATGTGTGCAAGTGAATAGAAATGCCTGGGAAATTTGCACTGTAATAGTCATACCTCCTATCTGTGCTCTGAGAAATTAAGCGGGAACCAGCCAGCACTGTGGTGCTGGAGAAGACTCTTGAGAGTCCCTTGGACACTAAGGAGATCAAACCAGTCAAATCTAAAGGAAATCAACCCTGAATATTTTCATTGGAAGGACTGATGTTGAAGCTGAGGCTCCAATACCTTGGCCACCTGATGCAAGGAGCTGACTCATTGGAAAAGATTCTGATACTGGGAAGGATTGAAGGCAAAAGGAGGAGGCAGCAGAAGATGGGATGGTTGGATGGCATCACTGACTCAATGGACATGAGTTTGAGCAAATTCTGGGAGATAATGAAGGACAGGGAAGCCTGGTGGGCTGCAGTCCCTGGGGTCACAGAGTCGGACACGACTAAAGTTACTGAGCATGCGCTGTGTGCATAATAACAAAAGGAAAGGAAAGCCAGTCAAAGAAACAGTTCCAACATACAGTCAGAATTGACTTCTCCCAGCAACAGTCTGTACACCCCAACTAGAGAGTGGCCCCTGCTCGCTGTAACTGGAGAGAAGCCTGTGCAGCAATGAGGAACCAACACAGCCCACAATAAAAATAAGTTAAATAAATAAATAAAATTTTAAAAAAGAAGAAATGGAATGTAACCAATGTCTTTGAAACCCCTTTCTCTCTGCACCTCATTCCCATGGGCAACCGCTTTCCTGAATTTCAAGTTAATCATTCTCTTGTTTTTCTTCATAGCAGGCAACCTCTCTCGATTCGCAATATTTGTTTTATTATGAGAGCCAAATGCACAGATGTTTCCCGAAGCACAATGGATATTTTACAGCTCTCATATAAGATCAGAATTTTAAAGCCATAAAAATAGCCAATTATGCTTGCAGATCAATCCTGAATTTGAACCCCATTTGTCTCCAGCTCACTCTCTCTGGCTGGGACATGACACCGCTGCTTCTAACCATTAAGAACTTGCTTTTTGGCATTTCAGCACCCTTTGATAACACAAATTTATAAGAATAATGAGCTCCTTTGGGGGATTCTTTGTTTCTCGAAACTCATTAGACTATTTGTGTCCTATTCATTTTAATGTACTATTGTTTCAAAACCAGAAAACAACAACAAAACTAGACCTCTTTTCCTTTCGAGCATTCACACTGCTTACGGGAACCAATGAAAACAGTGACACTCAAACTTGTCAGGTTTAATTTCTATTCCCCCAGTGAAGATGAAATCTGATTGGTACCATGGCAACGTGTTGCCTCGAGCGTCAAGTAGGTATTACTTGTGCACAATCTTGCTCACAAATTCTCTTTATAAGTGTTAGGAGAGGTGTGATCTTCTCCTAGAACTCACTAAATTAAAAGGAGCTGAAGAAAAATCCAATTAGTGTTTCCAGAAGTACCTTCTGGGGTCTGATAATATCAGATTACTGTCTCACTTTATTCCCCCCCATGCCCTCGATGTATAGGAGAGCATTAGATATCCTGACAAGCATCAAGCAAGTGGAGAACTGGGGCACCACTGGGGCATGCAGAATTTATGGAGCTCTGGTGCTTTTCTTTGACCTCTGATATTTCAGTTTGTTGAATTATTCATCCTTCTTTCCTTCCTGGAAGAAGCAGTGATGTAGCATTCCTAATTTCCTGGATTAGTAGTATAGTCTTGGTGGTAAGGCTGGTTTGTTGTCGTTGTTCAGTCCCTAAGTCATGTCAGACTCTTTGCGATCCCATGGACTGCAATATGTCAGGCTTCTCTGTCCTCCACTATCTCCTGGAGTTTGCTCCAATTCATGCCATTGAGTTGATGATGCCATCCAACCATCTTATCCTCTGCTGCCTCCTTCATCTACCGTCAATCTTTTCCAGCATCAGGGCCTTTTCCAATAAGTCAGCTCTTCATATCAGGTGGCCAAAGTATTAGAGTTTCATCTTCAGCAACAGTCCTTCCAATGAATGTTCAGGGTTGGTTTCCTTTAGGATTAACTGGTTTGATCTCCTTGCTGCCCAAGAGAGGCTCAAGAGTCTTCTCCAGCACCACAATTAGAAAGCATTAACTCTTCAGCATTCAACCTTCTTTGTGGTCCAACTCTCACATAAAACATGGCTACTGGAAAAACCATAGCTTTGACTATACAGACCTTTGTTGACAAAGTGAAGCCCTTACAGGAACCTACACACTGGAAAACCCTACATTTCAACCCTATACTGGAGAACTTCACCCCCAAGTATGTGAAGTGATGATACTGTGAATGTTTTAAAAGTTTTGGAGATTTGGAGGCTCCCTAGTCTCACAGACTCTTGGACTTTTTCTTCAGCTGAGTGGAAGCTGCGGAAATGAATCACAATGGAAGTGCTGACAAACCCTTCTGAGGCAGCTCTCAGCAGGCCTGTCCTCCTGCAATCAGAAGCTCATTGTGTGCCTTGGGACTGAATCTCCACGTGCTTTTATGCTAAGGAGCATTTACAGACCAACTGAACGTTGCTCCTTTTTCTTCCTGCTTGCATCTGGCTCACGGAGATGGGATCTCATCTCTACCGATTGATTGCATACATATGGGCTCCCATGCATGCCTGAGTGGTTCAGTGGAAAAAACGCCTTTCTTAAATCAGTCAACAGGAAAAGATCCCATGTCTTTATTCCTGCTGAGTCATCAAGATAATATTAGCTGCCATGTCTAAGGAATGCTTTAAAACGCAATCTAACTTTTTAAAATATTTCTAGACTCAAATGTACATTTTGTGGCAGCAAAAGTTTGTCATTGAGAATGTGTTTCATGATGAAAGCAACTTATGGTTTTGGGTGCTTCCCTTAATCCACACCCCCAACCAGAACTGGGAAAGAAAACCCTGAGCATGCCACTCTGTCTGTGGCTTCCTAGAAAAAAAATTGGGAAAATACCAGAGTAAGCCACTTTTGAATTTTTTATGAAGTTGACCTCACTTCAACCCTGCTCAGAGAGCATTTGGGGTAGCTATTTTTTGGTTTTTAGAAATAACAATTACAGTATGCTGATAGTCAAAGTAAATACGTGCACTGAGTGTGGCATAAAGGTCAGATGAGTAGGCTGCTGTTTCCTTTGTAAACAAACAGCAAAAAAAACCCCAAAAAACCAAAAACAAACCCAAAGAGCATTGCTCCCCACCCAGTTCTGCAAAGGTTAAGTCACCAGTCTCTGAGAGTTGATGAACAATGGACACTAGAAGGATACAGGATAAAGTCAGGATGAAGCACTCTGTGCTTTGGAAAATCAGGCCCCACAGAAAGGTAGATGTATATCTCAGGAATAATTTTATTTTTTATTTTAGATTTTTTAAATGTAGACAATTTGTTAAAAGTCTTTATTGAATTTGTTACAAAATTGTTTCCACTTTTGGTTTTGGTTTTTTGGCCCCAAGGCTTGTGGCATCTCAGCTCCCTGAACAGAAATTGAACCCACACCCCCTGTATTGGGGAAGGCAATGTTTTAACCACCGAACCACTAGGGAAGTCCCAGGAAGAATTTTAATGAACCCTGATTCTTGCACCTTCCATATATAGAAAAGCACTAAAATCATTAACTTGAGGTATCTGTTCTTTGGGAGCAGCAGCAACCTTTTAGCAGGGTGTATGCTGGATTGCACGAGAAGGCAATGGCGCCCCACTCCAGTACTCTTGCCTGGAATATCCCATGGATGGAGGAGCCTGGTAGGCTGCAGTCCATGGGGTCGCTAGGAGTTAGACAAGACTGAGCAACATCATTTTCGCTTTTCACTTTTCATGCATTGGAGAAGGAAATGGCAACCCACTCCAGTGCTCTTGCCTGGAGAATCCCAGGGACGGGGGAGCCTGGTGGGCGGCCGTCTATGGGGTCGCACAGAGTCGGACACGACTGAAGCGACTTAGCAGCGGCAGCAGCAGCAGGCTGGACTGACACTTAGGTGGGGCTAGTGGTAAAGAGCCCACCTGCCAATGCAAGAGCCATAAGAGACGTGGGTCCAACCCCTGGGCCACGAGGAGCCCCTGAAGGAGGGCACGGCGACCCACTCCAATACTCCAGCCTGGAGAATCCCATGGAAAGAGGAGCCTGGCCAGCCACAGTCCACAGGGTCACCAAGAGTCGGACACGACTGAAGACACTTAGCAAGCATGCATGCTTGCTGGTTTGCACGCATTCCCAGTCCGAAATCATACGCAAACTAGTTCCTCCTTTACCCCTTTGGAACAGTCTCCTCAGAGTTGCTGAGAGGCCCTCTCCTTGGTTATCACCGTCAGTAAGGTCCTTGAATAAAACTGAGACTCACATCTCTTAGGTTGTGCATTTTTCCATGAGTTGATGCCTTGAAGGTATGAAGTGCTGAAACATTACTGAAATATTAGGGGAGAGTGGAAGTTGTTGCTGTTCAGTCGCTCAGTTGTGTCTGACTCTTTGCGACCCCATGGACTGCAACATGCCAGCCTTCCCTGTCCTTCACTATCTCCCTGAGTTTGTTAAACTCATGTCCATTGAGTCGGTAATGGCATCCAACCACCTCATCTTCTGTTGCCCCCTTTTCCTCCTGCCCTCAATCTTTCCCAGCATCAGGGTCTTTTCCAATGAGTTGGCTCTTTGCATCAGGTGGCCAAAGTATTGGAGCTTCAGCTTCAGCATCAGTCCTTCCAATGAATATTCAGGGTTGATTTCCTTTAGGATTGACTGGTTTGACTCTTAAGAGTCTTCTCCAGCATCGCACAAGAAAGACAAAGGAACAGTGGGTGTTTGGGGACCCCTATTCACTGTGCTGCTGCTGCTGCTAAGTCATGTCAGTCGTGTCCGACTCTGTGCGACCCCATAGATGGCAGCCCACCAGGCACCCCCGTCCCTGTGATTCTCCAGGCAAGAATACTGGAGTGGGTTGCCATTTCCTTCTCCAATGCATGAAAGTGAAAAGTGAAAATGAAGTCGCTCAGTCGTATCCGTAGACAGCCCATATTTCTGTTTGCTTCTTTGTTGCACCGACCACCCCACAACTTTCCACCAGGTCTCTGGTCTTGCGGGCCACTTGTGTACAATTGTTTGATCTGTTACCCCACCCCCACAGCACCCAGTCTGTCACCCACAGCCTGGACACGCATGCACACTCACTCCCACCTCACTGAGGAGGAGAGAGAGAGAGAGAAGAGGAATACTGAGTGGAAAAATACCAAGATTTGTGCTTGATTATTGGAGATAATTAAGTAGAACCTAAAAATAGTCAGGCCCTTATTTCATATTATGTTCAAAATGATTCAAATTCAAAACTGTTCACAGCTGTGCTGGGGGCTGCTACCACACAGAGTTGATTTCAAGCACTTGAATCAGTGATCAGCAAATGCAGCTTCTCTCTGTTCTTCTAACTTGGAATGGTACCATGACTCAGAGGTGATTGAATGTGAAATACAGGGATCAATAATATCATTATCCTCATGGCATCCATCGTTTATTCTGCCAATACTTTTCAACATAGTGGAGCAGTGTGGCCAACAAGCCTTGTCAGGTGTGTGAGCCTCTCCTTACAGAGTTATTGATGATAATAGGTCTTCAAAGGAGCCCCTGGTGGTCCAGGGGTTAAGAATCTGCCTGCCAATGCAGGGTTTGATCCCTGGTCTGGGAAGATCCCACATGCCATGGAGCAACTAAGCCCACGTGCCAGTTACTGAAGCAGGTGTGCCTAGAGCCCATGCTCCACAAGAAGAGAAGCCACTGCAATGGGGAGGAGCCATTGCAATGGGGAGGAGCCACTGCCATTGGGAGGAGTCAATGCAATGGGGAGGAGCCACTGCAATGAGGAGGAGCCACTGCAACGAGGAGGAGCCACTGCAACGGGGAGGATCCACTGCCATGGGGAGGAGCCACTGCTGTGGGGAGGAGCCCTTGCACGGACACCAGAGAGTAGCCCCCGCTTGCCACAACTAGACAAAAAGCCCACAGAGCAACAAAGACCCAGTGCAGCTAAAAATAAATAAATCAAAATTAAAAAAACTTTAAAACTCAACTCCATATACGTAACAATTAAGCAGATTGGCAATTTACTACTTAAATGATTAATTTACTGCTAACCCCAAGTACTGAACAATGTAAAAACATAGGCTGAAAAGTAAGATGGACAGAAAAATCGGTGTATTTTTGTAAAGTAAATATGCAGGATATACCCTGCTACTAGAAATATCTTTCAAATAGGAGGAATAAATCTATTATGTGCTGTAAGTAACACCAGCCATCTCACTGCTTTGAGGAGATGGTTATCTGCCAGCATGGCTGAACAGACAGGTGCAGACAAACCCACTGACCTCTCTCTTCTGGTTTTGTTCATGCTACTATCTTTTTTTTTTATTGAATGTGACAAAATACTCCACACGTTTGTGACCCAGCTCAAAGGTCGCTCTTTTCATGGAAGCTTCCCTGATTCTTCCAATGTGCCCTGACGTCATAGACAGTGCAGCTTTTCCACTTGCTCTGTATCCTTTTCTATAAGAGGTCATTCTGTGTGACCTTGTCATGCCCACCAACAGAGCACAGCTTGCTGAGCCATAACAATTTTTTGTTTTTTCTCTTTCTGAGGTTGAATTCTCTGAGAGGAGGACTGTGCCATTCAATTTTGGGTCAAGCACACCTAGCATAGAACTTGGTCACCCAGCAGATAATCATTCTTCCTTTGATTCAACAAGTACCCACCGGTGGTTTACAGTGGGCCTCCTGTGTGCACTGGGTCCATGTAGCTGGGAAGGAATGTGTAAAGGGAAGCCAGGTGACAGGTACAGAAACAGGTGGACTTAGCAGTGGGAAAATACAGCAGCTCTAATTTAATTAATTGCTTCTCTTTTCTCACTGAAATAGGAAGTGAGACCAGCAGTCTGGAGTGATGGAGGCAGACAATTGGAAGTGTGAGAGCATAGAAGAAGGTAGGAAGCAATCTGTTTTGGAGCAGGAAGGCGAGTTTCAAGGAGAAATCATGCCTGATGACGGACAGCACTGATGGACCACTGAGCTCTGGTTGGACATCTCAGGAAAGATGTGTCACTTGCCTGATTTGGCTACGTGGATGTGTTTAACGCAACGCCATCGCCAAGGTCTAAAGTGCGTGCATTGGTCTCATATGACAGTCTTTCCAGTTTTCACTCACAAATAGCTTTAACTAGCTTGATGAGCGAATCTCTTAGGTAGAGTCAGGCAAAAGGAGCCCAGCTGAATGGGGGCCTGGCAGGTGGGAGTCCCCAGACCCTCGACACCAGCTTCCTGCTACGCTTGGCCAAGAGGGGACCCTGGCAGGAGCTTGGAAGGTGGGGGGCCAGGTAAGAAGACATTTTTCTGGCTTCCAGCTCAGATCTGCCTACTCTCATCCTTGGACCTGTCTGGTCTCCAGCCCTTGGCATGCCAGGGGGGGGGGGGCACAGCCCTACCGTGGCAGGGGGAGCAGCTGCTGGGACAGGCCCTCAAAAGTAAGAATATTCCTATGAGCCTTGCTCCATCCTTGCCTGGTGTCCTTCCCTGGGCATCTCTGCAGCAGATAGGCTGGCCCGTCTCGTTACCCAGCACTCGCCAGGCTGGGCCCCTCCACAAAGACTGCTCCTCTTTCTCATTCGTCTCACCCCAGTGCTGAGAGCTGCTTCCTTTAATTAAGAATCTCTGATTCGTTTGAACATCCTCTTTTTGCCCTCTCAGCTTCCTGTGTAGATTCCCTGATTTAAATCCCTGCTTTTTGACATACCTAATGAGAAATGGAGTATTTCCTGACTTATCAATAAACAAGGATGTCACAGCCATCAGCAATTGCAGCCCTTCTTTGTGAACTGGTGAGCCTTAAGGGAACTCAGGAAAGAGAAGAATACCTGTGATCTGACAGCCGTCAGACCATAGCCACTCCCTCCAGTGAGCCCCTAGAGAGCTCAGATTGAGAAAGCACAAGATACTGGCCCCAGAGAGCTGAGCTGCATACGAAAGGAATGATTTCAGTGAGCCTAGACTCCTGCATCTTCCCTTACATAGAAAAGCACTAAATTCTTTCACTTGGGGTATCTGGCTTTCTTTAATTCACAATAATCTTTTGATGTTCAGATTACCTGCCCTTTGTTGCAAAACTTCTATATAACCTGGCTCCTCTCCTCACCTCCCTGGAGCAGTTCTCTCACGGTCACTTTCGATGCTGCCTCCTGGGCTTGAAGTCCTAAAAATTCCCACCAATTAAACATAACTCTCAACTTCTAGGTTGTGACTAATTTTTAAGTTGACACTAACGTTTTTTGTCTTCCTGGTTGGGGATGATATTCTAATGGACACCAAAAAGCAAAACACACACCAGTTCAGGATCAGAGAGACAACAGCAACCCCCTGAGTGGTGTGGGGCATTAAAGTATGTGCACAAGCTCTTGGCAGATGTTGTATAGGAAGGGCCAGCAGGCTGGTGCCCACACCAAGATGAAGGAGAGCTGGGCGGCAGGTGCAGACTTCCTGGCCTGCAGCATCCTCAGACCAGACACCAGGAGAGAGGTCCTGTTGCTACAAACTTGGAAATGAACTGTCCTGTCTGGTCTGCTCCACTCTTCCCAAAGTTATGAGCATAGATTTCATAGGAACAAATTTAACACTCGCATTTCCTAGGTCCTAATTGAACTAAATGGCTACAAGAACAAGGACCTTAAGATAAACAGCTTCAGAAACCCAGACTTAACTCTTGTTCAGCTCAACTTGAGGAGACAACTGTGCCCGTGGACTCAACTGA
The DNA here is from genome assembly GCF_016772045.2 of Ovis aries. NCBI lineage: Eukaryota > Metazoa > Chordata > Mammalia > Artiodactyla > Bovidae > Ovis > Ovis aries. Next base: position 35,841,051 of record NC_056062.1, on the reverse strand, counting down.
GCCCGTGGCGCTCACCCGCTTGACATGAACACTGCATGAAGGGCATTGGGAAGAACAGTCTGCAGAGGGGATGGGGAACAGCCTGCCCAGCACTGGGGAGGACAGCTTTTGCTACATCGGTCTTGGGGTGATGAGCAGCCTTCCGGTGGGATGGTGGACCCTCAGGTTGCAAGGTGAGTGGAGACAGAATTGGTCAGAGACCCATGTGTCAGGTGGTGGTGGGCTGGATGCCCACGACTTGCCTTCCACATAGCATCTGTGACACAGTGAGAGCTGTTCCCTAATGAACAACTGGCTCAAGTAGGGGCTGCGTGGCCTCCTCTCTGGGGAAGGGGAACCAAATGCCCTCTGAGATTCCCCTAGTTGCATATCATCCCACCTAGAAGGTAGAACAGCTCATTCTGTTCTAGATAAATTAGGCATTTCTAAATATGTTTTGTTGCATTGTTTACAACATCACATTACAAACTCTTAATAAAAAGTAAAGTTTTAGGACAAATTTTACAGCAGTTCACACACCATCATGCACTCAACAGACATTTTAAAACTGTGTTAATGAACGAATGAGAATAACAATGGAAAAGTAGACAGATCTGAAGGGAGGGGCACAGTCCCCCCTTGCAGCTGGTACTGTCGCCAGAGCTTCCCCTCCCCAGAGGAAATCCATGGGTGGAGCCGGGCACAGAGATGGGGACCCAGCACAAAGGACTTGGGCCTGGGGGCGGATGGGTTCCTTGTCTAACCTGACCTTGGGGAGCCAGCCCGCTGTTCTACCTACTTTACATTGCAGGCAGATTCTTTACCATCTGAGCTACCTGGGAAGCACCGTAAAGTGGAGCAACTGGAAATCCAGGGATTTGGGTCTAGAAAGTCCTCCTCAGGATGTGACAAAGGAGGCAGTTGTCACACCCAAGTCGTCTCTCATCCTGGTTGGCTGGGGACAGTGTCTGTTTAAGGGAAACCTCTTAGCTTCTGGGTTTCCCGGGTGGTGCTAGCAGTTAAGAAGCTGCTTGCTGATGCAGAAGACATAAGAGACGTGGTTTGTTCCCTGGCTCAGGAAGATCCTTCAGAGAAGAAAATGGCAAGCCACTCCAGTATTCTTGCCTAGAAAATTCCAGGGTTGCAAAAGACTCTGACACAACTTCTTGACTAAACAACAATTTACTCTGTTTTTTTTTTTTTAAAGCACAACTTTCTGCCCACTTCCCTGCTTAGAAAATAGCTACCATACGAGTGGCTGAGAAGCTCAGTGGTCTTATCTCTCATCTGTGCTCAACAACTTGGTTGATCCTAGTGATCTTTGGATCCAGTTGTCTCTTGACCATCTTTGGGGAGACACAGAACATGTTTATCCTATGTTTCTCTGATTTTCATAGCAAGGCTTGCCTTGGCCAAGGATGAGGTCCCAATCCCAAAGTCTGTAGCAGACCTGATGCAATAGTGAGCTTAGCAGCTAAGCTGGGAACAGCATTAGGGAAGAGCCAAAACTTCAAGAAACACGTGGTTTGATTCCTATATTAAGGATGAACAATCTTATGAAGCCAATGAATTACCTTTTCTCTGTTTGTTTGTTTGTTTTTTTTCTGTAAAACTTTACATCAAACTCTCAGATGGAAAAGATGAACTCATACTTGTAACCCACCTTCCCTTCCCTCCTCCATCTCCATCATCTTTAGGGTGAAAAGTTTTCTGTGATTTTTCAAATCTTTCAGGAAACTAGTAGAGATGACTAGTAATCTTGGGCCACTGGACAGTGGCTTGCAAGCCCCCCTCCGCTTGTACATGGGGTTTTCTCCTTTAGAGAGTTTTCATGTGTGTAACTATACCAAGAGGGGGTTGTGAGTTGTTCTGGAGAAGAGCAACCTGACAGAGGCTCAGCTTCATATCGCCTCTGCATTTGTACCCTCATGTACAGACCCCCTCTTGATGCCTGTGCCTGACCCTGTAAGGATCAACACTATGGCCATGCTGTCAAGGAGTTTGTAGGCCATCTCTTTTAGTTTGTGTCCTTTACATTTGAGAAATGGGGACCCAGGGAGGTTAAGTGGCTTGCACCAGATATCACAGCAAGGAAATGAGACAAGCAAAGCCAGAGCCTCCCTCTGCAGCTCATGGTCTTTCATCTCTAGACATGCTCCTTCACAGATAATTCATATGGCTCACATTCTCCAAGCTCATCTCTTCTGTTTCTGTGCTAACACCCATCTTCTCTTTCTTCCGATTGGCTTTCTGGCCTGTGAGGCTCACACCCCATGGTTCTCTTGGACTCTTTCCTCAGACTTCATGCACTGCAGCTATTCTTGTCTAGAGCCAGGGTTGGGCCAAGAACTCATCAGTCCACGGGTCACTGGCTACCAGCACCCTCTCCACTTGTCTTTTCCTGTCATATGTCTCCCACCCCTCCCTGCAGTTACCAGGTTAGTGTGCTCCTTGCAATAATGAGTTATAAGGACACTGTGGGGATTCCCCTGATCATGTCTCAGCTTAGAGGATGGCCTAGTACACAGGGAAAGTCACAGCCAGGCTCTGCTGAGGTTGAAACAAGATGCACACATTATAGAACGTTATCTGTTTAATATCTATCAATTACAGGATGGACACATTATCAGGAAACTATTTAGAACACGGCTACGTATGCATCATCCTCCATATATATTCACCGGTCTACCCACTGGCCTGTCTAATCTTCTAGCTTCTGAAAAGATTGGAGCAGCAGGCCCTAAGGAAATGGCAGGGCAGATCTGTTATTAATCGAATCATCTTACTGACAAGATGATCCAACAAGATAGTAAAACACAAAAATATTAATCTGACGGTAATATTTGTTTCATAAAACTTTGTACTACACAAACAATACATTGTTCAATACTGACATTTTCCCATGTGACCTTCTTTTTAAAAATATTAAGGTAATCTTTATCATTTCTTTTTAATCTCTCTCTCCCTTTGCCTCTTAATGTCAAAAGGAAATGGTAGAGATTACCCTCATATTCAAATATATATATAAATTTACATATATAATGTACATAATATCTAATATACATAAAAGATTCAAGAGAGAGAGGACTATAAGTCTTTCTTCAAATGTTTGGAAATTATCATACAAGCCAGAAAACTTCAGCAGATTCTATTCTCATACTGACCAAGTGTAAAATCATAAGGATTTTTTTCCTACTCAGAGGGCAGCTTGAGAGCAAAAAATGAATTGTCTTTCCGTAAATTACCCATGATAAGTGAAGGCGAGGAAGAAAATAAGCCTTGTTCACAAATGCAGGTGTCAAGCAGCCGACATTAACCAGGAGCACCGTGACCGGCGTCAACAAAGGCTATTGGAACGGTCCTTGGGTTGTGACAAAGGAGCCGGACAATCCTTCCCCAGGTGCAGGGAGCAAACTGGAGCCCTTACCTTGCAGGGCCTGCAGGCTGTGAGTCTGCACGATAATGCAGAGCTGCAGCACCAGCTGGGGGGCGCTCTCCAAGAAGGTGGCCAGTAGGTGCAGCATGCTCACGTCCGCGTATTCATACACCATCTTCCAGTAGAACCTCCACCGGTCGTTCTCCCCGCTCTGCCGACTCCGAATACCTAGGTATATCGTGTGGAAATACCTAGAAAGGAAACATGGAGGATAAGAGACCAGAGTGATGACTGATCCTGTCTGCTCTTCCGCAAACCACAGTATCTGTGCAAGCACACACAGGAAACAGCTGCCTTAGTGGCATATCAATTAAAAGTGAAAGGGAAAGTGAAAGTCACTCAGTTGTGTCCGACTCTTTGCAACCCCATGGACTATACAGCCCATGAAATTCTCCAGGCCAGAATACTGGATGGGGTAGCCTTTCTCTGCTTATCACTTAAGGCCCCAAGTTAACTCTTATTCTTAAAGGTTCACTTTGAGGAGTCATTGCAATTTTCATCCTCATTGAAGGCATCCTGTGAGTGCTAAGTCGCTTTAATTCTGTCCATCTCTTTGTGACCCCACAGACCGTCTCCCGCCAGGCTCCTCTGTCCATGGGATTCTCCAGGCAAGAATACTGGAGTGGGTTGCTGTTTCCTCCTCCAGGGGATCTTCCCAACCCAGGGATAAACCTATGTCTCCTGTGGCATTGGCAAGCAGATTCTCTACCACTAGTGCCACCTGGGAAGCCTGAAAGCATCCCACTGCCCTGCAGTTTTGAAGAGGGAGATGAAACTGAGGTATAGAAAGGATGTGCTACTTTGAAAATCTACAAATACCCTTTCTGGTCAGTGCCTCTATGTGCTTTACAATCAAGAGACATGCCTTCAACGACAGAATGCATGTCAAGTTCCAGAGTGTTTATGCTTGTAAGGTCTCCTGATACCTTTCTTTTTAAAGTAAAAATTATTTATTTATTTTTGGCCTAGCTGTGTAGCATGCAGGATCTCAGTTACCCAACCAGGGATCAAACTTGCATCTCCTACAGTGGAAGCATGGGGTCTTAATCACTGGACCACCACAGGAGTCCTTTCTGATAACCTTTTAAAAAAATATTTACTACTGAAAATTTCAAACCAATACAAAAGAAGAAAGAAAACCAGTGTATTGAATCCACAATAAAATTACCCCACTGCTTTAAAAATATCCTCAGTGGAATCATCAATGTGGTAATGGTAAGCATTATGTGTTAATTTTCCAACGTGTTTGGGAAAGTGAGAGAATGAGAACAAGCTTGACAATCCTAAAAGCCAGCACCACTTCCTTTTGGGTGTGAGAGATGCTGTCTGTGAACAGTCATCACATTTTATTCTGACAAACTTGCATTTGTTCGTTGATAGCATGAAAAAAGAGCTTACCCTAAACATATACTTTATGTATTTATACACACATTATATATACAGATTAACATGAATTTGCAAAGTATTTCAAATTTAAAAATTCAGAACATGCAAAAAGTTCCAAAAATGCCCTTGGGAACTACATATGTAAAGACACAAAGATGAGGAAAATGCTCTGAGTTCTGATAAGCAATGCTTTGGCCTGAAATGTATTCTGCACATTCACATTCTGTTTTCTTAGAGTTATCTTCTCTCTTTTCTCCACTATAGAAACTTACAGTTGTGGTTTAAAACTGCTGAGAAGACCTTCCTTTATGACCCCTGCTCCTGACTTGTGCAGACCACCAGCATGGAAGCCACCTCACTGTATGAGCTTGGCTGCTCCCATGTTGACTTCTGTCCTAGCCCCCCAAGGCTGGGGCATGACCCCACATCACTGAAGCTGTACCAGCGAGCCCTGTTTTCTGTTCATTCTGGGATGAACCAACTTATATTGCATTGAATTGGGGGGGGGGGAGTCTCAAGTTCTATTTCTTTTAAAAAAACAATATTCATTTGGCTGTGCTGGGATTTAGTTGAGGCCTCTAGGATCTTTAGTTGTGGCATGGGAACTCTTGGTTGAGACATGTGGGATCTAGTTCCCTGACCAGGGTTGAACCTGGGCCCCCTGCATTCGGCATTTCTTAGCCACTGGATGGACCACCAGGGAGGTCCCTCAAATTCTATTCCTTAACAATTAGTTATTTGTATGAGATGGACCAGAGCCTCCACCATATCACTTTTTGCTTCCAGTTGGAAGTGCAGCACAGTTGGTATGTAACAGACATTAGCATGCCATCTCGGGAGTTTTCCTCTTTCTCTAAATCAACAGTGATGGACATCAGGAGTCTTACACTCACAACCTAGTCATGAGGAAAATGTCAGCCTGGGCCTTTTCTCTAGTCTGTGCTCTGAAAAATGATGACAATAGAGAGGATTTGTGATCACAACTGGTTCTTGTCCATCTTCTCTATATGTAAGTGGTTTACCACATTTGATTACGTTATTTTTTCTTTATCTTAATTGGAGAATAATTACAATAGTATGATGGTTTTATGTGATACATCAACATGAATTGGCCATAGGTATACATGTGTCCCCTCCCTCCTGAATCCCCCTCCTACTTCTCTTTCCACCCTATCCCTCCCAGTTGTCACAGAGCGCCAGCTTTGGGTGTCTTGCGTCATACATCAGACTCGCACTATCTGTTTTACATATGGTAACGTACATGTTTCAATGCTGTTTTCTCAAATCATCCCACCCTTTCCCTCTCCCACTGAATTCAAAATCTGCTCTTTACACCTGTGTCTCCTTTGCTGCCTTGCACATAGGCTCGTTGGCACCATCCTTCTGAATTTCATAAATATGTGTTAATATTCTGTGGTGCTGGAGAAGACTCTTGAGAGTCCCTTGGCCTGCAAGGAGATCCAACCAGTCCATTCTAAAGGAAATCAGCCCTGGGTATTCTTTGGAAGGAATGATGCTAAAGCTGAAACTCCAGTACTTTGGCCACCTCATGTGAAGAGTTGGCTCATTGGAAAAGACTCTGATGCTGGGAGGGATTGGGGGCAGGAGGAGAAGGGGATGACAGAGGATGCAATGGCTGGATGGCATCACCGACTTGATGGACGTGAGTCTGAGTGAATTCTGGGAGATGGTGATGGACAGGGAGGTCTGGAGGGCTGCGATTCATGGGGTCGCAGAATTGGACACGACTGAGTGACTGAACTGAACTGAACTGATTCTTTATCAGCTGCCAGAGGGAAGATTGGAAGACAAGAGGCCCAGTGAATGTGAGCAGAAATGTAGACTATGCTCACATCTGTTCCCACCGGTTCTTCATGCCAAGTGTAAGAAAAAATTGCCACAGGTGAGTGGGGGATGAAAACACACATTTGAATTTCAGTGTCACGTTCTTCCCCTCTGCCTCTGCCACGTCCTGTGTGGGCTGTGCTGACACCCACCTCAAGAGAGGATCATGCAATTCCACATTGCACTGCCGTGGAACGTATGGCCAGAGGTTTGATTTCAGAAAGACCTGGTTTCCTAATAATTTACTCTCTTAGGGTAGGAAATTCTGTACCCATTAACACAGAGCCCCCCACATCTATCTAAAGAGACCCCCGTGGACTCTCTACTAACAGGTTGTAACATCTGCTCCAGAGACGAAACACCAGCACAGGAAGCAGAGGAAGACGGGCCGTGTCTGTCATTCAGTTCTAACAAATGGGGACAGATGTTGGGTTGGGCAAAGAAGCTGAACTGGCATTCCTTTATATTTTAAAATCAAGTAAACTGCTTAGGGAATTGAGAAATAAATACAAAAGAATAGGCCCATGAGTTCTTATCCATAGAAATTCAGAATGACACAAAGAAGGACTTGTGTTCTGAGAAAAGTCACGGTGTTCCAGAAACAGGAGCAAAACTGTCAAGTTAACTCTTCTGTGCAGGTGTTTGGGCTTGTTTGTCTTTTAGATAGCTACCAAGACAAGAGCTTGGAGTTACCTCCTGTGTTAAACACCTGGAGGCTTTACTTGGGCTCCAAAACGGGAAGATGTTTTAAAACAGAAATATTCTGTAAGGAATTATAATCCCTTTGGTAAGAACTAATGATGCAATGGGCTTCTCTGGTGGCTCAGTGGTAGAGAATCTGCCTGCCAGTGTGGGAGTTGTGGGTTCAGTCCCTGGGTCAGGAAGATCCCCTGACCCACTCCAGTGTTCTTGCATGGGAAATCCTGTGAACAGAGGAGCATGGTGGGCTATAGTTCATGGGGTCGCAAACTGAGCGACTAAACAACAGTGTCGCAGCAGACATGAGGCTTCAAGTCTGGAACTGAATCCCAGGAAACTGGAGACAGATGTGTAGATCACTTGGAATAATAACTGGGGCAGAAGAAACGTGTGAGGTGCTGACCTGCACCCTTGGTCAGAGACAAACTCAGTGGTGACATTAGCCTACATCGTCTGCCCTTCCACGAAGTGGCCTCAAGGCTGCCTTCACTCAGCGGATCTGGCAGTTGCTTCCACTGTACTCCAGCCAACCTACCGGTGAAGTCTGAGAACTTACGATCCTAGTCAGAGACATAGCAGCATCGCCTTGGTCCATATGACTCCACAAGCTAGCTTTTTTAAAAAACAAAACAAAACTGATTTATTTATTTGGCTGCACCGGGTCTTGGTTGTAGCACAAGGAATCTTTAGTTGTGGCATGCGAACTCTCAGTTGCAGCATATGTGATTTAGTTTCCTGACCAAGAATTGAACCCTGGTCCCCTGCACTGGGAGTGCAGAGTTGAAGTCACTGGACCACCAGGGAAATCCCCATAAGTTAGCTTTTGAATGGTTCTTGGCAGCAGTCTACTGAGTAGACAGAGTTGAGAAGTTCATGACTGTACGCTACTATCCTAGTGGAATCTAGATCCTTCATATTACTTTACAAACACATGTCTGCACTGGGGGAGAGGAGGATGGCTGACAGCCTGTGCCTGGAAAATGCCCCTTTGCCTACTTGAAGACACAGACTGAGCAGTCTTGTCCTCTTGGTATATGGGCTGTCATAATTTAACTGGGAAGGATTTTCTCCCCTCTGTGTCTCAGAGCCACTTAGCTTCTGAGCCAGACTTCTTTATCTGAAGGTGGAGAGAGCCATCCTCCTTCATGGCTGGGTGAGTGCTAGACGAGAAGCTGTGTCCTGTGCACGTGCCGGGTTCATGATGTACGGGCATGTCGCTGCTCACCAAGGTTACCTGCATCCTGGGCTCATTTGCAGTGCCATCTCTTTGATTTTTGTCATTCAAGTGGCTTTATGCCTTTAGTCCTCATTTACTTTAAGCAATTTACTCTGACAGGTGTTCCCATCACACTGAACTTGGCCTTTGCCTGATTGAGGGCATATGAGGAAGGTCAACACTGCTGGGAAGTGAAGCAGCTTCTAGACCTCCTGAGTGTCAAAAGGACCCAATCTTGGGTCTAGGTGGGGACTGGAGGGGGCTCACTAAGGTTCTTCTTAGGATTCTGCTTTGCTATGTTAATGAAAAGAGAAATGTTGCCCAAGAGGCATAGATGACCAACGAAGTTCATGGTAATGAGAAGATATTTATACAGGGAGGATTTAGATAAAGCCATGTTTATGGTTAAAATTTTAGCATAATTACCAAAGAGCAACATTTAAGAAGAAAACAAATTTCCAGTCTTTGTCACTGACGATGAAGTTCAAGCAGTGAGCATGAGGGGGTAGCAGTGTAAACACATGGCTCTCATTCCTGCTAAGAGATGTTTCTGATAAAACCCACTCAGAAATGTCAGCATGTCCATCTGTTCCTCCAAGGTGGACACATTTGGAAGATGTGTGCCATCTTTGTGGTATGACCAATTTTTCTGATAGGGTCATTCTTACTAATTACTGTCTTAGGGAGCATGCTAGTGGAAGATAGAGTTTTCCTTACATCATGAAAGGACACCAGGAATTCACCAACCTGGCTTCCCTTACCCTACTGCTCTCCACCCGGGTGCCCTTTCCCAATAAAATCTCTTGCTTTGTCAGCACATGTGTCTCCTTGGACAATTCATTTCCGAGTGTTAGACAAGAGCCCAGTTTCGGGCCCTGGAAGGGGTCCGCCTTCCTGCAACAAATGGTGCCTCTGGCGGGACTCTTCTTCACTGAGACTGACATCTTGACAACTCGGGGTACTCAGGGGCCAGCTTGCCTGCCAATGGACCAGACCCAGCAGCCGCAACTGGGACCCTTTTGTCCCTGGTCTCCTCCTGACGTGGACAACTGGCCAGAGTGCCCCGACCGGCAAGGAACAAGAGACTTTATTGACCTCTCTCTCCTTCCCTCTCTCTTTCCTCTCCTTAAGCCTTCCTATCCTTCCCTGTTTTTCTAGTCCCCCGGTCCTGGGTGCAGGAATCTGGTCGAAGGGCCCTTAGCCTGAGCTGAGGATTGGAGACTGATCACTCCTCTTGGCAGAGAACTCGAATTCTGGTTCTGGTCTGGTCTGATTTCTGGTAGAGCCGAGTTCCAGTCCTCCCTTCTCTCGAGGCCCAGGGAAAAGTCCCATAATGCCTGGATATCTGTAGGTGGCAGGAGACGTCTGTAAGGCCACCCCTTTCATACCCCCTCTCCCGCCTCCTCCCCCTTCTTCTTTCAACCTGGCTTCCTTTCCTCCCTTGAAATCTTTGATGTTAGTACTTAGATCTGAAGTTCTGTGTCTCTATAGGAGATTTTCTGAGAGACTGTATTCTTGTATTTAAGGGCTTCCCTTGTGGTGCAGAGGTTAAAGCGTCTGCCTGCAACGTGGGAGACCTGGGTCCGATCCCTGGGTCGGGAAAATCCCCTGGAGAAGGAAATGGCAACTCACTCCAGTATTCTTGCCTGGAGAATCCCATGGATGGAGGAGCTTGGTGGGCTACAGTCCACAGGTCGCAAAGAGTCGGACATGACTGAGCGACTTCACTTTCACTTATCAACATAATCACAGTCCTAGCAATATCTTAATTTTGTAATTTCTTCTGTTACTGATGATGTAAGCACACAAACACACCTAGAATTCCCTACCATGCCTTGCACACAGACACCCATGCATCACCCACACCCCTCACACACTATCTAATCCAATGGCACAAAATCTAATCCAATGACTTTCTGAAGATGTAAATAGCATTTAAATTCTTGACTCCTTTTCATCAATATTTTCCAGGTGTAATGAGCAACCTGCACCAAAGTCACAGACCCTCACATTACCAACTTCAGACCTAAGCAAAATATGGCAAAAGTGCTAAGACTGGGAGGAAAATTCCAAATGTCTAATGTATCAAGAATTATACAGCTAATACGTTAAATTATATATATCAAGCATTATATAGCTAGTTTAACCCACTGTTTAATGTGATGGAGACAGTCTTTGTGAGGAAAAGAGAAGTATAGAACATGTTTCATATGATTCATATTTATAAGGAACACTTCAGTCCTTAAACAATATTTGATCAAATGTTAATTACTGATATAGCTGAATCGGAAATCATTACTAGCTATGAGGATGCTATGTGTATATTTTCTAATGTTGCATTTTCTTTCTCTAGCTTATAGCATATTAAACAGTTTAGCTGTTATCACTGTTATTTTTACTACCTGAAAAGTGCAGAGTAAAATCTGTGCATAAGAGTTCTAAAGAAACATTAATAAAGAGTGATTCTAGCAACTTGTATTTTCTTCTGTTGTCTGGCTACATACAAAGCTTTACAGTATTATATACATATATATATATATGTCTCTCATCTCACACACTAATAAAGTAATGCTCAAAATTCTCCAAGCCAGGCTTCAGCAATATATGAACCGTGAAATTCCAGATGTTCAAGCTGGTTTTAGAAAAGGCAGAGGAACCAGAGATCAAATTACCAACATCCGCTACATCATGGAAAAAGCAAGAGAGTTCCAGAAAAACATCTATTTCTGCTTTATTGACTATGCGAAGCCTTTGACTGTGTGGATCACAATAAACTGTGGACAATTCTGAAAGAGATGGGAATACCAGACCATCTGACCTGTCTCTTGAGAAACCTATATGCAGGTCAGGAAGCAACAGTTAGAACTGGACATGGAACAACTGGTTCCAAATAGGAAAAGAAGTACGTCAAGGCTGTATACTGTCACCTTGCTTATTTAACTTCTATGCAGAGTACATCATGAGAAACGCTGGACTGGAAGAAGCACAAGCTGGAATCAAGATTGATGGGAGAAATATCAATAACCTCAGATATGCAGATGACACCACCCTTATGGCAGAAAGTGAAGAGGAACTCAAAAGCCTCTTGATGGGGATGACCCAGAAAGATGTTATGGGGAGGGAGGTGGGAGGGGGGTTCATGTTTGGGAATGCATGTAAGAATTAAAGATTTTAAAATTTAAAAAATTAAAAAAAAAAAAAAAAGAAAGTGAAAGAGGAGAGTGAAAAAGTTGGCTTAAAGCTCAACATTCAGAAAACGAAGATCATGGCATCCGGTCCCATCACTTCATGGGAAATAGATTGGGAAACAGTGGAAACAGTGTCAGACTTTATTTTTTTTGGCTCCAAAATCACTGCAAATGGTGACTGCAGCCATGAAATTAAAAGATGGTTACTCCTTGGAAGGAAAGTTATGACCAACCTAGATAGCATATTAAAAAGCAGAGACATTACTTTGCCAACAAAGGTCCATCTAGTCAAGGCTATGGTTTTTCCAGTAGTCATGTACTGATGTGAGGGTTGGACTGTGAAGAAAGCTGAGCACTGAAGAATTGATGCTTTTGAACTGTGGTGTTGGAGAAGACTCTTGAGAGTCCCTTGGACTGCAAGGAAATCCAACCAGTCCATCCTAAAAGAGATCAGTCCTGGGTGTTCATTTGAAGGACTGATGTTGAAACTTAAACTCCAGTACTTTGGCCACCTCATGCGAAGAGTTGACTCATTGGAAAAGACTCTGATGCTGGGAGGGATTGAGGGCAGGAGGAGAAGAGGATGACAGAGGATGAGATGGCTGGATGGCATCACCGACTCGATGGACATGAGTTTGGGTGAACTCCGGGAGTTGGTGATGGACAGGGAGGCCTGGAGTGCTGCGATTCATGAGGTGGTAAAGAGTTGGACACGACTGAGTGACTGAACTGGACTGAACTGATATATGTATCTGCATTCACAGTATATATGTATCATAATACACCATCTATTTATCTATCTCTCCTGATTAGTCACTGATAAGAAGCAAAATTGCATGGGTTGTCACCTTAAAATTTCTGTACTGAGTATGTTAAACAACAGCTACAACCACAAAACCTTTTTTTAAACACCAGAACATCAAGTTTCTTCTGTCACCTTTATGCCAATAATAGTATTCATAAAAATGACAATATTCTGTCCTATATTTTTATGGTGGAAAGTTGCCTAGTGGAAATTCTTTTAAAATTAGATTCTGTTTCCCATTAGTCATCCCAAGGGGGGCAAATATGCATTAGGAGGGAAAGAATACATTGGATGACCTCACATTTGACCCTAGCCCAAAGAGGCCAGCCTAAGCCACCCTCCCCCAAGGGGAGTGGGCTGAACTGTCACCTGCAGAGCCGCCCCCTCACATGGTCTGTGGTCATGCCTCTGGGGACCACAGTGCCCTGGGGACCACCTTTCACCAGGAGCCACTAAGAGCTCCAGGGCACATGTGTACATTATGCACCTTGAAGGCTTTTCATGGGAATTTGCAATAAGGAAAGAGATGGAGAATATCCTCCTAGAAGTCCTCCAGTGGGACAAGAACCTTGACACCTTTCCTTCATTCATCAGAGTTTTATTTTTCTCCCCTAGGCAGCACTGCCTCTCAGACTAATAAGTCTTTGGCTTTCTCTGCATGTATTTGACCCAAGAGCTGTATTTCCATCACCTCTCTCTCTTGCTCAGATAATTAGAATTAATTTGGGTTCTCAGAGGAGTCTAGTGCTCTAGTGCTATTAAGATACTAAGAGCTTCATACCATGGTACAGAGCATTTTTATACAGTACGAGCTTACGCAATGCAAAATCACACCTGGTTAGCATCTTGTGTTTAGTAAAAGTCCCTTTTACTGATTTTATTTTTAGTCTTCTCTGAAAATAAAATTTACCTATGAGATATGGTTATTTTTGTTTCATTTAATTTTTATGCACACCTCTCATAAGGATACATATTACATGAACATGTCTTCATGTATTTCCTCAAACCTGGAGTAGGAAGAAATAGAGCCTTGTTCTCCACCAAATAATTGTCTTTGAAATGGGCAGTGTAGCCAGGGCCCCTTGGGGTGAAATATATGGGAAAGTTACTGAACTTGAAATGAAGGTTCCTTATTCCTTTCGCCCTCATAGCAACTGGTACTCAGCCCTCAGAGAACAAAAGGAGCATTTCTCCCCCAGTTACCCTCTTTAGAATCCCAATATACTAATATTTCATAGTAAAATCAGTATTCTAGTATTTTAATAGTAAGTAAGTAAGTGAAGTCGCTCAGTCGTGTCCGACTCTTTGCGACCCGTGGACTGTAGCCTACCAGGCTCCTCCGTCCATGGGATTCTCCAGGCAAGAATAGTGGAGTGGGTTGCCATTTCCTTCTCCAGGGGGTCTTCCCGACCCAGGGATCAAACCCAGGTCTCCCTCATTGGAGGCAGACGCTTTAACTTCTGAGCCACCAGGGAAGCCTAATTATTTAATAGGCTTAATAATAATAGGCTTAATATAATAGGCTTAATAATAATAATAGGCTTAATAATAATAGGCTTTAATAAGCCTAATAATTACTATTATTAATTACATAATAGTATATATGTATTAAAATGGAGAAGAGTGGCTTGGGGCAAATATAGCAGTGACTACTGTTTGACATGATATTGACATGGTACAACTTAAATTCATATCGTCAAAAGATTAAGAGACTACTAAACTAGCAAAAATTGTTGTTGCTGTTTACTTGCTATGTCATGTCCAACTCTTTGCAACCCTGTGGACTGTAGCCCGCCATGCTCCCCTGTCCATGGGATTCTCCAGGCAAGAATAGAAGAATGGGTTGCCATTTCCTTCTCCAGGGATCTTGTCGACCCAGGAATCAAACCCTTGTCTCCTGCATTTCAAGAGGATTCTTTACTGCTGAGCCACCAGAGAAGCCTTACAAATAGTAGGAGTACATTAAAGAAATTATTAACCATGCTTAAAAAAAAAAACAGATTCATACGTGTTTGTTCTTATTACCCAGGAAATAATGATTGTGATAGAATCAGAAACTTTTTCCTCAGCCCCGTAGAATTGACTGATTTTATGACAAATGAGGAAAGTTCTGTGTGTGCCTGAGTGTAATAATCTTTTATTCTTTTTAAAAGATGAGATACTGCCTTGCAGCTTTGAAATCCCTTCACAGGAACAGACTTATGGCCATTTACAATTTTAAAAGTTGGCTGAAAACTCCATAGGCCTGGGGCATCTGACCCATCACAGAGAGAAGGAGGAGCAGTCCAGGGACACAGTGTTACAGCCCCAGTGGGCTGGGGGCCTGCCTGCAGGGTCTCCAAGCGGATGCACATTTCAGGGCTAGATTTCACCAGTGCAATTGGATTCTTAGAGTTGTTCTGGTCCAAACACAATCATTTTGCCTTCCTTTTAAGACACTTTATTACTATTCATATTATCATCTTATTATAATTTAATTATTTATTTATTCATCCTTTCTAGGGGAAGAAGAGATTCAAGTTTGTATCTCTCCAGAATCCTGGCAAAATTAGCTGACTGATGCGAAGCAGTGACAGACTTTATTTTCTTGGGGTCCAAAATCACTGCAGATGGTAGCTGTGGCCATGAAATTAGAAGACACTTGCCCCTTGGAAGAAAAGCTATGACAAACCTAGAGAGCATATTAAGAAGTAGAGACAGTACTTTGCCCACAAAGGTCCATCTAGCCAAACCTATGGTTTTTCCAGTTGTCATGTATGAATGTGAGAGTTGGACCATAAAGAAAGCTGAGTGCCGAAGAATTGATGCTTTTGGACTAAGGTGTTGAGAAGACTATTGAAAGTCTCATGGACTTCAAGAAGATCAAACCAGTTAATCCTAAAGGAAATCAGTGCTGAATATTCATTGGAAGGGCTGATGCTGAAGCTGAAACTCCAATATTTTTGCCACCTGATGCAAAGAAGTGACTCATTGGATAAGACCCTAATGCTGGGAAAGATTGAAAGCAGTGGATAAGGGGACGACAGAGGATGAGATGGTTGGATGGCATCACTGACTCAATGGACATGAGTTTGAGCAAGCTCTGGGAGTTGGTGATGGACAGGGAAACCTGGTGTGCTGCAGTCCATGGAGCTGCAAAGAGTTGGACATGACTGAATGACTGAACTGAGCTGGTGGGAAAAGCCAACTCACTGGAAAAGACCCTGGTACTGGGAAAGATTGAGGGCAGGAGGAGAAGAGGGCAACAGAGGATGAGATGGTTAGGTGGCATCATCAACTCAATGAACATGAGTCTGATCATACTCGAGGAGATAGTGAAGGACAGGGAAGCCTGACTTGCTGCAGTCCATGGGGCTGCAAAGAGTTGGACATGACTTAATGACTGAACAATAGCAACAACAAAACAGTGCTGTAGAAAGATGAGGAATAGAAGGGCTGTAGGTCTGCATGCATTGGGTCTGAAATACTTCATTCCTGTGTGCAGGAGAACCTCATGGTGAACTGCACACCCCTCCCTTTGTTGGGCAGCCTCACTCTCCATGAAGCCATCAGCTGTATCTTACACAGGCAGATGCTGAGAAGAGAACACAGAATGTTCTACGTTCCAAGCCTACACTGGCTGGTTAAGTCTAGAGTTTATCCCAGTTTCACCCTGAGCACCTGATTTCTGATAGCAGAGAGCTAGAAGTCTCCTCGGGCCAGGGTGTTGTAGTCTGTGACATAAGCTCAGCAGGAGAGCAGGGAGGTTTCCTGTGTTGACAGTGAGCACTTGTTCTGAGCCTGGAATGTTCCCTCCAAGAGGCTCATGGAGACAAATGAGGGCAGGAGAAGAGCCTTCTCCATCATCATAGGCATAGTTATTTCCTTATCCTATTTGCTCAGCCATCAGTGCTCTCAACTGTGTTTAATAACCCAGAGAAAATTGTCATACCACAATTGACTGCAAAAATTTAATGAGTAGGATGTGAACATACAGTGTGCTAAACATGACAGGGGCTGGTCCTCCATCTAGGGAATCAATAGCATGTAGAGTCCCATGTGGGCTTTCCAGGTGGCGCTAGTGGTAAGGAACCCACCCGCCAATGCACAAGACATAAGATACATTGGTCCGACCCCTGGGTCTGGAAGATCCCCTGAAGAAAGAAAAGGCAATCCACTCCAGTATTCTTGCCTGGAGAATCCCACGGACAGAGAAGCTTGGAGAGCTATGGTCCATAGTTTTGGAAAAAGTCCCATTTGAGAAGACCCCAGTCAAAGCTTCCATGACCATCTACCAAGCTAGTAACTACAGAGATGGTGCTCTAGGAAGTGAAAGTGTTAGCCACTCAGTCATGTCTGACTCTTTGCGACGCCATGGACTAC
Organism: Ovis aries; assembly: GCF_016772045.2. Classification (NCBI taxonomy): domain Eukaryota; kingdom Metazoa; phylum Chordata; class Mammalia; order Artiodactyla; family Bovidae; genus Ovis; species Ovis aries. The sequence continues at coordinate 35,824,135 of NC_056062.1, read as the reverse complement.
CTCTATCCATGGAATTCTCTAGGCAAGAATACTGGAGTGGGTTTCCCTGCTCTCCTCCAGGGGATCTTCCCAATCCAGGGATTGAACCTATGTCTCTTATGTCTCCTACACTGGCAGTTGGGTTCTTTACCACTAGTGCCACTTGAGAAACCCATTCTGGGTCCTAACATGGAGCCATCTGCTTGTCAACAGCTGCGTGAGATGATTCGATTATTATTTAACTTTGTCACAAGCATGAAAGTGCTTGAAAATGCTGAACAGTGGTTCCCTTGACCCTCCATGGCTGCCATGTGCCCTGGCTCCCAGCCTCTGTCTAACTTTATTCAAGCTGTCGCTGTTTGTTGACCTAATACAGGGCTAACAGGATGCAGCCTTACTGGAGCTGCAGTCATTTCTCCTAATTTTTGCCCCAGGACCTCCCATTCTTGGGACCACCCTTGACCATGAGGATCAGAGGGGTCCCTGGATCAGAACTCCCCTCTTGCCTCCCCCAGGGATGTCCAGCCCATCGCCCATTATGGAGACCATCTAGACAGTGCACCTAGGCCTGTGTCCCTCCTTTTGTGTCTTCTCTTCCTTGGAACCATCTCCCCAGTAAACCACATGCCCCCTTGCTCTTGTCTCAGACTCTGCTTTCTGGTGAATCCAGGCAGAGATGTTGCCTTTATATTAAGATACCATCAGGGAACATAGAGCTTTATTTATCTCCTCAAGGATTGTGCAGGAAGAGGAACTAGGTAGGTGAAAGTTGTCCAAATTCAAGATGCAAATTCAAAAACAAAATTTGGAAGAGAAATTAGCATTTTTAAAAACAGATTTTTTTTTTTTTACATTTTTAAGAGCAGTTCTCTCTAAGGTTCACACGACTTTCTATTTTCATGGTGCCTAACAAAGTTCTTACATTTTTAACTTATTGCTCAATTGTTTGTCATACAGGGCATGCCAAACCAGTCTGTTTCTGTAATCGGTTTTTGTTTCCAGCCAGCTCAGGCAAGAGACAAAAGAGAAGACATGCTGTTCATAACGAAAGGAAGACACTTCCTGTTGAATATGGCAGCGGGGTAACCCAATGTCACGTGGTTGACTTTCTTATAACACAGTGAGGGAAATGTCCAGTCTTTTCTGTCAAGAATAAGAATGCTACTTATCCTGTTCTAGAAGGATCGTAACACTTGGAGATGAGAAAAGCTAGCAGAGGGTCCTGTTTTAGAAAAATTCCCTCCCGGGTATTTTAATGTTGTTTTCAGACCATGTAAACTTTCAGAGTCTCCCTCTTCATGTCCACCTAGTTATTTAAAAACCCACTATTTTAACATCAGCCCTCTCACCACATACACATTGCCTCTCCCACCCCTTCCCTAACTCCCTCTCTTGCTTTCTCTAGTTTCCATCTTTTCTCCAGGCCATCATTTTATATGAAGTGCTCTTCCTAGATGTTTTGAACAAAGAGTGAGAAAATATGGTCTGATTATTTCTGAGCAACCTTCATTACACCTTTAAGGACTGCAATCACTGGTCAAGATATAGCCTTGATTCATAAAATATCATAAAGGAATATTAAATTACATGTAAGCCCACTTCAGGTGAAAGAGGAGCATGAATAAAATACAAAAACTAGTGAAACAAAACATGTGATTTGATTACCAGAACATCTTAACTCAAGAGCCCAGTTTGGGTTCCAGAAATCTCCATGTGGACATTTCTAGGAACTATCATTTCTTTCCTATTGAAAGATACACTCGGTAGGAAGAGACATTAAGGCTCTTTTAACACTGTATTGCCCCCCTCCCCCTCATCTGCTATTTCCACTGCCTACTGTTGGCAATTGATTCCACTTTTGGGGAAGAGCTAGGTAAGATATAACTTCATCTTCAACTTCACATGGAAATATTTTAGACCTGAATATAAAGCCCCTGGTGGCTCAGATGGTAAAGAATCTGTCTGCAATGTGGGAGACCCAGGTTCTATCCCTGGGTCAGAAGATTCCCTGGTAAGGAAATGGCAACCCACTTTTATTTTTTGCTTGGAGAATTCCATGGACAGAAGAGCCTGTTGGGCTACAGTCCATGGGGTTGCAAAGAGTCAGACATGACTGACTGACTAATACTTGCACTTATTTATAAAGCATAATGGTTAAAGTATGTATTCATGAAATATCAACATTTCTACCAAAACAGACTTGCAAATTTAGGATTGTTTGCTTTATAGAGTTCAGCTATGAAATAGATATGCTCACGAGTTTACTTTTGTGATAACAGAATGAATGTTCACTGTGTACATGTCACTATGCTAGTCCCTGAGAGATCCAAAAATGTCTTATAAATAGTTCTTGACTTCATGGTGTATATAATCTAGTAACAGAGAACAGTAATGTCACCCCTTAAAATTATAAGTCAAATATTTATATAGACTCTGAAATATCTTTCTCCCTCACCCTCAGGTCCCTATTTCTTTCTTCACATAGGCAACCGCGAAAACATATTTAATATGCATACCTTTAACTGGCATTTGTTCTTAAAAAAAACTTTTCACTTAGAAATAATTTTAGATTCATATAGAAGTTGAAAAAAATAGTACATAGTTCCCAAGGGAACTTCCCCCAGATTCCCCCAATGATAACATCTTACATAATAGTATTACAATTGTCAATCAAAATAATGACGTTGACCTTGGAGCAATACTGTTAGCCAAGCTATACACCTTATTCTGAATGTCACCAGTTTTAACAAGCACATTATTTTTGTTTTTTCTGTGTATAGATTTATTACATTTTATCACACATGTAGATTCATTAAACTGTCACCATAATCAAGCTAAAGTTATGCAAAATAAATTCCTTGTGGTTTCCATTTATAGTTAAACTCAACCCTCACCCTAACCCTGGCCACTATAGGTCTGTTCTCCATCACTGTACTTTTGACATATCAAAAATGTTAAACAAACAGATTCATACAGTGTTTAATATTTTGAGATTAGGTTTTCTTCACTCAACTTGAGACTCATCCAAGTTGTTGCCTGTATCAGTCATTTCTCTTTATTGCTGAGTACTATTCCATTGTATGGATATACCATAGTTTGGGCCAGTTTCTGTCGTGTAGCGGTTATCATGCTGACCTCACACAGCTTGTTTATCATTTTACCCTTTGAAGGACATTTGGGTTGTCTCTATGTTTTGGTTAAGAGTTGGACACGACTGAGTGACTTCACTTTCACTTTTCATTTTCATGCATTGGAGGAGGACATGGCAACCCACTCCAGTGTTCTTGCCTGGAGAATCCCAGGGATGGGGGAGCCTGGTGGGCTGCCGTCTATGGGGTTGCACAGAGTGGGACACGACTGAAGCGACTTAGCAGCAGCAGCAGCATGTTTTGGTGATTGTAAATATAACTGTTGTGAATATTTAAACATGCAATTTTGTGTGAACGTATGCTTCCTTTCTCTAGAATAAATAGCTACAAGTGTGATTGCTGGGTCACATGGTGAATGTATATGTGACATTCTAAGGAACTGATATTCGTTCCTATCTTTGTTCTATTAGCATGCATTTGTTTATTAAATGGCATTGTATTAAAAATATTTTACTTTTTTTTCATCCAGTGCCCTGTTTTTGAGATCTGAGTGTGCATGCGCATGCGCTCAGTCGTTCAGTTGTGTCCAAACTCTTTGTGACCACATGGACTGTAGCCCACCAGGCTCCCCTGTCACTGGAATTTTCCAGGCAAGAATACTGGAGTAGGTTGCCATGCCCTTCTCAAGGGGTTCTTCCCGACCTAGGAATCAAACTCACATCTCTTGCATCTCCTCCATTGGTAGGCAGATTCTTTATCACTGCACCACCTGGGAAGCCCCATTTTAAGATCCATAGGTATTGTTATATGTACATCTAATTCACATATAGTCCCTTAATTGCTGCATAGTATTGCAAGGAACTCTTTGTTTCAAAGAATCCTACAATTAGTCATTTTGTAAAGCAAGTAATTCTTTGGAAGTCTGTCTATCCCACAACGAGTTTGTTTAATAGATTTAGGTTTCTGCCTTTTAGGTTTTCTAACATAATGTGTAGCTCTGGTGCTTTTGGATTTGCTTCATGTTCTTACACATCATCGGGTACTAATAGCAGCTGTCTATGCTCAGAAGAGGCCTGGGTACCCACAGCTCAAGGATGTGGAGGTAAAGAGCTCAGGAAGCTTAGGATCTTGGTAGAAAGCTTCAAGGGAGTATACCTTCATCACTGCTGGATTCAGTCACTTTGGACAGAAAAAGCAACTCTTCGAGGGGGAGGGAAAGATGGCGGAGGAATAGGACAGGAAGATTACGTTCTCCCTCACAAATTCCTCAAAAGAACATTTCAACGCCGAGCAAATTCCACAAAACAACTTCTGTAGGCTGGCAGAGGACATCAGGCAACCAGAAAAGCAGACCATTGTCTTCAAAAACAGGTAGGAAAAAATATAAAAGACGAAAAAGGAGACAAAGGAGGTGGGGAGGGAGCTCCGTCCCGAGAAGGGAAGCCCGTCCCGGGAAGGGAATTTTAAGAAGAGAGGTTTCCAAACACCAGGAAACACTCTCCCTGCCGAGTCTGTGGCGAGCCTTGGAAACACAGAGGGCAACATAATAGGAAGGAGAAATAGATAAATAATTAAAACCAACAGATTACAAGCCCACCAGTAACTCCCCCAGCGGAAAAGCAGCACAGACGCCTGCATCCGCCATTGGGAAGTGGGGGCAGGGCAGGGACGCGCGGGAGGCGCGGGCTGCAGAGCTTTGCAAGAATCGGGCAGGAACGCCCCACGCGCAACCAGAACGATCTAACTTGGGCTAGCAAACCAGACTGTGGGATAGCTACCACGCGAAAAGCTCGAACATAAGACACCGCCAGGACTGAGCACAGAACAAAGGACGGAGCGGAAAAAGCCGGCTGCAGACCATTCCCCGCCGGGGACAGGCAGCCAGAGCCGTAAGGACTGGAAAGGGGCAATTGCAGACCCGGAGAGACTTTACTTACCTAACTGCAAGCAGGCTCCCTTCGCTAAGACTTCTGGGGGTGCTGGACAGTCACAGTCTGCCTCACGGGGTGAGCCAGCAGTCCACCCAGAGAGCTGAGCGGCAGCGGCGGAAAAGGTGACAAGCCGCAGCGATCGCGCTCGCCAAACTCCTGAGCTACTCGGACCTGGGAAGGGCACAAAGCGCAGTCCCAGCCGCATTTGTGCCTCTGAGGGCTGCCTGAGGGCCGAACCTGAGCGGCTTGGACCGGGGAAGTGCATGCAGCCTAGGGCCGGCCCCGGACGGTTCCCGGCTGAGCATCGTAGAGCCGGAGTGGTTTGTGCGCCGAGAGAAAGGACAGGTCAAGCGGGGCAGAGATACTGTGTACACACGACAGTGCTATTTGTTTGCAGCATCCCCCCTCCCCACAGCGCGACTGAACTAGTGAGCCTAAAAACCAGCAAACAGAAGAAGTTAAACAGAGGGAACCACCTTGGAAGTGAGCCCACACGGCCCATAACATCAGAGAAGAGCCAGATATATTTTTAATTTTTTAATATTTTTAAAATCATTCTTTTTTTTTGCTTTTTGCTTTTTTTTTCCTTTTTTTTCCGAGCTTTTTTTTAATTGTTAAGTCTTCTATTTCTCCTCTAATTTTTATTTCTATAACCTAGTATTACTATTTTTTTAAAAAAAGACTTTTTTTCTTTTTTTTTTAAGGCAAACACCATATATACTCTTTGGATGGTTGTTGGTGTTTTGTTTTGTTTTTTTGTTTGTTTGTTTGTTTTTTAATAATTCTTTTTTTTCTTTCTTCCTTTTTCCTTCTGCTTTTCTTTAATATTGTATCTTTGAAAATCCAACCTCTACTCCAGATTTTTAATCTTTGCTCTTAGGTTTTTGTTGTCAATTTTGTACACTTAAAAACCCAAACTTCACTACCCAAGTTTACCTGAGAGCGAGATTACTGGCTTGACCACTCTCTCCTCCTCTGGACTCTCCTTTTTCTCCACCAGGTGGCCTCTGTCTCTTTTCTCCCCCATCTCTTCTCTATCCAACTCTGTGAATCTCTGTGTGTTCCAGACGGTAGAGAACACCTAAGGAACTGGTTACTGGCAGGATTTGTCTCTCTCCTACTCATTCCTCTCTCTTATCCTCCTGGTCACCTCTGTCTACTTCCTCCCTCTCCTCTTCCCTGTATAACTCTGTAAATACCTCTGAGCGGTCCAGACTATAGAGCGCACATAAGGAAGTGACTACTGGCTAGCTCGCTCTCTCCTCTCTTGATCTCACCGCATCTCATTCCAGTTACCTCTAACTACCCCCTCCATCTTCTCTTCTCCTTGTAACTCAGTGAACCTGAGTGTCCCTCAATGTGGAGAAACTTTTCATCTTTAACCTAGATGTTTTATCATCGGTGCTGTATAGATGGAGAAGTCTAGAGGCTACTGTAAAAATAAAACTGAAAACCAGAAGCAGGAAGCTTAAACCCAAAGCCTGAAAACATTAGAGAACTCTTGAATTCAGGGAACATTAAGCAATAGGAGCTCATCAAATGCCTTCATACCTACACCGAAACCAAGCTCCACCCAAGGGCCAACAAGTTCCAAAACAAGACATACCACCCAAATTCTCCAGCAACACAGGAACACTCCCCTGAGCCTCAATATACAGACAGCTCAAAATTATCCCAAAACCTTTGATGTCTCATAACCCATTACGGGTCACTCCACTGCACTCCAGAGAGAAGAAACCCAGCTCCACCCACCAAAACTCCAACACAAGCCTCCCTAACCAGGAAACCTTGACAAGCCACTGATAGAACCCCACCCAAAGTGAGAAAGCTCCATAATAAAGAGAACTCCACAAATTATCAGAATATAAAAAGGCCACCCCAAACGCAGCAATATAACCAAGATGAAGAGACAGAGGAATACTCAGCAGGTAAAGGAACAGGAGAGTTGCCCACCAAACCAAACAAAAGAGGAAGAAGTAGGGAATCTACCGGAGAAGGAATTCCGAATATTGATAGTGAAAATGATCCAAAATCTTGAAATCAAAATGGAAACACAGATAAATAGCCTAGAGACAAGGATTGAGAAGATGCAAGAAAGGTTTAACAAGGACCTAGAAGAAATAAAAAAGAGTCAAAATATAATGAATAACACAATAAATGAGATCAGAAACTCTCTGGAGGCAACAAATAGTAGAATAACGGAGGCAGAAGATAGGATTAGTGAAATAGAAGATAGAATGGTAGAAATAAATGAATCAGAGAGGAAACAAGAAAAACGAATTAAAAGAAACGAGGACAATCTCAGAGACCTCCAGGACAATATGAAACGCTCCAACATTCGAATTATAGGAGTCCCAGAAGAAGAAGACAGAAAGAAAGATCATGAGAAAATCCTTGAGGAGATAATAGTTGAAAACTTCCCTAAAATGGGGAAGGAAATAATCACCCAAGTCCAAGAAACACAGAGAGTCCCAAATAGGATAAACCCAAGGCGAAACACCCCAAGACACATATTAATCAAATTAACAAAGATCAAACACAAAGAACAAATATTAAAAGCAGCAAGGGAAAAACAACAAATAACACACAAGGGGATTCCCATAAGGATAACAGCTGATCTGTCAATAGAAACTCTTCAGGCCAGGAGGGAATGGCAAGACATACTTAAAGTGATGAAAGACAATAACCTACAGCCCAGATTACTGTACCCAGCAAGGATCTCATTCAAATACGAAGGAGAAATCAAAAGCTTTACAGACAAGCAAAAGCTGAGAGAATTCAGCACCACCAAACCAGCTCTCCAAAAAATTCTAAAGGATATCCTCTAGACAGGAAACACGAAAGGGTGTATAAACCCGAACCCAAAACAATAAAGTAAATGGCAATGGGATCATACTTATCAATAATTACCTTAAACGTAAATGGGTTGAACGCCCCAACCAAAAGACAAAGACTGGCCGAATGGATACAAAAACAAGACCCCTCTATATGCTGCTTACAAGAGACCCACCTCAAAACAAGGGACACATACAGACTGAAAGTGAAGGGCTGGAAAAAGATATACCACGCGAATAGAGACCAAAAGAAAGCAGGAGTGGCAATACTCATATCTGATAAAATAAACTTTAAAACAAAGGCTGTGAAAAGAGACAAAGAAGGCCACTACATAATGATCAAAGGAACAATCCAAGAAGAAGATATAACAATTATAAATATATATGCACCCAATATAGGAGCACCACAATATGTAAGACAAATGCTAACAAGTATGAAAGGGGAAATCAACAATAACACAATAATAGTGGGAGACGTTAATACCCCACTCACACCTATGGACAGATCAACTAAACAGAAAATTAACAAAGAAACGCAAACTTTAAATGATACATTAGATCAGTTAGACCTAATTGATATCTATAGGACATTTCACCCCAAAACAACGAATTTCACCTTTTTTCAAGTGCTCATGGAACCTTCTCCAGGATAGATCACATCCTGGGCCATAAATCTAAACTTGATAAATTCAAGAAAATCGAAATCATTCCAAGCATCTTTTCTGACCATAATGCATTAAGATTAGATCTCAATTACAGGAGAAAAACTATTAAAAATTCCAACATATGGAGGTTGAACAACACACTTCTGAATAACCAACAAATCACAGAAGAAATCAAAAAGAAATCAAAATATGCATAGAAACTAATGAAAATGAAAACACAACAACCCAAAACCTGTGGGACACTATAAAAGCAGTGCTAAGAGGAAAGTTCATAGCAATACAGGCATACCTCAAGAAACAAGAAAAAAGTCAAATAAACAACCTAACTCTACAACTAAAGCAACTAGAAAAGGAAGAGTTGGAGAACCCCAGAGTTAGTAGAAGGAAAGAAATCTTAAAAATTAGGGCAGAAATAAATGCAAAAGAAACAAAAGAGACCATAGCAAAAATCAACAAAGCCAAAAGCTGGTTCTTTGAAAGGATAAATAAAATTGACAAACCATTAGCCAGACTCATCAAGAAGCAAAGAGAGAAAAATCAAATCAATAAAATTAGAAATGAAAATGGAGAGATCACAACAGACAACACAGAAATACAAAGGATCATAAGAGACTACTATCAGCAGTTGTATGCCAATAAAATGGACAACGTGGAAGAAATGGACAAATTCTTAGAAAAGTACAATTTTCCAAAACTGAACCAGGAAGAAATAGAAAATCTTAACAGACCCATCACAAGCACGGAAATTGATACTGTAATCAGAAATCTTCCAGCAAACAAAAGCCCAGGTCCAGATGGCTTCACAGCTGAATTCTACCAAAAATTTCGAGAAGAGCTAACACCTATCCTCCTCAAACTCTTCCAGAAAATTGCAGAGGAAGGTAAACTTCCAAACTCATTCTATGAGGCCACCATCACCCTAATACCAAAACCTGACAAAGATGTCACAAAAAAAGAAAACTACAGGCCAATATCTCTGATGAACATAGATGCAAAAATCCTCAACAAAATTCTAGCAATCAGAATCCAACAACACATTAAAAAGATCATACACCATGACCAAGTGGGCTTTATCCCAGGGATGCAAGGATTCTTCAATATCCGCAAATCAATCAATGTAATTCACCACATTAACAAATTGAAAATAAAAACCATATGATTATCTCAATAGATGCAGAGAAGGCCTTTGACAAAATTCAACATCCATTTATGATAAAAACTCTCCAGAAAGCAGGAATAGAAGGAACATACCTCAACATAATAAAAGCTATCTATGACAAACCCACAGCAAACATTATCCTCAATGGTGAAAAATTAAAAGCATTTCCCTAAAGTCAGGAACAAGACAAGGGTGTCCACTTTCACCGCTACTATTCAACATAGTTCTGGAAGTTTTGGCCACAGCAATCAGAGCAGAAAAAGAAATAAAAGGAATCCAAATTGGAAAAGAAGAAGTAAAACTCTCACTGTTTGCAGATGACATGATCCTCTACATGGAAAACCCTAAAGACTCCACCAGAAAATTACTAGAGCTAATCAATGAATATAGTAAAGTTGCAGGATATAAAATCAACACACAGAAATCCCTTGCATTCCTATACACGAATAATGAGAAAGTAGAAAAAGAAATTAAGGAAACAATTCCATTCACCATTGCAATGAAAAGAATAAAATACTTAGGAATATATCTACCTAAAGAAACTAAAGACCTATATATAGAAAACTATAAAACACTGATGAAAGAAATCAAAGAGGACACTAATAGATGGAGAAATATACCATGTTCATGGATTGGAAGAATCAATATAGTGAAAATGAGTATACTACCCAAAGCAATTTACAAATTCAATGCAATCCCTATCAAACTACCAGCCACATTTTTCACAGAACTAGAACAAATAATTTCAAGATTTGTATGGAAATACAAAAACCTCGAATAGCCAAAAGCAATCTTGAGAAAGAAGAATGGAACGGGAGGAATCAACTTGCCTGACTTCAGGCTCTACTACAAAGCCACAGTCATCAAGACAGTATGGTACTGGCACAAAGACAGACATATAGATCAATGGAACAAAATAGAAAGCCCAGAGATAAATCCACACACATATGGACACCTTATCTTTGACAAAGGAGGCAAGAATATACAATGGAGTAAAGACAATCTCTTTAACAAGTGGTGCTGGGAAAACTGGTCAACCACTTGTAAAAGAACGAAACTAGATCACTTTCTAACACCGCACACAAAAATAAACTCAAAATGGATTAAAGATCTAAATGTAAGATCAGAAACTATAAAACTCCTAGAGGAGAACATAGGCAAAACACTCTCAGACATAAATCACAGCAGAATCCTCTATGATCCACCTCCCAGAATTCTGGAAATAAAAGCAAAAATAAACAAATGGGATCTAATTAAAATTAAAAGCCTCTGCACAACAAAAGGAAAATAAAAGCAAGGTGAAAAGACAGCCTTCTGAATGGGAGAAAATCATAGCAAATGAAGCAACTGACAAACAACTAATCTCCAAAATATACAAGCAACTTATGCAGCTCAATTCCAGAAAAATAAACGACCCAATCAAAAAATGGGCCAAAGAACTAAATAGACATTTCTCCAAAGAAGACATACGGATGGCTAACAAACACATGAAAAGATGCTCAACATCACTCATTATTAGAGAAATGCAAATCAAAACCACAATGAGGTACCACTTCACACCAGTCAGAATGGCTGCGATCCAAAAATCTGCAAGCAATAAATGCTGGCGAGGGTGTGGAGAAAAGGGAACCCTCCTACACTGTTGGTGGGAATGCAAACTAGTACAGCCACTATGGAGAACAGTGTGGAGATTCCTTAAAAAATTGCAAATAGAACTACCTTATGACCCAGCAATCCCACTTCTGGGAATACACACCGAGGAAACCAGAATTGAAAGAGACACATGTACCCCAATGTTCATCGCAGCACTGTTTATAATAGCCAGGACATGGAAACAACCTAGATGTCCATCAGCAGATGAATGGATAAGAAAGCTGTGGTACATATACACAATGGAGTATTACTCAGCCATTAAAAAGAATTCATTTGAATCAGTTCTGATGAGATGGATGAAACTGGAGCCGATTATACAGAGTGAAGTAAGCCAGAAAGAAAAACACCAATACAGTATACTAACACATATATATGGAATTTAGGAAGATGGCAATGGCGACCCTGTATGCAAGACAGGGAAAGAGACACAGATGTGTATAACGGACTTTTGGACTCAGAGGGAGAGGGAGAGGGTGGGATGATTTGGGAGAATGACATTCTAACATGTATACTATCATGTGAATTGAATCGCCAGTCTATGTCTGACGCAGGATGCAGCATGCTTGGGGGTGGTGCATGGGGATGACCCAGAAAGATGTTATGGGGAGGGAGGTGGGAGGGGGGATCATGTTTGGGAATGCATGTAAGAATTAAAGATTTTAAAATTTAAAAAATAAAAAACTAAAATTAAAAAATAAAAAAAAAAAAGAAAAAAGAAAAAGCAACTCTTCAACTGCATTCCATTAAGAGGATTTAAATAGCTTTCGATGCACTGTGGACTCTAATATTTATTTTTATAGAACAGTACATCTTTCCCAAGTTTCTACCCTGAGAGAATTCAGTACTAATGAAAATGATAATTGAGTGCTTATCATGTGCCAGATACCCTATGGGCATTTTCTTATTTAATCCTCCTTTCTTGCCTCAGAGGTAAAGACAATGATTTTCCTCATTCTTCAGGTGAGGAAACTGGATCTTAGTGAGATTGGTAACTGGAGAGAAGTCATATAACTACGAAGTGGTACGGCTCTACGTTAGCACAGTCTGGACATTGCCTAGCTACACAGCCTCATTTATTTTTGTGACAGGTCCTAGGAAAAGAGACATATTATACGCCAATTAAAAAGCCACCAATAATGTCTGCTCTGGGTCAAAGATAATAGTGATGGTGATGATGATAATTATATATGATTTATAACCATACCCAATTCATAAAGCGCTTTTACATATATTCTTTCACTCCATCCTGAAATGAACTCTGGGAATTAGTTCTTTTTCCCATTTTCCAGATTGAGCCTGAGGCTTGGTGGGGTTAAATGAAAACCAGGAAGTGTCAGAGCTCACATTTAAACCAAACTCCTGTACTCTACGGCTAGTATCTGTCATTACATCATGTTGCCTCATGGAATGTCTTCTGATAGTTGAAAGTAGGTCAGACATGTCAATACAAAGCCACAGTCTGAATGAGTGGACTGATGAAAGCATTATCATTTTATAGTCGCCTTTTACGGGGAACATCGGGAACTTTTAACGCATCTCAGAGAAGAGCTAGGGCGAGTGTAAAAAGTCTAAAAAGCAGACTAGGAAATTAAACCTTTAGAATCCCTAACTATTAAGTTAAGATACGTTAAGTGCAATCACATTTTCTTCCATTTAGTGTACTATCTCATTGCTTAAATTTGGTCCATGAAGAATATGTGGCTCTATGGGCCCATTTTTGTGTGGTTTCCCCAGTGACTCAGACAGTAGAGAAACGGCCTGCAATGCAGGAGATGCAGGTTTGATCCCTGGATTGAGAAGATCCCTTGGAGAAGGGAATGGCAATCCACTCCAGTATTCTTGCCTGGAAAATCCCATGGACAGAGGAGCCTGGCGGCGGACAGTCCAGGGAGTTGCGAAGAGTTGGACACTACTTAGCGACTAAACAACAATAGCAACAGTCATCGCACAATACCAGCATTTTGATTGCAAAGCTGTATCCCATTTTCTGAGACTAGAATTATTATGCGAATTTGGCGATTGGCATCTTATTTGTTCTGGCTGAAAGGTCAGGCGGACTACTTTTCCCTGTGTAAAATGTCATAAAAGTCAAGGTTATTGTAGAGAACATTCGTTTTTACTATGATATTTTGCTGAGTTCTATGTCAAATATTGTTCTTAATGACTAAAGAACGTTAATCAAGTTTGAGGCAATCATTAAAAAAATATGGTGCTACACTTCTATTGACTAAAGGACACAAATACTATTTGACCGCAAGGTCTCATTCAAGAATGACTTTGGCAAAGTATACCCTGGAAGCAATTTAAACCTATACAGATTGTAATTATCATGTGGTTGAGGGGCTTGCTTTAACTCTGGTCTGACTTCTGTGTCATCTCCAGCAATGAATTAATAATATTGTTAGTTAGAAATTAAAGAGAACACTGTCTTAAACATAGTGCTTGAGCAGTTTGTATACTTTGTTTATTTTTGGCTGCACTGAGTCTTTGTTGCTGAGCAGGCTTTTTCTCTAGCTGAGGCAAGCAGGAGCTACTCTCTAGTGGTGATGGGAGGGCTTCTCATCGTGGTGGCTTCTCTTTCTGCAAAACATGTGCTCTAGGGCGCCTAGACTTCAGCGGTTGCGGCGCATGGGCTCCCGTCATTGTATCTCGAGGGCCCTAGAGTGTGGGTTCAGTAGTTGTGGTTCGTGGGCTTTAGTTGCTCCACTGCATGTGGGATCTTCCTGCACCAGGGATCGAACCTGTGTCCCCTGAATTGGCAGGTGGATCTTAACCACTGGACCACCAGGAAAGTCCCCAGTTTGTATAGTTTAACGGCACTGATTTTCCCTCATCATCTTGATCTGGTGAGAATATAATGTGGTCTTCTAAGCAAGAACTGGATTTCAAACATACATTGAAAATATTTAATTTTTATAAATGGGGAGAAATCTAGCACCTTCAATAAAAGGGCCGTTACCCAAAGGTGAAATTGACCAAACTGTGATGTATATCAGGGCTCTTGTGGGTGCCCTGCACCCCTACATAGGTGCCAGCCGACCTCATTCTGTGGTTTCTGCACAAGGCAGTCAAACACTTTCATCCAGAAATGATCTGATGTGCTTCCTATATAACTTGCGTGCGTGTGCGCTAAGTCACTCGGTTGACCCCATGGACTATAGCCTGTCAGACTCCTCTGTCTATGGGATTTCCCAGACAAGAATACTGGAGTGAGTAGCCATTTCTTTTTCCAGGGGATCTTCCACACCCAGGAATCAAACCCACATCTCCTGAACTGGCAGGCGGAGCCACCAGGGAAGCCCAGCATAATTAATATACTTGAATTTAAAATTCAAATAAAGCCCTTCTGCTTCTGTGAAGAGAAGCCCACCCACTGTGAGTTTTTGCAGCACTTGTGCAAAAAAGCAGAGCAATCCTCTTTCCTCTCTCCTTTCCCAAAACAACTGGCCTTCGCTGATCAGAGCTGTGTATTGGTTGGAGAACCCTTGGCTGTTTTTTGATGTTAAGTGAGTGACCTAATTTATACTTAACTCCAGTCCCTTTCCTTATCCTGGGTAGTTAGCTAAGGGCTAGGTAAGAACATCCACTCTTGCAAATTCCGAGGGCAACTTCCGAGTCCAAAGGTGAAGTGCTGAGGTTATGCAAAAGTCAAGTAACTCACTGATTTTGCTTTTATTTTCCTCACTAAAAATAGTCATTGTTTGAGCCAACCAGTTAGTGCTGTTGCTTTGCATCGTTAAGGCACTGTTTTTCAAAGCCTGTTTGTCAGATCAATATAGAATAACTTGGATTGCTTTAGCCTGATATAACCCATGGCAGTGCGCTGGCTGCTGGCTTCTGAAGTCCTCTTGTTCTGCAAAGACTGCACAAGATTTGATGCAAAAATGAGAGCAGGCAGAGGGAGAAGCCAGTTTCACTTTACAGCAAGGAATTGGAGGCAGGGGGTGGATTATAGTAAGTGCTGTTAAGGCTCATCTTTATTTTATTCTTCAACCATTGCTGCCTCCTTTGTGATCACACTTCTTTACTGAGAGCTATCAATTATGGGTTGTGCAATCAAATAGACATGATTTTCATCTCTACCACTGCCTAACTGGGAAAACTCAGGAGACCACTGCATTTTTCCAAGTAACTTTTCATTATCTCTAAGATAAGAATTAATTACTGACTTTCTAGGATTGTAAAGAGTAAGAGATGGAAATAACTTTAGCCTAGTGTGAGTCCTCAATGCGTCACTGTATTATGTAGTGTGTGTGTGTGTGTGTGTGTGTGTGTGTGTGTGTATGTTCAGTCACTCAGTTGTGTCTGACTCTGCGACTCCCCGGACTGTAGCCTGCCAGGCTCCTCTGTCCATGGAATTTTCCAGGCAAGAATACTGGAGCAGGTTGCCATTTCCCTCTCCAGGGGATCTTCTAACCCAGGGATTGAACCCTCATCTTCTGCACCTCCTGCGTTGCAGGCAGACTCTTTACCGCTGAGCCGCCTGGGGAGCCCACTGCATTATATCACGGGTGTTTTATAGCAGTTTCCACGATTTCCTTGAGGTTCACAGATACGTAGTTTCCTCCAGTACACTGCAAGCTCCTCAAGAGAAGGGATCATGACTTATTTATCTCTGCAGGCCACCATCGACATATTACTGCTTCTTGCCCACGAACGAGTGTAAATTGGAAAATGATTACTTTCACATTTTCATTCTTGCAACATACAATCCTTACTGGCATCACAAATGACTTCAGTGCACTAACCTGCAAGCACCAAAAGAGTGATATATTTGATATGGGAAAAGAATTTAGGTGCTTATATTTCATAATATGTTCATAGTTAAGCAACAGTGCTTTTGCTTTTTTTTGTGGTAAAACTACTTAAAATTCACCAAAGAATCACAGACTGAAAAATGTTCTTCTGAGTATCAGGTAAAAAATGTATGAGTCTAGGTTTTACTTTTCTTTTGAAATTTTCTTAGGAAAAAAACCAAACTTTTCTCAGAAAAAGTAGGCAATGTAAAAATGCCTTTGATCTGACTTGATTACAAAGTTTTCTCAGTGTTTTTCTCTTTTTTCTCTCACTCAGAAACATAGAATGTCACAATGGCCTTAACAGTTTCCCATGGAAAAAAATTAGATGCAGAGAGAGCAAGCTGCCACAAAGACGAAAATGAACAAAAGTCAGATAGTTTACAGTTTCTTAGGAGACATTGCTCTTCTGTTTTGACAATATGCACTGTGCTGGAACATTCTTATCCTATAATTTCAATCTTGAAACCAAATTTTATTATCCCTGACTGTTCCTTCTTATTGTGGAGCTATTTTGCCTTGTTTGTTAATTTGTCACAACTGATAATAGAGAAGGCTTCCCAGGTGGTGCTACTGGTAAAGACCCACCTGGCAATGCAGGAAGTGTAAGAGAAGCAGGTTCAATCCCTGGAGGAGGAAATGGTCACCCACTCCAGTATTCTCGCCTGGGAAAGTCCATGGGCAGAGGTGCCTGGAGGGCTACAGTCCATAGGATTATAAAGAGCTGGACACGGCTGAAGCAACACAGCACGAATGATGATAGAGAAGCTTATAACAACTCTTCCTGAAAAGGGGTTAGCACTGTCTTGTATGGGGCACCAGTGTTGAGCTTAGGTGTCTGGTGGGAGAAGACATGTTCACTCCCAGGAAAACACCCTGTGAATGTGTCTTGTCTCTGTGACCATTTCAAGCTGGTGACCATCTTGTGCTCATCCTTGTGTCTCAGGAGTCCAGGACCACAGTTGACACTTCATAGGTTCTCAATAAATATTTCCATATGACAAGCATAAGCCCACATTTCTGAGATAGCTCATTTCACAAAAAGTCAGAATTGCGTGTGGTCTACAGCCTGGTTTGGGGCCAGGCCGTGGAGAGAGATCCTTCAGTTTCTGTTTGAGGGTGGACAACAGGAGCGAGGCACTTCAGTCAGTCAACACCGGTTTATGCCATCAGCACTGAAGCAACTTAGCACTACATTTTCAGGACATGGCTTCCGACCTTTTTTTTCTGGGCTCTGACTCCATCTAGATTGTAGCCATCACCCTTGGGTTCAGGTCCTGCTCTGGAGATCAATCCCCCTGGGCTGAGCTTCCTCCCACAGACCTCTTTGCAGCCAGTCAACTCTGTACTGTGCTCAGTTGCTTCAGTCATGTCTGACTCTTTGCGACCCCATGGACTGTAGCCCACCAGGCTCCTCTGTCCATGGGGATTCTCCAGGCAAGAATACTGGAGTGGGTAGCCTTTCCCTTCTCCAGGGGATCTTTCCAACCCAGGGATTGAATCCAAGTCTCCCTCATTGCAGGCAGATTCTTTATTATCTGAGCCACCAGGGAAGCCCCAGTCAACTCTGTACTGCTGATGTTTTCCTGACATTATGCTTTTCCTGACCACCTGCTGCCCAGGTTGTCCACTGTGGTCCGTGTCACCTACAGCAGCATAGAGATCTCTAGACACTGAGCCTTCCAGCACTGCCTGGGTCTGGCATGGACCAGACCACTGTCTGTTGTGATCACTGGCAGCTGAAAGCCCTGGACTAAATTTCAACGAGCTCTGAGCTGAAAACTCCACAGCACCAGCTCCTGTCCATAAAGATATCAGAGTCAATATTAATAGTCAACATGGAAATGCTGTATGTATAATGTCAATCCTGCTTTCTTGGATGTGGTATGAATTATGTTTTCTAAGAAATAATAAGGGGATATTTCATTTTACCAAAGCCTTGCTCAAAAAACTTAAAACTCAAGACCCAAAGACACACAATAAATCCAAGGTTAAAAAAATTATGACTAACTGTGGGGAGAGGGTTGGGTTTTTGAAATTTATTTATTCGTGATCAGTCTTTCAGAGACATTTTAGATGTGAAACAGACTAATTCCAGGCTACCTTAGATGTAAGTAATTGTTTTGGCCACTCATCTCCTCTGATAGTGTGCCGTGTTTGTTGTTGTTTAGTTGTTCAGTTGTGTCTGACTCTTTATGGCCCACCAGGCTCCTCTGTCCATGGGATTTCCCAGACAAGAATACTGGAGTGGGTTGTCATTTCCTCCTCCAGGGGATCTTTCCAAACCAGGGATCAAACCCGCATTTCCTGCATGGGCAGGCAGATTCTTTACCACTGAGCCACCAGGGAAGTCCTAGCATGCCAAGTAATTCAGATAAATGTTTGAAATGAGTGTCTATCAAATCCTTCAGAAGTGAAGAAGCTAAAGATGACCTCAATTTTTAATTTTTCCTGTTTGCAAATTTCCAGAACAGATGTCTCCATATATTCTGACATAAATGAGATTTTTGTTATTTTAGAGGGTAGTGGAGGAGGTAAGGTGGTGGGGATGCTGTGGATGGGGGGAGGGGAATAGTGGGAGAAAAAAAATAAAAATTGTTAAAACACAATAAATTGACTTGTGTTTATTCTCAAGTATTGCACCTTTCTGTCCTCAGTAATATAGGAACAGTAGCTCTTTTGAGCTTTACAAATCTGCACAACGAGGCCACAGATATTTTTCTAAGGATGACCTTAGAAAGTTCCTATGGGCAATCTCCTTACTCTGTCCATGAGGAAACAAGACCAATGTGATAAGTGAGAGCAAGAGGCGCCAGAATCAGAGTTTGAGTCTCTTCCTGCAGCTTCCCTGCCCACTGGGTCATTTAGATATTTTCACACTCGTGTGTTGAAAATCCTCGCTCTTCTGGAATCACATCAAGGTTTGTTGGCTAAACACTGCACTTCTGGTAAATCACGTTTACTGTCTAGTCTCTATGTGGGACAGGCTCTGTGAGTGAAATTTCAGGAACAATTTGTCTTATGGGAGAATGGCCCAGAAAAGAAAGGACACAGAAAGGTAAAATGACATGACCAAGGCTAGAAGGCAAGAGATGCTTACAGTTGAAAACTTTGCAATGCGATAAGCTAGTGTTCTATTTTAATTGGAGTATAATTGCTTCATAATGTTGTATGAGCTTTTGCTGTACAATGACGTGAATCAGCTGCATGCAAGCTAGAGTTTTGCATCCATATGTAGTCAGTCACTTCAGTCATGCTCAACTCTTTGTGACCCCATGGACTATAGCCCTCCAAGCTCCTCTGTCCTTGGGATTCCCCAGGCAAGAATGCAGGAGTGGGTTGCCATGCCCTCCTCCAGGGGATCTTCCAGACCCAGAGATCGAACCTGCACTGCAGAGCTACTGGGGAAGCCCCAAGCTGGTGCTTTAAACAAACTCAGTTTTGGAGAATACTGAAGAGTTAAGCACAGAGCACTATCCACCACTGACTCAGATCTTCTTAAAACAATCATTTCATCTGAGATGCTGGCTATGGATTTAATTGACCAGGTACCTCTCGTGCGTCAGGAAGAGAATGATAGGTCGTTAACAATTACAAGCAAATTTAATCAATCTCCGGCTATTTTTAACAAAGGTTATAGAGTCATCTCCAGCTCTCCCCTATCCTCTCTGGCAGCCTTATTTTTAAGCCATAGAAAGTAAATGTTTATTAAAAGCTTCTCAGCCAGCAATTCCTTTCAATTAGCAGTCCCCTTAAGATCTGATATCCTTCTGTTATTCCCAGAAGAACCATTTTAGCTGCAATCTGCACTTAATATTGAATTTGCACCAGAGAAATTCATTAGCTACAAAGAGCATAAGAATTCCTTCTGCTTCCATCCTTTTAGTTCAGTCCAAACCACTGTGCCTCTAAGTCACCTCAAACACGCTAGAGGGTTGAGGTGAAGCATGGGTGGTGGGGAGCAGGACCAAAGGGAAGAACAGAGGAGGAGGACCTGGGCATGGAGATGGGTATGTGCAGGTGAGGGCAGATGCATGGCTGGGGCCAGGTGGAGCAGGGCCAGGGCAGGGGACAGAGAAAAGGGGGTTGGGGAGAATTCAAGTGGGTTAGCTTGCAACAGGGCAGCTGAGCAATGTGATTGTCTTTCAACACCATCTCTAAATGATAAATCTCCTTAGCATTGTTTCTGTTTTAAATAGATTTGTGCTATAATCAACTTTGAGCAAGGAGTTGATCTAGGCAACTCATGACTTTAAGCTCAAATCTGTGTCATGTTGCAGACACATATCAGAAACTGTGGGCCAAGGGCTGTGGAATGGACCTGAAGTGGCCAGAGCTTGCATGTGACTGTCCGCTTCTTCATAACCTGCGATTCGGTGCTGTTGGTCACAAAAGTTAGGACAGGAAAGGTTCAACGTTTGGGTGAGGAACTTCTTTCCATATGTTCTCAGAAAGAAGAGAAAATGCATGAGAATGTACTTTAGACATTGCAAAAGTTTAGTCTGAAGTAGCATTGCTCTTTTGGAAGGAGTCTGCATAAAATGGTTACTCTGAAATTGGGCAGGTCCTTGTGGTTTAAAGCCTCCATCATTCAAATAATCAGTTTGAACAGCTTCTTTACTTTCGAGCTGTTCATTTTAGTTTCATACAGCCATAAGCCAAGGGTTAACATTCCAGGACGGCAGGGACTTCACGAGGCTCATCAATGAGTTTCTTGCTTTTAATTCAATTCACAGTAAACCATGAGGGTCCACCCACTTTTTAGGATTTTCAGAGATGCTATAGTGTACCTGGGCTGAGGTTTTTGGTGCTAGTTATAAAGAACCCGTCTGCCAGTGCAGGATGCATGAGAGATGCAGCTTCTATCCTTGGGTTAGGAAGATCCCCTGCAGAAGGGAATAGCAAACCAGTCCAACATTCTTGCCTGGAGAATCCCATAGACAGAGGAGACTGGTAAGCTACAGTCCCTAGAGTCACAAAGTCGGACACGATGGAAGCGACTTAGCAAGTATGCATGATGAGATTTTTACTGGGGGGAGCACTGAAAATATGGAAAACATGCAAAAAGCTCCAGTGTTTCTTTACATTACTAAAATCCTGGGTAGCCACTTTCTTCCCAGCACATTGGTTAAACACATCATGGGGATTTTCTGGACTGAAGAGGCATAATGAGGTGGGTTTGTAGCATCAACAGTTCTTTCTGCTTGAATGGATTCTATGACCTTTGGGAAATGACTCAGCCCAAGGCTAGTCACCAGCAGCGGACTGCCCAGAGGTGTCCCTCAGAGAGCAGGTAAATTGTCCTTGGAAAAAGTCTGCTTATTTGGAAATATTGCTCAGAAAATGTTCCTCGCCTGCACTGACCAAGGTTGGACAGGATTTTTCAAAAATCCCATTGGTGCCATTAAACTGTAAACTCCCAGCTTTTAGCACCTGGCTTACTTATCTCTGTGTCCTTGGAGCCCAGCACAGAATTTGGGTACATGGCAGCTGGTCCGTAGATGAATACTAAGCTAATTGCTAATAAAATTAGTACCTGTCACTTAAAATAGGTCTCTCCATCCCATTCCATTCAGGTATCAAGTGGACACATTGCTCTAACCTGGAACTGCTTTTTCAGTAGAACACTCAGGAAATGAAATTTTTGTCTTAAAGTTTGTTGGCAATGAAAACAATGTTGTAACATCACCTAGTTCAGGAATGGCATTTGCTGGCCTCTCTGCTTTCACCCTCTTCTCCTATCCCTGTAGTCAACCTACTTTGTCCATGTGGGTCTGCACTCCAGAAGAACCCACCTTCCCTCCTTGACCTGTTAATAGTTAGCCTATCCTCCCCCTTTTATGGAAGCAAAACTGAGATTCAGAATTTGAGATATCTCTCCCAATGGTTGGGTAAGGGGAGAGAGGATTAGCTGCCAGACTTCAGAGGGCCATTAATCACGGTCTCTCTCTCTCTTGCTCCATCTGTCAATTTTTTTTTTTCTTGTTGCTGTTTTTTGTGGAAAGAGTAAGAACACAGGAAAAGTCAAACTTTGCAAAAGTACATGTTTTCTTGTTTATTTTCTTCTATTATCATGAGCAACATGAGGGAAAATTAACTTAAAGATTCTGAAAAAAAAAAAAAGGAAGCTTGAACTTATTTTGTTTTTAACTGTGCCTTAATTTCACTTCATAAATACCATGTGGCTGTATACTTGTTGTCATATAAAAATATCTTTCTTTGACATCCTGACATGGAGATGTTTGACTACATATGATTTTTTTTTACCATGCTCATAGTATCTAAATAATAATAATATTTTGTTTTAGTAACAGTACTTTAAAGGCAGACTATTGTTGTTTAGTCACTAAGGCATGTCCAAATCTTTTGCAGCCCCATGGACTGTAGCTTTCCAGGCTCCTCCATCCATGGGATCTACCAGGCAAAGATACTGGAGTGGGTTGCCATTTCCTTCTCCAGGGGATCTTTCTAACCCAGGGATTGAGCCAGAGTCTCCTGCTTGGCAGGCGGATATATATTTGATGCTAAAAGTATATTTATATTTTATTTTTATATAAAATATTTTTATATATTTGTATATTCTATGGTTCAAAATTCTACTCCTTAAAGGAAATCACTTCCACTTCAAGATCTTGTCAGAAATACTAAGCAAGTGTCCTGGAATCTTTTTGTAATAAACATAGCAAAAGAAACTATGGCCAGGGTAGTTTCCCAAGGAGGTGAATGTCAGAACAAATGGTGTTCACCTCCTGTTCTCCAAGGTCAGAGCCCTGGAGATGTGGGCTTGGGGCAGGAAGGGCATCCCAGGATATCCTTAGCCCAAGGAGACCTATTGTAACTAACAGGTTTCCTGGGGTCAGAACCTGCTTGCCTGGAGCTGGGATGTCATTGAATTACCCCCACAATAAAGGGAATAACATCCCTGACCTAAATTCAGGATGTCTGGTTGCCAGCTTTTGGCACAAGTTTGGCTCTGAAGTCGACTCAACATTTTAAAATCTTAATTGCTATCATAATTGGATTTGCCAAGTTCACCAGTTGGCCAAGGTCTTAAAAAGATTTTAACCAAAGGATGGAATTTCCATCTGCTGTTGGCTGAATCCTCAAACTACTGCCATTCTGCTGCTGCTCCTCCTCCTTCACTGATTGAGGGACTTAGTCCATTTGGAATTCACTTAGAAAGCAGAGGGGCTTCCCTGGTGGTTTAGATGGTAAAGAATCTGCCCACAATGTGATAGAACCCTAGTTCAATCCCTCGGTCAGGAAGATCCCCTGGAGAGAGAAATGGCAAACCACTCCAGTATTTTTGCCTGGGAGTCTCATGGACAGAGGAGCCTGGCAGGCTATAGTCCATAGGATCACAAAGAGTCAGACATGACTGAGTGACTAACATAAAACATAAGGTAATGTCGTTATTGGTGGCTGCCCCTGGAAGGATAGAAAGCTATAGACGTTCAGGGTTTCCATAACTAGGCCAGAATTGCTCATAACTCAGGAGAAAAACTGAGCAAAACTCCTAATCTCTAGGCTAATTAGTCATTCTGTACTGATCAGTTTCCTAGAGGAGTGCCATTCTCAATCAGGAGTCCCAATGCTCAGCAGATCTAAATGGCGATCCTTCCCTACTCAAAGTGTGGGAGGCAGCAGGTGGCACCAGCAGCCCTGAGTTATTTTTTTCTTCCTTCCTATCTTAAAAAAATTTTTAAAAATTGGAGTACAGTTAGTTTACAGTGTAGTTCAGGTGTACAACAAAGAGGACAGTTATGCATATGTGTGTGTGTATATATACACACACTCTTTTATATTCTTTTCCCATACAGGCTATTATAAAGTACTGAGTAGAGTTCCCTGTGCTATCCAGTAGGTTCTTGTTGGTTATCTATTTCATATACACTGCTGCTGATGCTAAGTCAGTTCAGTTATGGCCAGCTCTTTGTGACCCCATGGACTATAATCCCCTAGGCTCCTATGTCTATGGGATTCTCCAAGCAAGAATACTGGGGTGGGTTGCCATGCCCTCCTCCAGGGGATCTTCCCCACCCAGGGACTGAACCTTTATCTCTTCTGTCTCCTACACTGGCAGGCGGGTTCTTTACCACTAGCGCCACTGGGAAGCCCATATGTACACTATCATACATGAGATGACTGATGAGAACCTACTGTACGGCACAGGGAGCTCCCGTAATGCTCCGTGGTAATCTAAATGGGAAAGGAATTCAAGGTAGAGGGTGCAGTGGATTCACTTCTCTGTACAGCAGAAACTAATACAACATTACAAAGCAACTGTATTCCAAAAAAATTTGTTTAGCAAACTAGCACTCCCTTCATTTTAACCATTCCTCTAATAGCGTCCTCAGAATGGGTCAGACACTAAGCTTGTGCAAATCTATGTTATAGTTCTTTGCCAATTACTGTTTATCCTACCCTGAAATATTCCTCCTACTCACGATAGGAATGTTGTAAAAAGCACACAACGTATATAGCAATTTTATTTCAAAGAGTGAATTAGAGAATATATCAAAGCACTAACAGACTGGGAAATGCATAATAATAACACTTTTTACTTCCATGGATTCCTTCCACCAGGGGAATTATGTATGCTTTCTATAAAGCATAAGATTAAAACAGCAATTAAAATGCTATAAGCCCAGAGAAAGGAAGGAGAAAAATGTAACCAAACAACTGTGCCATGTGAAGTTCTTTAAGAAAAACTAATCAAATGCTCTGTCTTGTTTAAGGAATCTAAATGCAAACCTATCCTAAGCGGTGAGACTGAAAGATTCCTGTCTGACAACCACACAATCTGAGTCTTGGTTTTCTCCTGGTCTTGATTCAGCCTCTAAGATCGGAGAGGCTTAGACTTCATCTGACCTTTGGAATCTAGGGACTAGAGCTTTATCAGAAAGATCTGCATGAATAATTCCAGAAGAACACAAAAATCACCTTCATTGTAAAAAAAGATACTCATGAATTTCATAAAAAGTGTTTTAAGCTAGATTCTAATGGTCATTAATGACATTGATGACAGACTATTTGTTCTACCAATATTCCAAAAGAAGAAATAAATGTTGGTATCACTGTTAAATTCCAGTGATCAAAACTCAAGTGACTGCAGTTTTGTATTTAAAGACTTCCAACTAGTCAAACTCCACCAAAAGTGCTAAACTGTGACCCTAAGACAGAGATCTCAGTAGTGGCAGATACAATCATAATTTGGGGGTTTCTATCAGCTTGTTCAATGTGCAAAGCAATTGTAAGCTGTTGTAATCAACTATGTACATAAATGAAACAAATATCAAATTTACTGCTTAAAAAGTCTCATGCAATGAGCTTAGAAAAAGACAAAGATTTTTATTGTAGGTTGACAAGGTATAAATTATTGCTATTGCCTTTAACTAATTTGAGGAAATAGTCCAGTAATCTTCATCAATAGAAATATCCAAAGGCAATCTCCTGTTTTCAGACAGAAATCTCTGATTTTTCTTTTAAAAAAACTTTGTCCAGAGGTCACCAGCAAGCACTTTATTGTTTACCCACCTAAAAAACCACAGAATGGGTTTAGAAGAGGCTACATTTGTGGCTGAAAATCACAAGAGGCTCAAGGCTAAAAGCTTTTTGGAATAATTATCCCCATTTGACCATGAAATTAAATTGTGCTAGAACAGGCTGTCTCAGAGCAAATCTAAACTGAAAAATCTACAAATTTAATTCAGTAGATGGTAGACTACTCTGGACCACAAAATGAGGAAAATCCATAACATTATTAACATAATCAACCACAGAAACTCTTCTTGGGTGAACTTTTTTTATCTTCCTAAGCTAAGTCACAGATACATTTTTAGTTGTTTTAGATGCTCTATAAATTTTCTTTTACCTTCCAGCATGCAAAGAATATAAAGAGAAATTTAAACCTACCCAGCTTCAATTCCTTCAAAATGATGGTGTATCCTCAGTGAGTCCCTTCTCTGTAGTTTGGGGATGTTAAGGCGGAAATAGGATCCAGGCTACAGGTTATTGTCTCTTTGTAAATGAAGGAATTTGCATCCTCTTCTCAGCTGATACTGGCCTCTGCTTGACTTGTGTGTGACCCGGAGATCCTTTAAGTCAACTCTCTTAGTTTCCTTCCTGAGCCAGCTCCTCCTCACCTTCCAGCCCATCTCCAGCCTTTCCTTCTCTTTCGATCTGGTTGGACTGGGCTTCTTTTAGTTCCCTGAATGTCACGTTTTCTAGGGCTTCACTGATGCCTCAGTGGTAAAGCATCTGCTTACAATGCAGGTGAGCCAGGTTCAATCCCTGGGTTGGGAAGACCCCCTGGAGGAGGGCAGGACAACCCACTCCAGTATTCTTGCCTGGAGAATCCATGGACAGAGGATCCTGGTGTGCTACAGTCCATGCGGTTGCAAAGAGTCGGACAGGACTGAAGCGGCTGAGCAGGTATGCATGCACATCCTCTAACTGGTTGAGCCACACTCACCTCTCAGCACCTCCTGATTTTCCTTGGCTAATTCCTTCTCTCTCCATTTGCTCCTAGGACTGCTCCTGGCCCCTCCCTACCAGCTAGGTGAATTAAGGTCATCTGGTCTGTATTCTCTGGGACCCTGTGAGTATCTACCTGTGTCTAGCTACTTGTCACTTTTCCCTACTACCTTATTTTTTTCAAGTTTTTTTTTTTCTTTTTAATGTGGACCACTTTTAAAATCTTTATTGAATTTGTTATAATACTGCTTCTGTTTTATGTTCTGGTTTTTTGGTCTT
The DNA here is from genome assembly GCF_016772045.2 of Ovis aries. NCBI lineage: Eukaryota > Metazoa > Chordata > Mammalia > Artiodactyla > Bovidae > Ovis > Ovis aries. Next base: position 35,797,274 of record NC_056062.1, on the reverse strand, counting down.
GAGGCATGTGTGAGCCCTTAGCTCCCCGTGCATGCACGCTGTGTCGCTCAGTCATGTTTGAGTCTTTGCGGCTCCATGGACTGTAGCCCACCGGGCTTCTCTGTCCATTAGATTTCCCAGGCAAGAATACTGGAGTGGGTAGTCATTTCCTTCTCCAGGGGATCGTCCAAACCCAGGAATCGAATCCCAGTATCTTGTGTCTCCTGCATTGCCAAGTGGATTCTTAGCGCTATACTACCTGGGAAGCCCTTAGCTCCCGGACCAGGGATCAAGACCACAAGTCCTGCGTTGAAAGGTGAGGTCTTAACCACTGGCCTCCAGGGAAGTCTCTCCCCTACTACCTTATAAGTGTCATTAACAGAGAGTAAAGTTCCACCTTGCAGATGCTGCTGATACTCTGTCCTGTTCCCTTTGGATCTCATTTCAATTTCAGGCACAGAGCACACGAAGTGCTTTCACTCCTCTAAGAGCCAACACTTGCATCCTTTTGCCAAAGGGCTGCCCTCAGGCAGTCAGAATTTGCTTTGCTGGCTCCTGTACAGAAGAGGTGGTGCCTGGGAATTTACATAAATGTGAACTACCATGAACAATGACTACCTGGTACAGGGTACAAATAACCCAGCTCCCTGGCCTCTGATGGGGAGGATGCTGGGGTGATACACATCACCTTTAGCACTCTCTGAAGGACTGACCCTAAGCCACATTCCGCAGGTCTTGGCTTGGGTTTTCCCTCTTCTTTGCCCCACTTCTCCATTTGCTCTAGTTCTCCTGGATACTTCAGAATAAATTCTTTTTCGTGAATCCCTGCTCAGGATTCATGAGACCTTCTGGGGACTTCAGCCTAAGAGCCTAAGGGACTCCCCTTAAATGCTTGTTGAGTGAATTAAGGCATCTTGATAACTGGTGCAGAAAATTACTCCAAATCACAAAACTTTAATTCTCTTACCTTATGGATTGAGGAGCACATGATGTGTCAGAATTTATTCAGGGTGCCAGTGGCAGAGCAGGTCTACAACCCCAGTGTTCCTGCCACTAAATTATTCTCACCCTATTCTGTTATTTTGAAAAGTTCCTTTGAAAAGAACAATCAGAACTTTTATTTCTTTCCATTTTAACCATAATAGCAAGAGCACTTATAAGAGCTGAAATTTATTGAGTTCTTACTGTGTATAAGGCACTATGCTAGATGCTTTATATACATTGTTTCATTTGAAACTCCCAATAACCTATGAAATAGGAGGTATCATTTCCCCCATTTTACAGATGACAAAACTGACGTTTGAAAAGGATAATAACCTTGCCATAGGTCACACATCTAGTGTATGATAGATCCGGGATTTGAAACTTCAAAATCTGACTCCAGACCCCATTCGACTAAAACCCATTCACACTTTCTCACATTAAAAAAAAATTGATATGATTGTGCACAATATTACTTTAAATAGCTCCAAAGACATATTTTTAAAGTTTATATTTAGTGTGTTCCTAGGGACCTTGTTTCTAAATTATAGGATTGCCAATTTCTGAGGCAATAACTCTTAACCTTTCCTTAGGGGAGGAACAGAAGCTTTTGAAAAATCATAGGTCCTGTGAGAGAGGCACATACATACATATGTAATATTGAAAACAATCTCCAGGTGAGTTAAAGACCTCCTGAACCCACAGAGATAAGTTAGCGTTTTGCTCTAATGTACATTCAGACATATCACCATTAATTTGAAAAAGAACATCTAGATGATTAAAGATATATAATGCTGAGGGATCTAGTATACAAAGGTCACGAGGTAGCCTTGCCCCAACCTTCTCAGTTTTAACTAAGACAACTGAGTCATTGCTATGCTAAGATGCACTACAGTCAAGATCGCAAACAACTTCATCGCTACAAATACATACCATGCTGCTCCTTCATAACAATACCAGCTTCCCCCCACCACTTTCACTCCAAACTCCCTCATTCTCAACTCCAGGCAACCATTAAATCTCCTCTTCTAACATGCTGTCACACCATCAATGTCATCTAACTGGACTCTAAACCTCAGTCTCTGAGGCTTTGGGACTGGGTTCTTCGCGCAGCTTCCCTGGTGGCTCAGAGGTTAAAGCATCTGCTTGCAATTCAGGAGACCTGGGTTCGATCCCTGGGTCGAGAAGATCCCCTGGAGAAGGAAATGGCAACCGACTCCAGTATTCTTGCCTGGAGAATCCCATGGACAGTGGAGCCTCACGGACAGTGGAGCCTGGTGGGCTACAGTCCATGGAGTCTCAAAGAGTTGGACACGACTGAGCGACCTCACTTTCACTCACTTTCTTCACGCAGTAGCATTTTCTGGAGTTTCGTCTAAATAGCTGCAGATATCAACTGTTCATTCTTTCTTACTGAGCAAAACTCATGTGTATGCATTAGTTTTCTATCACTGCTGTAACAAAGTACCACAAATTTACTGGCTTGAAAGTGAAAAGTTTTCTCTTTACGTATTTGTAGCGATGGAGTTGTTTGGCATCTCGACTGAGATGGTATATACACACACCTCTGCAGGTGATAAAACTGTACAAGACTAAATACATACACAAATAAGTTCAAGTGAAACTGGGAAATATGAGTAAAATTGGTAGATGTCAATATTCTGGTTGAGATCTTATACTATCATTTTGCAAAATGTTATTACGGGGGAAAACATTTTGCAAAATGAAGTGTACTTAGGTTTCTGTGTATTACTGTAACTGCCTGTGAATCTACAATTCTCTCAATAAAATTTTCAAGAAAAATATTGTAGATAATTCTTATCCTAGTATAGCCGTGACTGGATTGTCTTTGTTAAAACTTAGAAGGTAGGGGCAAGGTCAGTTGTTTATTCTTTGTTACTGAGCAGCACTCATGCGCGCACTCATTTTCTATTACTGCTGTAACAAAGTACCACAACCTTGGTGGCTTAAACCAACACAAATATGGTATCTCATGGATCTGTATGTCAGAAGTCCTGCGTGGGTGTCACTGGATGAAAATTAAGGTGCTGGCATGGTTGTGTTAGTTTCTGGAGGCTCCAGGAAGAATCCATTTCCTTGCCTTTTCTAGGTGTTAATTCATGTTTGCCATGTAACATAACATAGCCCAGCTTCTAGATATTAGGACATGGACATCTTTGAGAAGTCATTTTTCTGCCCAATGCAATATGCATACACCACAGTTTGCTTATCCACCACCTATTGAATAGTATCTGGACAGAGTCCAGTTTTTGGTTATTTTAAGTAGAGCTCCCGTGAACATTCATGAACAGAGTTTTGTGCAAACATAAGTTTTCATTTCTCCAGAGTAAATGCACACAGACAGAGAAGGAAAGAGGAGAAAATGATAAAACAACTTTGGCCCATGTACTGGTCTGCACCAACCCCCCCAGGCCTAACCCAAGAGAACATAAATTCCTTGAAGCATTTATTCGCCTGTCTAGAATGATGTGTGACACAGAATAGGTTTTCACAGAGCATTATCTGTTGTTGACAAATCTGATTTGGCATCCTTATTTTAAGAAGAAGAAATGCAGAGCTGGCAGTGAAATGCCTTGTTTAGGACCACACAGCTAGCTATCCTCAGACAGTAATAAGAACTCAGAGTTCTTATTACAAGCTGCTGCTCTTTCTTTTGTAATGTGATTCTTTATGAGCCAATGTTCTTTTTTAAAATCATATGAATTTCTTTTGAATGTCTACATGTGTTCACAAGGGGCTTCCCTGATGGCTCAGCAGTAAAGACCCACCTGCCAATGCAGGAGACTTGGGTTCAATCTCTGGATCAGGAAGATCCCCTAAAGAAGGGAATGGCGATCCACTCCAGTATTCTTGCCTGGGAAATCCCATGGACAGAGGAGCCTGATCTACAGTCCATAGGGTCTCAAAGAGTTGGACACAACTTCGTGAATAAACAACAACAACAACAACAACAACAACTTTTTTTTCATAAAGATGTAAATGTTTTGATCCAGAACAAGAGCTGTTGTGAGTGTGAAAACTGTGGATTTTATCTCAGCAGTCCTATTTTATTTTCCCCATCTTCAGGTCTTCTCTGATCTTGCCTCATCTTGGGCAATTTCTTCATACCTAAAACTGCTACTTCCCTCTTTGATCTCAACAGGAGTTCAACTATGACCTTTCGTGGACACGACTGGCTCATTATTGCTCATTAACTCTCTAAATGCTCATTGGAATTAGATTCCAATGATGAGGTTCTATGTGGTATCTGCATTTCTTTTCAACATAAGGGAAAAAAATGGTAGTGGCAAATTAGGCAGATGAATGAAGGAACAAAAGGTCTTCATCAATGAAATGACTAACTAATAATTTCAACAGGATAATAATTTCAATTATGACAGAAAGCATTAGCTGCAGCCCAATATCCAATCTACACTTTTAATCATAGAATGACACTTTTAGCTGGTCACATGGATGGTGGTGGTTTAGTTGCTAAGTCATGTCCAACTCTTGCAACCCCCAAGACTGTAGCCTGCCAGGCTCCTCTGTCCACGGGGTTCTGTAGGCAAGAATACTGGAGTGGGTTGCCATTGCCTTCTCCAGGGGATCTTCCTGACCCAGGAATTGAACCCAGGTCTCCTGCATTGCTGGCAGATGCTTTACCAAATGAGCTACGAGGGAAGCCTAGGTCACATGGATGGTCAGTCAAGAGCTTCATTTTGCCATATCCTTAGCAGCAGCAGCAAGTTGAGGGTGGCTCTATGAATAACTTGATACAATATCTGGTTCATTCTTCTAAGTGAAAAGAATATGCTCCCACCTTTCTCTCATTCCCCTTGTGCTAGCTGGAATCCTGGTATGCTGCTGGAGGACGGAGCCTTCATATTCAACACTAGACAGAGGATGTGGGACAAGGACGTCAAAGTCACAGGTATAAAAAGGCTGGATCCTGGATGCTGCCTAACCCCAATAGTAGCCCTGGACCACTTATCTTCCTTTTGTATGAGAGAGAAATAAACCTCTGTCTTATCTATGTCACTATTATTTTGAATTTATCTGTTATAGCAAGCAAACTGATAGCTTAATGCTCTTCAATCAAACTCTTAATAAGTTTGTGGAATATGAAATCATAAAAATGGAATAAAACATTAACTAAAACCACTTGAACATAAAGTGAACACATATGATCCATAAATCTATCCCATCAACAAGCTACCGGGAATAGATAGATAATTAGTGTTTAGTCTATTGAGCATTTTAATTATCTTTTTTTGAAAGTTAGCTTAGAAGACAAAATTCTAACTAAGAAGTTTGAAATCCAGTGAGTGACAAGCAGACATTCCCTGTAAGTGAACAAGTGCTTGTTCTGATCTCAATGATCCTGTTTTGCACATACATAGCTTTCACCCCTTATTTCCAACCACCCATTCACACAACTCTTTGCTCTAGCTCAACTGAATTATTTACAGTTTGATGCACAAATCACTTAATGTACTGTTACCGATTCTTTGTCCATACCATTAGCACATAGTAGGTTTAAGGAAGACCACCACTCATGAGCCAAGATGGAGAGAGTGTGTGTTTATTAGGGAGGGGCATGGTTGTCATGGAGTGACGATGGCGTGAAGCAAAACATGCATTTGACCAACACAGGAACAGTTAGTTTGAAATTTACCACTATAGGGAACTGATTTGAAAATCAATCAATACAATCCATGATGGTATCAATGATGTACAGAAAACATTTGACAAAATTCAACATCCACTTGTGATTTTTAAAAATCCATCAGAAAAATAGAAATAGAGACTGTCTTCAGTTTGATAAAGGGTATCTACCAATATCTGTCTGTTCCTAGTGATTTTTAAAAATCCCTCAGAAAAATAGAAATGGAGAATGTCTTCAGTTTGATAAGAGATATCTACCAAAATCTGTCTGTTCCTATTTGTAGATGAGACGATTATCTGCATGGAAAATCTTGAAGAATATACCAAAAAAAAAAAAACCCACCAAAAACCCCACTCCTAGAACTAATAATTTGGATTCAGCAAGGACACAAGATAGAAGATAGCATATAAAACTTGACAGTAATTCTGTGTTCTAGAAATACACAGTTGGAAAAACAACATCATTACTTTCCACAATCACTCAAAAGAAATGAAATACTTAGGTGTAAAGCTAGCACAATGCTTAGAATTGTGGGCTGAAAGCCACAAAGTCCTGGTGAGAGAAACAAAGATCTAAATAAATCGAGAAATGTACAAATGCCCTTGGATGGGACTCGGCATAGTAAGTAAAGATGTCACTTCTTTCAAAATTAACATATAGTTTTAACAAAATATCTGTAAAAAAGAAAAAAAAAACCCAGTGAGATTATTTGTAGACATACACGAGATAACCTTAAAATTCATATGGAAAAGTAAAGGAACTAAAACAGCTAAAACATTTTTGATCAGAAAATAAAGTGACAGGAATCAGCCTTCCCAATTTCAGAACTGTTACGTAGCTATACTAATCAAAACTGGGGCATTGGCAAGGGGTAAACGTAGATCAGTGAAACAGAATACAGATCCTAGAGATAGAGCCACACAAACATGCCCAGCTAATTTTTGAAAAAAGTACAAAAGCAATTCATGGAGGAAAGATAACCTTTTTAACAAAGGTGTTGGAACAATCAGACACTTTACAGACAAAAACGCCCTTTGTGAGATTTTATACTTTATATACACATTAACACAGAATGGATTCCATTCTTAAATGTAAAATTATAAGACTTTTAGAATAAACATAGAAAATATTTAGAGAAACATGGGAACGCTTTAAGATCTAGGGCTAGGTAAAAGGTTCCTAGATTTGACACCAAAAGTGTGGCTTGACATCAAATCATTTTTCATAAAGATTATTTGTTACATCACAATTAAAAACTTCTGTTCCAAGAAAGACTGTTAAGGTGATGCAAAGGAAAGCTATGATCTGGAAGGAAGTATTTATAAACCACATATCTGACAAAAAATCTAGTATCTAGAATATATTGATATAAAATCTAATATCTAACATATTAATATAAAAAACTTTTCATACTCAACAGTATGTATACAAAAATAATCCAATTAGAAGGTGGGCAAAAACGTTATACACAGATGGCAAATAAGCACATGAAAAGGTGTTCATTGTCATTAGTCATTAGGGAAATACAAATTAAAACCACAATGAGATATCACTAAACACCTATTAGAATAACTAAAGTGAGAAATAGCGACCTTGCCAAATGCTGGTGAGGATGGAAAGAAACAAGATCAGTCATTCATTACAGGTGGGAATGTAAAATGGCTTGACCATGCTCAAAAATATTTTGGCAGTTTTTTTATAAAACTAAACATGTAACTTCTACATGATCCAGCAATTGCCCTATTAGAGACTTATTTCTGAGAAATTAAAATTTATGTTCATACAAATGTATATAAATGTTTATAGGAACTTTATTCATAATAGTAAAAACTGTCAAACCACCCAAGTGTCTTTCAACAGTGAACGGTAGAAAAACAGGGGAATACCCTTGCTAAGGAACACAACTCATCAGTGAGAAAGAACAAACAACTGATACATGGAGCAACTTGGATGAATCTCCACGGAACTACACTCAGTGAAGAAAACCATCATGAGAAACCCTGGGCTGGAAGAAGCACAAGCTGAAATCAAGATTGCCAGGAGAAATATCAATAACCTCAGACATGCAGATGACACCACCCTTATGGCAGAAAGTGAAGGGGAACTAAAAAGCCTCTTGATGAAAGTGAAAGTGGAAAGTGAAAAAGTTGGCTTAAAGCTCAACATTCAGAAAACGAAGATCATGGCATCTGGTCCCATCACTTCACAGGAAATAGATGGGGACACAGTGGAAACAGTGTCAGACTTTATTTGGGGGGGCTCCAAAATCACTACAGATGGTGATTGCAGCCATGAAATTAAAAGACGCTTACTCCTTGGAAGAAAAGCTATGGCCAACCTAGATAGCATGTTGAAAAGCAGAGACATTACTTTGCCAACAAAGGTCTGTTTAGTTAAGGCTATGGTTTTTCCAGTGGTCGTGTATGGATGTGAGAGTTGGACTGTGAAGAAAGCTGAGCGCCGAAGAATTGATGCTTTTGAACTGTGGTGTTGGAGAAGACTTTTGAGAGTCCCTTGGACTGCAAGGAGATCCAACCAGTCCATTCTGAAGGAGATCAACCCTGGGATTCCTTTGGAAGGAATGATGCTAAAGCTGAAACTCCAGTACTTTGGCCACCTCATGCAAAGAGCTGACTCATTGGAAAAGACCCTGATGCTGGGAGGGATTGGGGGCAGGAGGAGAAGGGGATGACAGAGGATGAGATGGCTGGATGGCACCACTGACTCGATGGACATGAGTCTGAGTGAACTCCAGGAGTTGGTGATGGACAGGGGAGCCTGGCGTGCTGCGATTCATGGGGTCACAAAGAGTCAGACACAACTGAGCGACTGAACTGAACTGAACTGAAAGAGGTTACATATTGTATGAGTAAGCCAGAAAGAAAAACACCAATACAGTATACTAACATATATATGGAATTTAGAAAGATGGTAATGATGACCCTGTATACGAGACAGCAAAAGGGACACAGATGCATAGAACAGACTTTTGGACTCTGAGGGAGAGGGAGAGGGTGGGATGATGTGGGAGAATGGCATTGAGACATCTATACTATCATATAAGAAATGAATCGCCAGTCTATGTTCGATACAGGATACAGGATGCTTGGGGCTGGTGCACGGGGATGATCCAGAGAGATGATATGGGGTGGGAGGTGGGAGGGAGGTTCAGGATTGGGAACTCATGTACACCTGTGGTGGATTCATGTCAATGTATGGCAAAACCAATACAGTATTGTAAAGTAAAATAAAGTAAAAATAAAAATTAAAAAAAAGAAAACATTCTTGAAAAGAGAACAGATTGGTATTGTCAGGGTTTTTTTTTTTTTTTTTTTTTTACTTTACAATACTGTATTGGTTTTGCCATACATTGACATGAATCCACCACGGTTGTACATGAGTTCCCAATCCTGAACCCCCTCCCACCTCCCACCCCAAATCATCTCTCTGGATCATCCCTGTGCACCAGCCCCAAGCATCCTGTATCCTGTATCGAACATGACTGGTGATTCATTTCTTACATGATAGTATACATGTTTCAATGCCAATTCTCCCACATCATCCCACCCTCTCCCTCTCCCTCAGAGTCCGAAAGTCCGTTCTATACATTTGTGTCTCTTTGCTGTCTCACATACAGGGTTACCATTACCATCTTTCTAAATTCCATATATATGTGTTAGTATACTGTACTGGTGTTTTTCTTCTGGCTTACTTCACTCTGTATAATCGGCTCCAGTTTCATCCATCTCATTAGAACTGATTCAAATGTATTCATTTTAGTGGCTGAGCAACATTCCATTGTGTATATGTACCACAGCTTTCTTATCCATTCATCTGCTGATGGACATCTAGGTTGTTTCCATGTCCTGGCTATTATAAACTGTGCTGAAATTAAAGTGTTTGATCGCTCGCTTGTGTCCGACTCTGTGACCCCATGGATTGTAGCCTGCCAGGCTCTGCTCTCCATGGGATTCTTCAGGCAAGGATACTGGAGTGAGATGCCATTTCCTTTTCCAGGGGATCTTCCCGATCCATGGATTGAACCTGGGTCTCCTGCATTGCAGGCAGATTCTTTACCATCTAAGCCACCAGGGAAGAAGAATGAGTGAAAAGAAGTGAGTGTTTATAAAAGGGTCACATAATGCTCCTTGAGGTGGTGGAACAGTTCTTGACTGTGTCAATGTTAATATCCTGGTTATGACCTTGAACTCAAGTTTTGCAAGATGTTACCCTTGGGGGAGGCTGGACAAAGGGTGCAAGGATATATCCCCCAAATTATTTCTTACGACTTCATGTCAGTCTACAATTTTCTCCAAATAAATATCACATTAAAGAATAAAACAGAAAAACAACAGTTAGAGGATACTGGGCATTTGCTTTTAAAAAAATGTTTGCTCAATACTGAACTCAAATATTCTCTGAGAATGAAATTCATTATTATTTGGTGCACTAGGAAGATTAAAAATTTATTTATTTTCAATTTGAGGACAATTATTTTACAGTGTTGTGTTGATTTCTGCCATACATCAACATGAATGAGCCATAGGTACACATATGTCCCCTCTCTCCTGAACCTCCCTCCCACCTCCCACCCCATTCCACTCTGCTAGGTTGTCACAGAGTACCAGGTTTGAGCTCCCTATGTTATACAGCAAATTCCCACTGGTGAGAAAAGGCAGAAGAACCAGAGATCAAATTGCCAACATCCATTGGATCATTGAAAAAGCAAGAGTTCCAGAAAGACATCTACTTCTGCTTTATTGACTACACCAAAGCCTTTGACTGTGTGGATCACAACAAACTGTGGAAAATCTTAAAGAGATGGGAATATCAGGCCACCCTACCTGCCTCCTGAGAAATCTGTATGCAGGTCAAGAAGCAACAGTTAGAACTGGACATGGAACAACAGACTGGTTCCAAATTGGGAAAGGAATATGTCAAGGCTGTATATTGTCACCCTGCTTATTTAACTTATATGCAGAGTACATCATGCGAAATGCTGGGCTGGGTGAAGCACAAGCTAAAATCAAGATTGCCAGAATTATCAATAACCTCAGATACGCAGATGACTCCACCCTAATGGCAAAAAGTGAAGAAGAACTAAAGAGCCTATTGATAGAAGTGAAAGAAGAGAGTGAAAAAGCTAGCTTAAAACTCAACATTCAAAAAACTAAGGTCATGGCGCCCGGTTTCATCTCTTCATGGCAAATAGACAGGGAAACAATGGAGTGTCAGACTTTATTTTCTTGGGCTCCAAAATCACTGCAGATGGCAACGGCAGCCAAGAAATTAAAAGATGCTTGCTCTTTGGAAGAAAAGCTATGACAAACCTAGACAGCATATTAAAAACCAGAGACATTACTTTGCCGGCAAAAGTCCATCTAATCAAAGCTATGGTTTTTCCAGTAGTCACATATGGATGAGAGAGTTGGACCATAAAGCTGAGCACTGACGAATTGATGCTTTTTAACTGTGACGTTGGAGAAGACTTTTGAGAGCCCCTTGGACTGCAAGGAGACCAAACCAGTCAATCCTAAAGAATATCAGTGCTGAATATTCATTGGAAGGACTGATGCTGAAGCAGAAGCTCCAATACTTTGACCACCTGATGTGAAGAACTGACTCATTGGAAAAGACCCTGATGCTGGGCAAGATTGAAGACAGGAGGAGAAGGGGACAACACAGGATGAGATGGTTGGATGGCATCACCGACTCAGTGGACATGAGTTTGAGCAAGCTTCAGGAGTTGGTGATGGATAGGGAAGCCTGGAGTGCCACAGTCCATGGGGTCGCAAAGGTTTAGACATGACTGCGTGACTGACCTGACCTGAACTGATCTTTTTTACATATGGCAGTGTATTTGTTTCCATGTTTCTCTCTCAATTTGTCCTACCCTCTCCTTCCCTCATGGCTTCCCTAGTAGCTTGGATGGTAAAGCATCTGCCTACAATGTGGGAGACCCGGGTTCGATCCCTGGGCCGAGAAGACCCCTGGAGAAGGAAATGGCAACCCACTCCAGTATTCATGCCTGGAAAATCCCATGGACTGAGGAGCCTGGTGGGCTACAGTCCATGGGGTCGCAAAGAGTCGGACACGACTGAGCGACTTCTCTTCTCTTCTCCTTCCCCCACCACATCTATCAGTCTGTTCTCTATGTCTGCATCTCCACTGCTGCCCTGTGAATAGATTCATCAGTACCATTTTTCTAGATTCCATATATATGCATTAATATGTACAATATTGATTTTTTTTCTTTCTAACTTACTTCATTCTCTATAACAGGCACTAGGTTCATCCACCTCAGTGGAAAGCCTTTTTTAAAATGTTTCTAAGTTTTTAGGAATGATACACTTCTGTTCAACAGGACTTTCACTTCCCACAAGTAAAGCCCTCCAGGAATGGCATTCTGTGTAAGGCCCTTAGAGAGAACAGGGACGGGAGAAGAGGGGAGAGTAGATGTTCTTCTTCCTCCAGGAGGGTGGGCAAAATGTTAGTCTGCAAAGAAAGCCTCTAGGGAGGCTTCCAGAGAAGGCGGTGGCACCCCCACTCCAGTATTCTTGCCTGGAAAACCCCATGGACAGAGGAGCCTGTAGGCTGCAGTCCATGGGGTCGCTGAGGGTCGGACACGACTGAGCGACTTCACTTTCGCTTTTCGCTTTCATGAATTGGAGAAGGAAATGGCAATCCACTCCAGTGTTCTTGCCTGGAGAATCCCAGGGATCGGGGAGTGTGGTGGGCTGCCGTCTATGGGGTCGCACAGAGTCGGACACAACTGAAGCGACTTAGCAGCAGCAGCAGGAAGGCTGCCATGGTTAGCCTTGTTAGGACCACAGGATTTGGTGAGCACACAGCCCCTTTCAGCATCAATTTCCCAAGATTGCCCCACTCTTTAAATAAAAGATTTTCTTATGCTCTGGGTTCCCTGCCTGGAATCCTAATGTCTCTTAGGAGGAGTTAAAATAGTTTGGATGCTGAGAGCTAGTACCTAGGTGTTCTTAATGTCTATTCATATCAGCACTTCAGGCTTAGCAGGTGCACCTGAAGTCTCTAATTTGCAAATATGCTTAGATCTCAACTGATTTTCTAAATACGTCCTTGAACTTAGAAGCCCTACCCAAGATTGTCCTTTTGCAATCTCCAGGGGTCAGTCTCTGATCACTGGGTATACGGATTGTATTCCAACTTTTGGCATTTCCAATTTGCTTATTTGTATTCTTATTTTTTGAAGATATAAATTGAAATGATTGAATATGATAAATTGAAATTTAAAAATGTTTGGAAATTTACTCTCATATTTTAATTTAAAATGCTTCCTGAGTTGTGAAATTTTTTTCCCAAGACACACTTGAAATGCCTTGTTTTGACAATTAGATTTCCAATTTCAGAATATAACTTTTCTATACTCAGTGGTTTACATAAAACCAAAACAGAGAGACTCTAACCAACTAGATTTTGTTTGCCTGTTTTCACAGAGTGCAGGTATGAAGTAAACTAGAATCAATTTTTTAAAGAGAATCTTTAAAGCATGAAGAGGAAAAAAGAAACCTTGAAAATGAAAAACAATATAAACTAAGAAGTATCACAAACCTATACTGAATTTTTTGAAGTTAATAACCTCTAGAGCAAATAATTCTATTGACTAAGAGTTTAAGGACAATTTTTGGAGAACACTAGTTTGGCCCCGAGCAGAAATCTATGCCAGGTCACTTCATGTGTCTTTTCTTATACCACAGACCCTTTTACATTTGGTTCTAAATATTTTAAAATCCCAATCTTTTGAGGAAGGGCCCTCCTATTTGACAAGAAAGTGAAAGTGTTAGTTGCTCAGTTGTGACCGCCATTTTTTGACCCCACAGACTGTATCTCGCCAGGCTCCTCTGTCCATGGGATTTCCCAGACAAGAATATAAGAGTGGGTTGCCATTTCTTTCTCCAGGGGATCTTCCCAACCCAGGGATTGAACCCAGGTCTCCCGCACTGCAGGCAGATTCTTTATCCACTGAGCCACCTGAGAAGCCCTTATTTGACAAAACATGGGTCTAATCACATTTAAGGGTATTCCCCATCACGTACATGAAGGAACAAGTTTGAAGGCTCTGTGATCCTTTCAAAGGAGGAAAGGAGCCCAGCCCCCTGAATGTCATCTGCTTTCAGCTCTAGGCACCCTGCCAGAGAGGCGAGCAGATTCTTTCCTGGACAACATGGCTGCTGGCCTGGTGCCCGGGGCCCTGTGCCAGCCCTGCTGTTGGGGGCTTTCCCTGCCCAGGGATGCTCGCTCCTGCCTTCCTGTGAGCTCACCACCCAGAACACCATCCTCACATCCCGTATCCCTGTGAAACCAGAACACACAGTCCCCCATCCAGTGCTCCAGAGCAGAGTGGCTGCACTTGACACCATGCCTTTGCAAACTGCAGCTCTGTGCATTCACAGCAGGGACTTGGGAGCAGAGATGTTGCCTGCTGTCCTGTGGCAGCCCTGAAGCCTCATTCTCTCTCTGGGTTGGCGTCTCTCTTCTCGTTTCCATAACTTCCACATCTTCCTTCACAGGCCGGCTGTACCTCCCCATTCTCTGACCTTCCCAGATAGTCTCATTGTGGTGTGACTTCTTTCTCTTATTCTGTCCTGGTTATTTTCAGAGCCAGAACCAATGATCTCACAATTGCCCTCTTGAGGTAGGAGACCATGGGTATTCCTCTTTGTGTTGCACTGGGGGACTCGGATAAGACCTATGACAATTCTCTCCTTGAGCAGGAAGTGAATGTGACTGTTATCCCCAAGCTAGGTTCTGGAGGTCTCTGTGCAGCCTCTTCAGAAGGTAGGCTCATACATGCAATGGATGAAAACTCAATAATACCTGCAGAATTCCTGAGAGCCCCCTACACAGAGCAGCTAGTGGCAGGGCTGCTATTCACAAGTGATTCTTCTAGTGTACAGATGCGCAACATTGCTGATTATTAAAGAAATGCAAGTTTTAACTTCAGGAATTTCCCCTCCTATTTTAGACTTCAAGAATCCCTCTTCTCTCTCTCCCTACTCATGTATGTTCCTTTATGAGAAGATAAGATAAGACAATAAAAGATAAAGTATGTTGCTAAGTGGGCTTCCCTGGTGACTCAGATGGAAGATAAAGAAACATCTGATAATGCAAGTGGACCCAGGTTTGATCCCTGGGTTGAGAAGATTCCCTGGAGAAGGAAATGGCAACTCACTCCAGTATTATTGGGAAAATCCCACGGACAGAGGAGCCTGGCAGGCTATAGTCCATGGGGTCACAAAGAGTCAGACACAACTGAGTGAGTAACACACATATGTAAAATAAATAGCCTGTGGAAATTTTTGCTATATGATGCAGGGAGCTCACAGGAGCTCAAACCAGTGCTCTGTGACAACCTGGAGGGTGTGGGATGGGGTGGGGGGTGGGAGGGAGGTTCAAGAGGGAGGAGGAATCTGTATACCTATGGCTGATTCATGTTGATATATGTCAGAGACTAACACAATACTATAGAGCAATTATCCTCCAATTAAAACCAAATTTCAATTTAAAAGATTTCAAAAATCTTTCAGTTATTTATAAGCTGATTAACAGCAAAGAGTTCACTGCCAAATGTTTGTGTTCAAGTAACAGGACACCCTGAGTCAACAGAAGCTCACCTACTGGGTCTGCCCGTTTGTACATTTACTAAATCCTGACTACACTCTCAACTCCATGTGATGACTCAGTACTCAGAGAGTAGTTCTCCTTTTTGCCAGATGGAAAGACTGACTCTGATAAACAAAAACACTTCAACTCATTCTTAGGCTCAAAATACACCATTGGATCAGGAACACTGGAATGCTTTTCCACCCTCTCCTGACTCAAACCCTAACAAAATGGCTTTATTTTTATTTCAAAAGTGGTCCTTCCTCTAATCAGGTAGCTTATATTTGAATGAAACACAAATATACTACAAAGCCAAAGAGAAACATTCTTGTTACCTTTAGAAATTTGATGCATCTTTTCCAAAAAACAAAAATGAGAAAGCTCAGCCTACTCTTTGTTCACCCTATGCTCTCATTACTATTGGCTCTCATCTGAGAGAAGAGCAAATGCATGACTTAATTCTGCAAAAATGCACAACTGCTTGCATCTAACCCACTCCTGTCTAGTCATTTGTGTGCTGGCCTCCAAATGATAAGTCTCTGGGGGAATAGCATCTCAAGCAACTGGCAACATTCCAGACGGAGCAAGTGTGACTTCGTGATGAAGGCTTGATCACAGTAGGTGATGATCTTGAGAAGAAGGGCTGTTCCCAGTGCCCTGCCCTGGCTCCCTCTGCCAGCATTTGAATAGGTGACCCAATCAGAAACTAAGGGCTCTTCTCAGATACTGGCAGCTTCCAAACCAGTGACACTTAAACTGGTGACATGTGACAGCTGGATTGAAACTAGATGTGGTCTACTAACCACATCATTGGCTACTTTATCATTTCTGATGTATCAAAATACAGCAGAAAACAGGATGAAAGGTTCACCTCAAGAGCAGCTGGCTCACTGAAAAAGGGATCAGTAAGCAAGACTGAAGAAGCATTACTATGAACAAAGCTAGTGGGGGTGATGCAAGTCCAGCTGAACTATTTCAAATACTAAAAAAAGATGCTGTTAAAGGGCTGCACTCAATATGCCAGCAAATTCGGAAAACTCAGCAGTGGCCACAGAACTGGAAAAGATAAGTTTTCATCAATTCCAGAAAAATAAATGACCCAGTCAAAAAATGGGCCAAAGAACTAAATAGATATTTCTCCAAAGAAGACATACGGATGGCTAACAAACACATGAAAAGATGCTCAACTTCACTCATTATCAGAGAAATGCAAATCAAAACCACAATGAGGTACCATTTCATGCCAGTCAGAATGGCTGCAATCCATAAGTCTACAAGCAATAAATGCTGGAGAGGGTGTGGAGAAAAGGGAACCCTCTTACACTGTTGGTGGGAATGCAAACTAGTACAGCCACTATGGAGAACAGTGTGGAGATTCCTTAAAAACTGCAAATAGAACTGCTTTATGACCCAGCAATCCCACTGCTGGGCATACACACTGAGGAAACCAGAATTGAAAGAGACACATGTACCCCAATGTTCATTGCAGCGCTGTTTATAATAGCCAGGACATGGAAGCAACCTAGATGTCCATCAGCAGACAAATGGATAAGAAAGCTGTGGTACGTGTACACAATGGAGTATTATGCAGCCATTAAAAAGAATACATTTGAATCAGTTCTAATAAGGTGGATGAAATTGGAGCTTATTATACTGAGTGAAGTAAGCCAGAAAGAAAAACACCAATACAGTGTACTAACGCATATATATGGAATTTAGAAAGATGTTAATGATAACCCTGTATGAGAGACAGCGAAAGAGACACAGATGTATAGAACAGTCTTTTGGACTTTGTGGGAGAGGGAGAGGGTGGGATGATTTGGGAGAATGGCATTGAAACATGTATAATATTATATATGAAATGAATTGCCGGTCCAGGTTTGATGCATGATACTGGATGCTTGGGGCTGGTGCACTGAGACAACCCAGAGGGATGGTACGGGGACGGAGGAGGAAGGGGGGTTCAGGATGGGGAACACGTGTATACCTGTGGTGGATTCATGTTGATGTATGGCAAAACCAGTACAATATTATAAAGTAATTAACCTCCAATTAAAATAAATAAATTTATATTAAAAAAATTCCAACCCCAAAGAAGGGCAATGACAAAGAATGTTCAAACTCCAGTTGTCATCTACGGATGTGAGAGTTGGACGATGAAAAAGGCTGAGTACCAAAGAAATAATGCTTTTGAACTGTGATACTGGTGAAGACTCTTGAGAGTCCCTTAGACTGCAAGGAGATCAAACAAGTCAATCCTAAAGGAAATCAACCCTGAATGTTCATTGGAAGGACTGATGTTGAAGCTGAAGCTGAAGCTCTAGTACTTTGCCACCTGATTTGAAGATCCGACTCACTGGAAAGGACCCTGATGCTGGGAAAGATTGAGGGCAGGAGGAGAAGTGGGTGACAGAGGATGAGATGATTAGACAGCATCACTGACTCAATGGACATGAATTGGAGCAAACTCCGGGAGATAGTGAAGGACAGGGAAGCCTGGCATGCTGCAGTCCATGGGGTCTCAAAGAGTCAGATATAACTTAGCAACTCAACAACAACCACAAATCAAGATTTATTTGCTGCTAGAACTGATGTTCTCTGGTGTATATGTGTCACTCAGTCATGTCTGACTCTTTGGGACCCCATGGACTATAGCCTGCCAGACTCCTCTGCCCATGGAATTTTCTAGGCAGGTATACTGGAGTGTTGTCATTCCCTTCTCCAGGGGATCTTCCAGACCCAGGGATCAAACCCAGGTCTTCTGCATTGCAGACAGACTCTTTACCAGCTGAGCCACCAGGGAAGCCCATAGTCTTCGGTGTATGGTGACTACTAAAACAACGGGAGAGCACAGGTAAGAGAAAAGAAAAATGAGTTAATTTTCAAGCTGTTGTTGCAGAAGATGTGTACACAATATGTTCTTGAATAACAGAGAATTTTTCCCCAATAAATACTGAATGTCCATTTCTTCATGTTCCAATTTTGTGGTTCCTGAGACACTTGTGAAATAGCATAGTATCTCAAGGGTTTCCCATGGAGAACATTTTGAAATGTTAAGTATCACTGTATAATTAAATTTGTATATATTATCTATGCTTTGTATATATGTATATTTGTATATGGCTTTCCCTTATAGGACAGACAGTAAAGAATCTGCTTGCAAGGTGGGAGACCAGGTTTGATCCCTGGGTTGGGAAGATATATGTAAGTGTAGCTGTTAACATGAGAGAAGTGCCAGGACAATTCTTAATTAACTGTATGGATTCAGCTATTGTTTACAGCAGTGGTGAAAACAGCATGTTGTGATGGTTATTAATAAAACTAGAATATTTTGTAATATTTCATAAAATAATGATAGTTTTCATACATGACCCATTATAATATTTGAATACAAACAAGCATGATTTCTAAGTGTTACTTTAAAATTTTCATTAATAATCCCAGTTGGTACTTCTTTATTAGAATGATGATTGTACAAACAGAAAGAAAACTAAAAATTATAATAATTCAAGAAAAATCATTAATTAGATATGCTAACTTTACAATAAAAATTCTGTGAAGGTATAGATTATAGCAACATGTTAGTGATTTTATTGAAATAGTGAAAAATAATATTTTAGAATAAATATATAATAATTTGTGATTTATAAATGCTTTATTGCTTAGTAAATGCTGCTGATTCACAGCCTAATACTTAGATTTGTGCATTAATAATCAAACTCAGTCATCATTGTTATTTTGATGACACGTAAGATCAATATAATCAATATTTGATGTTAACACTATAGGCAGTATTTACCAGCATTTGATACTTTGAAGGTATATTTATCAGGTAGGAGGATAAACACAATAGAATATAGTTCATTGAACAGTTTGTAAGATTGACTTATGACTTTTAAATATCTAGACCTGATACATGGGCCTCCATCTGTCGTCTTGTGCCATACCCAGGAATGTTTCAGGAGATGTGCATGTGTAAGAATGTATACACCCTCACAAAACAGTCATCACGTAGTGTATCAGGGGATCATCACTCTGGTCCATTAGCATCATGGATTTATCTATGATGTAGAGCAGATATCTGAGAGAAGAACATAACTGAACCATCATCATTTGAAAGATTGTAAGTCCACAGCTCACACCGACCTCCATGGAAGCCAAGTGAGTGTTTGCAAGGGCAGGATCTGGACATCAATCCTGGGAGACAGTCTTTTCATCCAGCATTGCTAGTAATCCAACTTGACTTTTAACTGCCCTCTCCAAGTGCTGCCAGCCTCTGTTACTCAGAGGAAGCCAATGAAATCTAGTCCTTAGGTATAAATCCTCCATAGTTATACAAAACAAATGTTCCAGGCAATACTGTAGTTTACATAGCTTTGTCTAAAATATGATTTGTTTTTTTCTATTGTCTGATTGGATTAATTTCATTCTTTCCCTTCCCAGTTCAGTTACTGAATATTGATGTATCTTTGGAATTTGCAAGAAAAATAAAATTGCCTTTAAAAATTATTGCAAGATTGAATAACAGTGAATGATTTGTTTCTTTTTTTTTTTTTTACTTCCTGTTTATTTTATTATTATTTTTTTTAATTTTAAAAACTTTAATTGTCAGACATAGACTGGCAATTCAATTCACATGATAGTATGCATGTTAGAATGTCATTCTCCCAAATCATCCCACCTCTCCTCTCCTCTGAGTCCAAAAGTCAAATTCCATATATGTGTTAGTATACTGTATTGGTGTTTTTCAGAACTGATTCAAATGAATTCTTTTAACAGCTGAGTAATACTCCATTGTGTATATGCTATCCATTCATCTGCTGATGGACATCTAGGTTGGTATGCTGGGGATTGCTGTCGCAGCCATTCTGACTGGTGAAGTGGTACCTCATTGTGGTTTTGATTTGCATTTAATAATGAGTGATGTTGAGCATCTTTCATGTGTTAATATATCTACCTAAAGAAACTAAAGACCTATATAGAAAACTATAAAAACACTGATGAAAGAAATCAAAGAGGACACTAATAGATGGAGAAATATACCATGTTCATGGATTGGAAGAATCAATATAGTGAAAATGAGTATACTACCCAAAGCAATTTACAAATTCAATGCAATCCTATCAAGCTACCAGCCACATTTCAAAGCAATCTTGAGAGAAGAATGGAACTGGAGGAATCAACTTGCCTGACTTCAGGCTCTACCACAGTCATCAAGACAGTATGGTACTGGCACAAAGACAGACATACAGATGACGATGAATGCTGGAAATAAAAGCAAAAATAAACAAATGGGATCTAATTAAAATTAAAAGCTTCTGCACAACAAAGGAAAATATAAGCAAGGTGAAAAGACAGCCTTCTGAATGGGAGAAAATAATAGCAAATGATTTGTTTCTATCTTGACATTTCAAAAACAATTAATGTGTCTAATCTTTACTGAAGTAGTATAAATCAAATTGGTCTGCTACCACTTATTTGGAAAACAGTTAAGAAAAATGGTTGACTATTTCACAGCAGGACTCTTAGAAATTGTAGGGTTCTAAGGAATCAATAGAAAAGAGAAATTACAGTGGATTTTATCTTTGCATCTCTGTCAACAAATCAATATGAAGAGTTGCACTATGGTTTCCTGACGTTCAAGGCATTTTCTGTAAAATGGTAAAAGATAAGGGTGGTGATGTTTCCACATGAAATCATTCACTGGTTGTTAATCTTAATATTGTCCTGTTTGCTATCTGTGCTGGGACTACTTGAGCAAAGAGAATTAGAAAGGCAAGTGACCTTCTTGTGCGCTTGTTGGACCACTGCACTGAACCATCCTGAATCTACCCTTCTGGAGAGAGAAAAGTTCATTGCTGAGAAGCTTGATTTTTCCAGGTGAAAGAACCTTTGGTTTCCCACTATTAATCACCAAACCAAGAGTTTTCAAAGATACTAAACATGGAGGGTATTCTGTTAAATATGCCCTAAGATACCCAGGAAAATATTTGCATCTAAATGCCCTGTGAAGTGTAGTTCAATTGCCAACGGTGCACTGCTGATTGAGTCATTTTGGACTTTCTAGAAAAGGAAATTGTTTTTGCCAGTTTGCCAGAGGCCTTAAAAATCCTACACTTAGCAGCACAGTAAGGGGAGGTTTGGAAGAATTAACATGTAAATGAGCCATCAAAATGTTAATATGAACCACCTTTTCCATCTAACAGGGTGAGGGAAGACCTGGAGAAGGAGACCTGTTAGCCAAGCTGGCTCAGATGGGCTGGTTCTGGCCAAGGTCTCCAATCAAGAGGTGTTTCATGAAAAAAGTGTGAAAACTGAAAATCCCTCAGTTGTGTCTGACTCTTTGCAACCCCATGGACTATACAGTCCTTGGAATTTTCCAGGCCAGAATACTGGAGTGGGTAGCCTTTCCCTTCTCCAGGGGATCTTCCCAATCTGGGGATCAAACTCAGGTCTCCTGTATTGCAGGCAGATTCTTAACCAGCTGAGCCGCAAGTGTTTCATGAGGAATTAGACAAAAGAAAAGCACATGGTTGTACTTAGATTCAACCCTACACACCAGGTGATTTAGACAAATTAGTATAAAGCAGATAAAATCAGTTAATCCTAAAAGAAATCAACCCTGAATATTCATTGGAAGGACTGATGCTGAAGCTGATGCTTCAGTACTTTGGCCACCTAATGTGAAGAATTGACTCTCTGGAAAATACACTGATGCTGTGAAAGATTGAGGGCAGGAGGAGAAGGGGACGGCAGAGGATGAGATGGCTGGATGGCATCACTGACTCAATGGACATGAGTTTGGGTGAACTCTGGGAGTTCGTAATGGACAGGGAGGCCTGGCGTGCCGCAGTCCATGGGGTCGTAAAGAGTTGGACACGACTGAACGACTGAACTGAAGGGTCCATCTAGTCAAAGCTATGGTTTCTCCATTGGTCATGTATAGATGTGAGATTTGGACCATAAAGAAGCCTGAGGGCCAAAGAATTGATGCTTTCTAATTGTGGTGCTGGAGAAGACTCTTGAAAGTCCCTTGGACTGCAAGTAGATAAAATCAGTCAATCCTAAAGGAAATCAACCCTGAATATGCATTGGAAGGACTGATGCTAAAGCTGACGCTTCAGTACTTTGGCCACCTGATGTGAAGATCCAACTCATTGGAAAAGACCCTGATGCTAGGAAAGGTTGAAGGCAAAAGGAGAAGAGGGCGACAGAGGATGAGATGGTTGGATGACATCACTGACTCAATGGACATGAATCTGAACAAACTCTGGGAAATAATGAAGGACAGGCGAGCCTGGCAAGCTGCAGTCCATGGGGTCACAAAGAGTTGGACATGACTTAGTGACTGAACAACAACTAATCCAAAATGACTAATGTCTTTATAAGAAGAGGGAACTAGGACAGAGACACCCACAGAGGGGACATCGGTGAGAACACAGGGAGAAGGCAGGGGTCTGCCAGCCAAGGAGAGAGGCCGCCAAAGGAACTGGCCCTGCTGATACCCTGATCTCTGACTTTCAGCTTCCAGAACTCTGAGAAAATAAATTTCTGTTGTTGAAGCCCCCAGTCAGCAGTGCTTTGTTATCACAGTCTGAACAGACTAATACAGCACTAAACATAATGTGAGCCATGGTGACACTGTTATCATTTTATTTTTCACATTGCTGGATTGATGACTCCAATATTCATCATCTTTTTATTTTATCTGTATCCATGAACCTGAACTTGAACTTGTTCAGTGCCTTCATTTCAGTTTGCTGAAATTCTTGTGCAGGAACACAGTGGAAGAAAGGACTCTAGGCTAACAAGCTTTATTTCTAGATTCCTCATCTTTAGGTAAGAATTTGGAATTAGAGAGCATTGCTTGTACCATCTGTTTTGAACTTTACTAGTTGTTGCTGACTTCTGACACATCTTCTAAAAAAAGGCAATAGTTAGTCAGTTCAGTCGCTCAGTGATACCCAGCTCTTTGTGACCCCATGGACTGCAGCACTCGAGGTTTCCCTGGCAATCACCAACTCCTGGAGTTTACTCAGACTCATGTCCATTGAGCCGGTGATGCCATCCAACCATCTCATCCTCTGTTATCCCCTTCTCCTCCTGCCTTTAATCTTTCCTAGCATCAGGGTCTTTTCTAATGAGTCAGTTCTTTGCATCAGGTGCTCAGAGTATTGGTGCTTCAGCTTCAATAATAGTCCTTCCAGTGAATATTCAGGACTGATTTCCTTTAGGATTGACTGGTTTGATCTCCATGCTATCCAAGGGACTCTTGGGAGTCTTTTCCAACACCACAGTTCAAAAGCAACAATTCTTCGGTGCTCAGCTTTCTTTATGGTATGAAAAGATATAAAAAAGGCATAGTCAGTGCCTTTGTAATTGGTGAAGGCGTGGCAACACACACAGATACAGACACAGACACACAGACATACACACAGACACACACACAGACACAGAGAAATACACACACATGCATGCAGAGGAACAGATGCACGCTCCTCTTTTCCGGATACTTTACTGCCTTCATTACTCTGTTCCTATTACACTTGTGGATAAAAAATTAAGCAAACAGATGCAGTAATGATTTCTCCTGTTCAGTGAGACTATGTCACCTCATCACACCAAACAGAGACACACTGAAGCATTCTGGGCATTTTTTGCTGAAATACTGCTAACTGGCCTCAAGTGGGTATTATATATCCGAGGAGTCTATGTCCAATAGTTTAGGTACCTCAGGACTTGATTAATTAATAGAGAAAAGTAAGTCACTCTACAGCTAATTAAAATTTAGTTCAAAACATCATTCTTTGAGTTCTTCTTTAAGGGCCAGAGCGGAGTAATTAACTATCTGCCATGACGATAGCTAAACACAGAGGTGTCATCTGCGGCAGGTTTTAAGGGAATGAGAGTGTTGAAGTGGAACGTGGTGCTTGTGTTTGCTGATTTAGCATCACTCGGGGGCAGCAGAGACAGAAACCAAGGGAGAGGCAGGTGCCAGAGACAGATTTCATGAAAGATCCCTGGGGCAGAGCTGAGGCTGGCAGATGGACCATTAACAGAAATCTGGTGTGAAGTGCAAAGACCCCGATCACAGGATGTTCTAAAGCAGTGATCCAGGAAGCTGGCTTCCATGTAAACCCAGGGGCTATCATGAACCCTGTGGCAAATGGTTGAATAGCTCCCCTTTGCCACCACTGTCTGTATTGGGCTACTCCATTACCCAGCGGCTTCACCTGGCAGCATCTTTAAGACATTGCACCCACAAATCTTAAGTTTATTTTCCATCCAATTAGTTCTTCCATTTGGTTGCTAATCTACTCAATTTTTTTTTTTTTTTTTTAGGGTCAAAGTCTTCAATTTTGTACCTGCTCTAATAGTGGCAGCATTGAACCTGTTCTTGAAGGAAAGCGTGTCTGTTGCCTTGGTGCAGCTTGTCTAATGGAGGATGACATCATTTATTGTGGCTTGCTCTGTTAACAGTTTCTTCCCTTAAGGTCTATCCCCACATCTGTGATCAACTCTATCCCATGTGTGCTGCTGCCACTACGCTTACACATAAGACAGCAAACTCTTAGTTTCCATCTCTATCTTGAGAAACTAGATATACAAATGGACAGTGGCCAGAGGACATGTATAAAAATAGAACTTTGGCTCACGACCTGCAGCAACCTGCCCAGGAAACCAACCCCTTGTCTACCGTAAACAGCCCAGAATGCCATCTCTATGTCAAACTTGTAGGAAGTCAGGCACTGTCTCCAGTGACAATCCAGGAGGCTAGACTATTAACTCCTGTAACAATTATCCCAAAATGGCAAGGACATGATTAATAACTGACAGCTTCCCTAATGTGTGTCCCTGCTTCCAATTTAGGACGAACCAGCCAAATATACTCCCGTACTGATTCTGAATCCCCTGCTTCTATGCGCTATAAACTTCCCAAGGCCAATGGCCTCCACTCAGGGTACATGCTCCTGAAAGCATGCCCTATTTTGCACAATAAATCTCTCCCACCCCTCCCTGACTTTGGGTCTTTCCCAGAATGTCAGTGATCTTCTTGTTAGCTCAAGCTCAGAAGATCCTTTAGTTTTCTCATTTGTTTTTCCTTCACTTATTTCTGCAACATTTTCCTTTTCTGTCTTCTCTCTTTATTGTTATTAATACTTTTTGGAGTAAAACAAAAACAAGACATGAAAGGTATGTGTGTCCCTAGCCTCGCCTTTCACGATTTCATTTCATTGTAGGCCCCACATCTACTTCATTTAGCAACAGTTGCTACTGTTATTCGGCTTGCCATCACCCTCATTCCCTTGCATGCCTGCTCAGTTTGTGTCTGACTCTTTGCGATCTCAAGGACTGTAGCCCACCAGGCTCCTCTGCCCATGGGATTTCCCAGACAAGAATACTAGAGTACTAGAGCAGGTTGCCATTTCTTCCTCTAGGAGATCTAACCAACTCAGGGATCAAACCCACATCTCCTCTGTCTCCTGCATTGGCAGGTGGATTCTTTACCACTGAGACACCTGGTAAGGCCTTTATGTTAATTAACAATTAACATTGAGATATATTATGCTTTATTGAACTAGGAAGGAAGCAGTCGAGAAAGAACAGGAGCTTCATGACCTGATGCCTTTCTAGGTGGGAGAGGAGAGAAAGGAGAGTCAGAAGTCAATGATGACTGTGATATTTTGAAGACCAATGATGGGACTATGGTCATGCTTATAAAAGCAGAAGTGGCAGACTGAGCAAAGGGCCTTGTAGCAGAGAATGCCAGCAGTCCACTGGGATGCATGCTGTCCACTCCTTTTGAGCACAAAACAGAACCCCTGTCACAGCCCCGTTGCTCTTAGGTGTGTCCAGAGGTTATTGTTCTGGCCAACGTGGTTGAGCAGAAATGCCACTGTGGGCCAGAGCCTTTAAGCTCAAGGTCTACTTCCTCTTCACTGCCTTCTCCTGGCCAAGATGGCCAAGGGCAGAGTGGCCTGGAAGCCATGTGTTGAAGATGGAATCAACGACCTTGGGAACAGAGCCATCAGCAAAACGGAGCAGCTGTCCTGGTTGATTACCCATTCCAGACTCTAACACTCGGAATACTTTGGGACATCTTGTTAAAGCAGCTTAACCTATATATTTTAATGCAGGTAAGTTTGAATCATATATTCTCAGAGGACTATACTTACACTGAAAGCACATTATTTGAGTACTTGTAATTCTCTGGGCTTTATGTGAGGCCCCCAGAATATAAACCTGGATAACACGATGCTCACGGTGGGTTGATGAGATAGACAAGCAACACAGCACGATCAACACCCTAGCCAAGTGGGTCAGAAGCATGGAGGCCATTCACAACTCGCATCTCAGAACCAGAAGAAAGACCAGAAACTAAGCAAACAAATGACTAAAAGCTAGAGAGTGGCCACACAACATTTCTTTCAAAAATGCATTACTCTATTCAGAGCAAGTTCACCTGACCTTCACTCAGAGATCATTTACTCTTATCTGACATATAGTTCTAACTATTTTGATTCCTGACTGTCTGACACCACTCAGAATGGGGCCCAGAGCCTGAAATCACCGCAGGAAAGCAAAATGAAATGTTGGGTGCACACCCTCCTAGGTCCTCCAAGAAAGGTTTCCAGAATCGTGATGTATGGAACCTGTGCCACAGCGGTTAGCAAATTTCATCCAAAGTGACCAAGACCAATGTAGGGACTCTGGATATTTCTTCATGTATCTGGAAATTTATCTGGGGGGAACTACTTGTTCTCTGACAGCTGGATGAGCTGTCTGAACCTCCATTTCCTCATCTATAAAATGGGGATAGAAATCCATGCCACTGACAAGGTCAATGCCAGGTTCAGGACTTTGTATAGGTAGAAACAATTAGCATAGTCTTGGGACATGGTAGACAGTCAGCAATGGTTGGCATCCCTATAGTTGTTATTATTATTGATTGTTGCAGGGGTGAATATCACCTCCCTAATTAGATCATCTCCTTTTTGAAGGCAGGGACCATATACGAAAATTCTTTTTAGTTGCTCTAGCTTTTGGGCTAGAGTCTTGCTTTTGGTACATAGGTAATAAATATCTGTTGAATGAAGAAATCTGATTGTGTAATACAGTAATTTACATACCACGTATTAAAGTATTGATGATAACATCATTAAAAGTACCAGTGTCATTTACATCTGTCTTTCCTTTATGTGCTGAATTTCTTCAACATTTTACCTGGAGGCTACCATGGCTGTCATCATACTTATTTACTGCGAAGATAGAAATACAGTCCTTTGAAAATTATTATCTTGTTAAGTTCTCCTCTGCTAGATCTCAATTAAAGGGCTTGAAAGTATGACATCTTTTCCTTTCTCAAGATGAAAATGAATGACTCTAATTTATGGAGAATCTTGTTACTCTGCCTATTCATTTTAATCTCCAGACGGTAAGAAGATAATGTACTCATGATGGTAAAATCAATAGCCTTGTGTACTGTTCCAACAATGAATTCCTGTAATTATATATTATCCATTCGTTGATGTGATGAACATCTCAGATAGGGCGCGGCCAATCGCACTGCTTTTTTCTCATTTCCATATGTTTCTTTACTTCTTCTTTTATTCCTCAGCCTAGATGTTTCTCTCTAAATCAACGTCGTTCTAAAGAGAAATAAGTGTCAGTTCACACATAGCTACTAACTATTTTGCACACGCTCTCTGAGACCACTCTTCTTCCTGCAGAATTTGTACTCTGAGAAGTGGGGGAAATCATGCCACGTGAAGCACAGACTTACTTAGATGAGCCCGTCCTCCCAAGTTCAGAAAGTGATAAAAAGGATGGTCTTTTGTCAGTTATTAACTTATTATAGTCATTATAAAAATAATGAAATTATATTAGAAGAACTGGAAAGAATAAATAAAAGTAAAATTCATATGCCCATCACACATATGCCCAACAACTCCTGTTAACATGCTGGTTACAGTTTAATCCCTGAAATTATTAGTTATGCTGTAGCTAGCTTTTTTATTGTGGGAAAACTAAGTAAGATTTGCCATTTTAACCACTTTCAGTGTGTAATTCAATGGCACTAAATACATCATAGTGTTGAGCTACCATCACCAAGTATCTATTTCCAGAACATCGTCTCAAACCGTAGCTGATTTTATGTATGTATACACGTGCATATGTACACCTATATGTATGTATCTGTCTATCTGTCTGTCTATCTTTCTATAACAAGAAGTAGGTTTTGCTTACTAAGTCAGCTCACTTTGGGAATCACCTGTTTCAGCAGCCAGCATGCATTCCCCTAACCAAGACAGGTTCTGTGTCCCAGAGAGTCTTTTAAGCTTTCCACTTCAACTGCATAAAGAGAGTGCAATCATACCACACCTGTTCTCTAGGTTTGCTGGGATGAGAAAAGTCTACATCATATGCAGATGTGCTCTGTAACCTACACAGTGTCACACAAATGTTACTTATTTCTTTAGTCCCCTTGTGTGCTCAGATCTTCTCTATTTCACTTATAATACCTGAGAGACCACAGATGCCTGCTGTCTAGGAACCCACAAGCCTTTATGCTCCAGTTGAAATGTCTGCTTACGCTGTATTCCTGCCTGAACCTCTGCAACAGTCCCACTGCCCCTCAGCTCCTTTCCCTTCTCCTCGATCTTCAGACCCTGGTTGTACTGACATCTGCAAAACGCTCCCTTCTGCCCCCCACCCAAGTTCTCCAAAAATCTTTGTTCCAGCAGGGATTGAAATACCACCTCCTCTTTGACATCTTCCCAGCTGATAGGAG
The DNA here is from genome assembly GCF_016772045.2 of Ovis aries. NCBI lineage: Eukaryota > Metazoa > Chordata > Mammalia > Artiodactyla > Bovidae > Ovis > Ovis aries. Next base: position 35,768,217 of record NC_056062.1, on the reverse strand, counting down.
AAGAGACGGCAAATGCATGGTGAACCAGGGCTGGTGCATATCCAGTCATTCCTCTCTCTCAGTCACCAGTTTCCCAGGTGGCTCAGTGGTAAAGAGTTCACCTGCCAGGGCAGGAGATGCAAGGGATGCAGGTTTGATCCCCGGGTTGGAAAGATCCCCTGGAGGAGGAAATGGTAACCCACTCCAGTGTTCTTGCCTGGAGAATCCCATGGGCAGAGGAGCTTGGCGGACTACAGTCCATGGGGTCACAAAGGACACGACATAAGGACTAAACAACAATAACAACTGCACACACAACACACAGTTAATCCCACAGGAACATGACATTAATGATGCTCAGACCTGAGGTTAACTTTTATCTGTGCTTTCTGCCTGGTTTGAATAAGTGCACCTCAGAGAAAGAGACCCTGTCTCTCTAAATGGATGGAATCAACTTGGGGCAGGGAGGGGGCTGGCAGGGAATGGTGCGGGGAGTCCCGAGTGTGAGGACCCCCTGAGACATTGGGCTGTTCTGATGATTGCTCTGACAGAGACTCAGTTTCCTGATCCTTTAGCAGTAAGATGTGGGGCACCATCTAGGAAGTCACAAAACCTTTCCTTTCTGATCCTGCATTTGAGCAAATGGCTTTCCCTCTCTATATACTCCCTTATTTGACACTGGTTGAAGTTGACTGTGGGCTTCAGCTTTTCCTAAATGTGTATTGAATTTCTATTTTCCCTTGAAAGGGCTACACACTCCTCCTTTCTCGGTGAGTTGTCATTAATAAATGTCACGGGTGCTTTTTCTGCTTTGTAATCCTGCTCGTGGGGATAGGAGTGGCCACTCCAACTGTGGACCTTTAAGTCAGGCCTGTCCAGAGTTTGGGATCCACTGGTGGGTGGAGAGGCGCTCCAGGATACAGGCCACTGGAGACGACACCCTGTCCCTCTGTCCTCCTCCACTCCTGACAACACACCCAGATCCCGGTTAGCTTTGCCTTGAGACACTCTCCAGGGCTGTGGCTCCATCTGACCAGCCACCAGACTCGTCAGTTTCCACTTCTCACTCTCAGACTGGAGGTAGTTCTGACTCTCTCTTGGTGTGTTCCCCCTTTCCTTCTCTGAATGACTCATCCCATCCTCAGTCCAACTCTGGCCTTCAGGATCCCACTGCTGCAGCCCCAGCGGTGCTGGTGTGCTGGTGCAGATAGTGTGACTGGGTCATTTAAGAGAACTGAACACCCTCATGGTCGCGCGTGTGCTAAATCACTTCGGTCGTGTCCAGCTCTTGTGACCCTGTGGACTGCAGGTCACCAGGCTCCTCTGTCCACGAGATTCCCCAGGCAAGAATACTGGAGTGGGTTGCCATGCCCTTCTCCAGGGATCTTCCCAACCCAGGGATCAAATCCGAGTCTCTTTCATCTCCTGCATTTGCAGGTGGTTTCTACACCGCGAGCACCACCTGGGAAGTCCTATGGCCTCCAAACAGCATCCATTCAACACTAGCTTGGCCCTGAAGCAGGCGCCCATCTCATCATGTTTCGAAGCAATTGTAGATCTCGCTGGCCAGTCCAGTGAGGACAGTCAGCAGAGACGACTGTCTGACAGGGGTCTGTGTGACGCTAGGTCTCTCGGTTCTGAGCAGCTTTCTATGTGGGTCCCAGAACTGCCTGGCTTGCCAAGACTGAAGTTGTGGAAGAGAATTGCCGCCCTCACTGCAACTCCGCTGGTCGGCGCCCGCTGTATGGTGGGAGAGGGTGGAACCAGCCAACAATAGGAGGAACAGCAGATGTCCACAGGGAGCGTAGACAGGGCAGCCACTGAAGGGCTCCAAGTCCTAAGTTAAGACAATACAGACGGCGGCAGGATTCTGGGAAACAACTGCTGCAGATAGCACCATCTGTCAGCAGCAGAAGAGATTTTGTTTTGAAAAGAGTTTGAGATTCTTTACATATATCACTGGGTTTTAAAACCATGTTTTTAGAAGCAAACAAAGCTATACATGTCCTATGTGCTGTGATCAGTCACCCAGTCATGTCTGATCTGTTCGACCCCATGGACTGTAGCCTGTCAGGCTCCTCTGTCCATGACATACTCCAGGCAAGAATACCGGAGTGGGTTGCCATGCCCTCTTCCAGAGGATCTTCCTGACCCAGGGATTGAACCTGTGTCTCTTACGCCTCCTGCATTGGCAGGTGGATTCTTTACCACTGCACCACCTGGGAAGCCCATATTTTATATATAGTAGGGTGTATATGTCCCAATACCAACCTCCCAATTTATCCCTCCCTCCTCCCCTCTCATAACCATCACTTTCTTTTCTACATCTGTGACTCTATTATGGAGTAAAGTGAGGCAGAGAAAGGCAAATATCATATGCTATCACTTATATGTGGAATCTTAAAAAAAGGGTACAAATGAACTTATCTACTTACCTTCAATCAAGGACATGAGAAATGACCCTCATGGACCTTGGGCACAGCTGTGCATACGTGAGTGTGGTTGCTGATGGCAGTCACTCAGCTGAAATGTATATTTCAGTGTGTACGAGAACAGACACGCATTGACACATGTGACGTCTGTGTTAAGTAACTAGCGACCTATGCTAAGTAACTCAACAGAACACCTAGGGATGGTTTGGAAGGTGGAAGGGAGAGAGACGCTCATGACTTGAAATAGCATTTATAGCACAATTTAATGGAGAATGGCGAGGAATTAGAGCATCTCTGTAGATGCTTTGCTGTCTCTGGGTGAGAAGGTGTTATATAAATAGCATTACAGTGATTACTATAAATATGCATAATTTACATTTGCATACAATTCCTGCTTCAAAATCATAATGGTCTATTTTCGTACTTGTTTCTAGCTGTATCCCTGGCAAAGCAGAACAGACCTGCTTACTGGGTCTGACTGATCCCACAGAGAAGAGCAGGGGAGGGACTTAGAAGAACAGCGTCAAGTTAGGCAGAGGAGACTAGGCACAGGGCACAGCCCCAGCATCACCTGGTGATGGGCTGTATTTCCTGCAAATGTAAGGATTACAGTTCCACCCACCTGACACTTTCTGCTTTCAGTGGCTCAATGACACTCCCTTCCCCTGCTTTGTAACATGTACCACTGAAGGATTTCAAGCAGGAAAATAACATAACTAATTTTTAGTTTAAAGAGATCATTTCAGGGTTAGGATAAGACTGAAGCCAGGAAGACCAATGGGGAGAGAAGATGCTAATGAACTAAAGCAGGAAGAACAGAGGTGGCTGGAAAGATGGATTTGACTGAAGATGAAGAGGTTGGACTTAGAGGGTGATTTGAGGTTGAGGGACCGATCGTGTGTGGGAAAGAGAAATCTAGAAGGGAGCTCCAACTTTCTGGGTTTCTACTTTGGTGTTGTTGCTCAGTCACTCAGTCATGCCCAACTCTTTGCAACCCAATGGACTGCAGCATGCCAGGCTTCCCTGTCCTTCACTATCTCCCTGAGTTTGCTAAAACTCATGTCCATTGAGTCAGCGATGCCATCCAACCATCTCATCCTCTGTCCCTCCCTTCTCCTCTTGCCCTCAGTCTTTCCCAGAATCAGGGTCTTTTCCATTGAGTCAGCTCTTTGCATCAGGTGGCCAAAGTATTGGTGCTTCAGCTTCAACATCAGTTCTTCCAATGACTATTCAGGGTTAATATCCTTCAGGATTGATTGGTTTGATCTCCTTGCTGTCCAAGGGACTCTCAATAGTCTTTTCCAACACCACAGTTCAAAAGCATCAGTTCATTGGTGAGAAAGCAGTTAATCTTGTTAGGCTCTAGCTCCTTAGGCCATAGCAATCCCAAATCCTGTGTGCCTCCACCTAGCCCAATCAATAACCCCTTGCAGCTTCCTAGATCCCATATCCTTGTCAGCATGGATTTTGAAATTGGACAGAGCTGGCTTCTAACACGACTGTCTTACCTTGAGCTGTTATAACAAGTACCGCAGATCGGGCAGCTTAAACAACAGACACGTATTTCTCACTGTTCTGGAGTCTGGGAAATCCAAGATCAAAAGGCCAGTTGATACGACTCCTGGTAAGACTCTCCTCCTGGCTGTGTGCTCAGATGGTCATGTGTGCTCATAGGGAGCAAGTGAGCTCTAGTCGCTCTTTCCTTTTATAAGGAAACAAATCCCACTGTAACAGCTCAACCCTCATGACCTGACCTAAATCCAATCACCTCCCGACACCATCACACTGGGAGTTAGTGCTTCAACATATGAATCTGGGGGGACATAAACATTCAGCCCATAACAACTCATTAACTTTGGTCTTAGGCAAGTTATTAAACCTCTCGGTGCCTGTTTTCCCAAGCATTTCATGGGAAAATAACACCTCCCTCACGTATTTGTTGCATGGATTAATTTCGGCAATGTATAGGAAAGGCTTGTTCTGAGAAAGCGCATAATAAATGTCAGTGCCATTCTACTTAACATATTTCATTAATGAACCAATTTATTTATCAACATCCTGCCTATTTATTAATGTACAAAAAATATTTGCTTGGACAATCTCCATGAATCCTACACAAAGTTAGACTCATTTAAAAACTTATCTAAGGCGGTTTGCAGATGATAACCAGGAAATGTTGGTTTGGATCTTGTTCATCAAAATTTCCCAAACTTAATGCTCTCATGATCTCTAATTTTATTAAAACTAATAAACTCTCTCTCTTCCAGGACATGGATAAAGATTGATTACAATCTAACAGGAAATCCTTTGTATGAATATATATTTTGTAAGCCAAGTCATCTATTCTTCAGTGGAGAGAACTTAATATTACCAGCCAAGCCTCATATTCCATAAGAGTGACCTGGTAGCCTATTAATGATCAAAGCCTATTTTTAAATTCCTGGCATTTCCCACCTCCCCTCCCCCCATGGAGAGTCAATGTGACATTTACAGAAGGAAATCTGCTTGGCTGTGTGTTTCCAAATGTCCATTTGTCTCAAATCAATGTTATTTTCAAAGAAACCTTCTAGTTTTGTTTTGCATGAGCTTAGAGAACACATTTAAAAGGTTGCCAAAGGCCACCTTCCATCAATTTGGAAAATTCTGACAGTTCTGCTTCTATTACTTTTCAGAAAATGAAGAGTCTGCTTCAGTGCAAAGGAATTCAGAACACAAGTCTTTACTGCTCCAACCTTATTGGAGCAATAATTACACCTATGAAAGCAAAACAATTTCCTCAGCATCAAAAAAAGAAGTAAAACCTGTAAAATGTTCCTGACATTATAAGATATATTTTAAGTTCGCTTGAGGCATGGAGCTGTTAGTGCTGGTTAGACCTCCTAGTCCATTTTTAGACCTAGAAGGGGGCTTCCCTGGTAGCTCAGCTGTAAAGAATCCTCTTGCAATGCAGGAGTTGCAGGTTCAGTTCCTGGGTCAGGAAGATCCCCTGCAGGAGGAAATGGCAATCCACTCCTGTATTTTCGCCTAGGAAATCCCATGAACAGAGGAGCCTGGCAGGCTACAGTCCATGGTGTCTAAAAAAGTCAGATACACCTGAGCGACTGAGTGTGCAAGCAAGACCTAGAACAATAGACTCTTGGAGACATTTGAGGTCATCTGGACTGACCACTTATCCTCCAGGGAGGAAAAGTTAGTTCTGGAGAAATTCAATGCTTTCCTAAAGTCACATGAAGTAACTGCCAGCATTAGAACCCAAGTTCCTGACTCCTAGTCTCCCATCCTTTCCACAGTGTCTTTTCTTTCCCTACCTTATTTACTTCGGATAAAATATGATTTCCCTGAAGTCTCATCTCCCTGGGTATAATGATAGAAATACTAAACAATTTTGTCATACTTTTCAGAAAACTAAATGTAATACTTCTAAGGCAAAGCAGACTCATATTACTTACTTACTAGTTTAGTTGAGGTCACAACAGGAGATGGATAGGTGTAAAACACCATAAGGAATTTTAAGAAGAAATTGTAAAAGGAGGTATCCTGATAAGCTGAAGAACACAGAGTCTATGGAAAAGGCAGGCTGAAGAGTGATCAGTGGAGACAAGGAGACAAGGCATGTGTGCATCGTGCTCAGCCACTCAGTCGTGTCTGACTTTTTCGACCCCAGGGACTGTAGCCTGCCAAGCTCCTCTGTCCATGGGATTTTCCAGGCAAGAATACTGGAGTGGGTAGTCATTTCCTTCTCCAAGGGATCTTCCCGACCAAGGAATCAAACTCACATCTCCTGCATTGGCAGGCAGATTCTTTATCACCATTCATATAGTGTTTATTAAATGCCAGTGCACGCGTGCGTAGAGGCTCAGTCATGTCCGACTCTTTTCAACCCCATAGACTGCAGCCCTCCAGGTTCCTTTGTCCATGGGATTTTCCAGGTAAGAATACTGGAGTGGGTTGTCATTTCCTCCTCCAGGGGATCTTCCCGACCCAGGGATCAAATCCATATACCCTGAGTCTCTTGCATTGTCAGGTGGATTCTTTTCCACTGCGCCACCTGGGAAGCCTTTTAAATTCCAGACCCAAGGTTAAATCCCTTCTCTATATTATCTAGTTTAATATTCATGATAAAGCAGGTCTTATCATCACCATCTTACAAACCTGGAAACCAAGCATTTGAAGCTTAAAGAATTTTCTCAAGAAGGATCTGAGCGTAGAATCATGGGTCTGAAGACCCAGGTGAGCTCGCCACTGGGCTGCGTCCCCTGCCTGGGTCCCTCTGTGGATGTAGGGGCTTGACTGCACTGACTCCATCTTTCTTGTACTCATGCATTGAGTTTAAGATCTGTGAGCTGAAAGAGTCTCAGGTGTTTTTCCAATGTGGTAATGTCCCTGTGAACAGACTCTAACGTACTGGCTGAACCAACCCTCTCTCAGGGGCTGACAGCGCCTGCCACTGAAAAGGGAAGTAGCCTGACCATTCGCATCAGATGAGCCTCCTACCCCCATCGGCCTACATGCACAGTGTATGCCCATAAAACAGTGTTTGGGCTTAGTGTGCAAATCAGTGCCTTATTTGTTCAATATTTAGGATACTTCTCTCTGTGATCTAGAAAAATACAAGAGGTAAAGACCAGAGGGACTTCCCTGGTGGTCCAGTGGCCAAGACTCTGCCCTTGCAATGTAGGGGGCCTGGGTTTGACCCCTGATCAGGGAACCAGATCCCACATGCTCAACTAAGAGTTTCCTTGCCACCTCTAAAGACCCAAGGCAGCCAAGTAAGTAAATAAATAAATATTTGGGACTTCCCTGGTGTTCCAGCGATTAAGACTTCACCTTTCAATGCAGAGGGTTTGATCCATGGTCGGGAAGATAAGATCCCACATGCCTTTCAGCCAAAAAATACTGAAACATAAAACAGGAGCAGTATTGTAATAAATTCAATAGAGACTTTTAAAGTGGTCCACATCAAAAAACAAATCTTAAAAAAAAAAAAGAAAGACTAGAAAGGTCGGTAGGAACTGCTCAAGCTCATGTAAGTCGTTACTTCCTAAACTGAAAAAGAGTCCCCACTTGACTTCTTCAATATCTCCTACCTGTGTAGTCTTTGTCTAGGTGTTTAATGTTTGACTGTGAATCTTATACATGTGTGCATGCTAAGTTGCTTCAGTCATGTCTAACTCTTTGCAACCCCATGGACTGCATCCCATCAGACTCCTCTGTCCATGAGATTTCCTAGGCAAGAATTACTGAAGTGGGTTGTCATTTCCTCTTCCAGGGCATCTTCTGACTCAGGGATCAAACCCATGTCTCTTGCGGCTCCTGAATTGCAGGTGGATTCTCTACCACTGAGCCACAAGGGAAGCCCGAATGTTACATACACAGCTGTTCGTTATTATTATCATCATTATTTGACATTACACTTTGTTGCTGCTGTTGTTCAGTCACTAAGTCATGTCTGAATCTTTGTGACCTCATGTCCTGCAGTACACCAGGCTCCTCTGTCCTCCACTATCTCCTGGCGTTTACTCAAATTCACACTCATTGAGTTGGCGATGTTAACCATCTCATGCTCTGTCTCTTCCTTCTCGTTTTGCCTTCAGTCTTTCCCAGCATCACTTTAAATTTCATTATTCACTCATCACTTAGCAAGTACCAAGTGCTCTTCCTCTGCATAAACAAAACTGTTGATGTTGAGAATCCAAACACAAAAGATTTAGTCTCTGCTTTGTAACATTTACAATAAAATATCCATTTATTAATTGGGTCATTTGGTGAAAATAAAAAGTTGTTAGGATATATGCCCGAAAATGTGGAGCAAATAATCATGATCACTAATAATTAATAATGAGTAGCTAATTTGAAAAATGCTACCTCCATTGAACTCGTTGTTTACCAGGCATTGTTGTAGGCACTTCACCTACTTTCTTTTGTTCTTACTAGGAAGATCCCTTGGGGAAGGGATAAGCTACCCACTCCAGTATTCTTGGGCTTCCCTTGTGGCTCAGCTGGTAAAGAATCCGCCTGCAATGCGGAAGACCTGAGTTCTAATCCCTGGGTAGGGAAGATCCCCTGGAGAAGGGTGGCCTGGAAAATTCCAAGGACTGTGTACTCCATGGGGTTGCAAAGAGTCAGACACAACAGAGCGACTTGCAATTCACTTCACCTCACCTCATAGGCTTTAAGAAGATAACTCGCTTAAGGTTATTTACACAGCTGGTCAAATTTAAAACCAGATCTGCTAGATTCAAAGCACACACCCTTCACCACCCAGTACCAGAAAATATATATGTAAATCAGAGGTTTCTCTAAAAACTAGTGGAGACATGGAGTTAGCTAACGGAAACAGTGCATTTGTACTCCAGAGAGTTGTGCAGAATAATTTAAAACCTACTTATTGTGCTTAATTTCACTCAAGTTTCACAAACTGAAAGTGCTTGTTCTCACACAACAGCCCAAAGCTCAACTCGGCTGTCAGGTATGACACTGGCTAGCATAGAACCCATATTCCTACTTCAGCAGTATAATTTTTTGGTGGATAAAATCTTTCGACATTGGGGATCTGGGAGAAGAAGTGGTAAGAGGAGCCCTTGGTCATTAGGATACTTGTCACGAGCAAGTAAGGCTGTTGACAGGCAGAGCAAGTCACTGGAGCCTGGACTCCATGCCTGGGAGCAAGGGCCATTCTTGGGGACTTACTGTAGACAGCATGTAATTCTTAAAGTCATGGAGACAGGTCAGTACCCCCTACCCAGTCTCCAGCATCCCCAGAGCCTCCCAGAGCCAAGGACGAGGTGGTCCAGGGATATTTCTGGTCTGATTCTCTGTTGTTATTAAAGCATGAACATCTCTTTCCATTTTAAAAAGGATCGCTTGTTCCATGCGATTCTTTTAGCACGACATTGAAAAAGAGCCATTTACAGATTTTTCTCAAAAAATGAAAAACACTTGAAGTCTGTATTTCACCCTGTATTCTGAGCTGCTTTAGAGCTCACCCATGACAACCATGTGTAATGGAGACACACAGGCCAATTGTGATGGGATTACACACACTGATTGTTTGGTTGGGAGAAGCAGTTCCAGTGTGTTTAAGATCTGTTCGGGTCCATACTCACGTGCACCACACATGTTAATAACTTTTTATATTTGCAGAATGAGAGATGAGGTGGGAGAGCAGAAAAAGCCTATCTCATCACTATTCTTTCTTTCGGCACAAAAAAACACAGACAGGAGGAAGAAAGACTCAAGTGAAAAATGGAACCTGTGTCAATTTCACAACTCTGCAGGAAGCACTTTCAGGCGATGGAGAGAAAAAGACTAAACATGAGTGGAAGAGGAAGGACATTATGCACAAGAGAACCTGAGATGACCTTTAAGAGATGCTCTTGAGTTTGAACAAACTCCAGGAGACAGTGAAGGACAGGCAAGCCTGGAGTGCTGCAGTCCATGAGGTCTCAAACAGTCGGACACAACTAAGCGACTGAACACCACCACCAAACACAATGCCATGTGTCCCAAAGACAATGACACCGTCCCTCCTGGCTATGATCTTCTCTGAATAAAAAGTGACTTGCTGCCTGCACTGAAGCTCATCATAAATCCTTGAAATAAGACTTTGGAATGAGATGCCATTTATGCTGTGAACAAATGAGAACAAACGTTCTTGAACTGCGCTGGCTTTTCATTCTGCGTCATGAGCAGTCTGAAAAAAAAGCTATGAGGTTGACTATTATTCTACCAGTAGTTTAACTATTGCTGAAAAATAAAGCCAAAAAAAAAAAACCAAAACAAAACACTTCTACTGAAAGTTACTATAGAATTGGGTTTCCCTCGCATCTGTGTGATAAATGGAATAACTCCATCTTTGTAAAGAAGCATCCCAGTGAATAAAACATGGCAGCAAATTGCCACTGCTTTGCACTTGGCTTCCCCGGTAGATAAAAGTTTACTGACAACTTTTTTACCACCTATGAGCTGAGAAAGAAGTAGAATATTTAATTAGAAAAGGAAAAGCAAGGCATAGCAAATAAAAATTTCAGATCACCCCCGATACTCCATTTTTGCAAATCGTTTCTGCTTCAGCGAAGCAGTTAAAATCAGGCAGATTCATTTGACTTGTGTTTTGACCACTGCTCCATCCTTTCCCATATCCTACTCCATTGGCTCTGGTTTCAGGAAGCCTGGAGACCAGGTTAACCACTTTCCATCCCCTGCTTGCACAGAGTTCAACAAGACAAGGAAGGCTGCGGGTGTGAGCTCTAGGAATGGCCTCTGCCATCTCGCCTGGTTTCTGCTCCTTCTGATTTGATTCCCAGCTATTCTCTGCAGTTGCTTCTGCCCCAGACAATCCACCTGGACACAGACATGGGCTAAGTCCCAGCTGCTCACCTTTCACATCACCCCAGAGACCTCAGGAAGGAGCTCTTCCTCCCAAGGATGTTCCCCCTAGACCAACTGACCAGTAATCGGTACAACACATGGCCCCCTCCCCCGTGGCCCTGGGGTGACCCATGTGGTGCGGGCAGCCCTCGGCAGTTTATGCGAAACAGTGAACTGAGAATTCTGAGAGTTTTCTGATTATTATCTGCAGCAACACTTGATTTCCCATCTATGGAAAACTAGTCCACATTGTGCAGTCCTCACGCTGTAGCCCTCCTCCCTGTCCAATGACTCAAGTAGTCAGCAAACACTTAAATGCCTGCATTGCTCCAAGCTTCAGCAGTCAAAATACAACAATAAAACAAAAATAGTCCCTGCTTGTCAGGGTGCATGGTTGAGATCCTTCAGTGTGGGGAAAAACAGGAGAATCAACGCAGTTTATCCCATTCTACACCTGCTTTTGTGTGATGAGGAAATAGCAGACTTCTCCAACTTGATGCCAAGAATCTAACCGAAAAGAAGACATCATAGACTAATTTGTTGTTCTCATCCTATGTTGCAGTTGCTGCTGCTCTGAATGGCTCACTTTCTTAAACCATTGGGACGTACTGATTCTAGTTGGGGAAAATTCCTGCACAGGCGTACCATTTAAATCTGTTGGAAGAGGAATAACATTTAACAAAGTTAAAAAAATTTTTTTTAAAATAAATATCTCTGACATATTTATTTAATTAATTTTTTAGCAGAGAATTTTATTTTTAAATTAATTTTTACTGGAGTAGAATTACTTTATTGCAAAACAGAAATAGATACAGATGTAAGGATCAGACATATGAGCCTCAAAGGGGAAAGGTGGAGTGGGAGTGAATTGGGAGATTGAGATTGACACATATATACTACTGACTCTATATATAAAATAGATAACTAATGAGAACCTACTGAATAGCACAGGGAACTCTACTCAGTGCTCTGTGGTGACCTAAATGGGAAGGAAATCCAAAAAAGGGAAATATGTATAGATATAGGTGATCTACTTTGCTGTACAGCAGAAACTGATGCAATATTGTAAAGCAACTATACTTCAATAAAAATTAACATTTTTTTGGTCATACCACATAGCATGTGGGATCCTAGTTCCTCAACCAGGGATCAAACCTGTACCCCCTGTATTGGAAGCACAGATTCTTAACCACTGGACCACCAGGGAGTCTCATTTTTACAGTTTTATCCATTCAAACCCAGTGTGGGACAAATATAGATTTTCCATCTGAGAGGAAACTGACCTGTCTATAGAAATACAAGCTCCTGGCATTCATAGGATTGCCAGTTAGTATAATATGCTGGGGGAAAACGACTAATAATAACAAACAGAACAAGTACATGGTATAAAAATTGGCCAGATATTGTAGCAAGATGGACTTGAGAAAGCTGGTGCATTTGTTTTAGAGACTAATAAACTATGCTGGAATATTTTCTTACTAGTGGTTCAGGCCAAACATCTGTGAAGTCCCTAAGGACAAAATAAATGTTCCATTATTACTGCATCTGAGAAGAGATATACTGAGTGAAAGTGTTAGAACAATGACTTTATGCTTATTTGGATCCTCCTGGGCTACTCTGTTAACTTTAAATAGAGGATGATGGACTTCCTTCATGGCTTAGTGGTTTAGATCTTGACTTTGAAAAAATTTGTGGATTTTTTTTTAACTCATCAAGGCTGCAAATCACTAATGAATAGCACTCACTGTCTCCCAAAGCTACATGGGTCCCTAAGACCCCTTCTTTTCTAGCTCCATAGCCAGTTGTCTCACTCAATGGTATTTATGCCTTGTGTACTGTGGCTAAGTCTCTTCACTCTTGTCTGACTCTTTGGGACCCTATGGGCTGTAGCCCACCAGGCTCCTCTGTCCATGGGATTCTCCAGGCCCGAATACTGGAGTGGGCTGTCATGCCCTCTTCCTGGGGATCTTCCCAACCCAGGGATCAAACCCAGGTCTCTTATATCACCTGCATTGGCAGGCAGGTTCTTTACCACTAGTGCCAAGCAAAGTCAACAGGTTAACAGTGGCAAACAAAGACACTATTCTGTATAAACCTTGCAGAAAAACCAGTTCCACTTAAATGCAATTTGAAATTCAATACCCCTTTAGGATCCAGCCACTGAAAGCTGTCTCTGACTCCATTCATCTTGACCTTAAATGATTGAGGATGATTTTCAGAGGTCTGGATATTGCCAGAAAAGTTCAGTCATTGGTTGGAGCAGGTAACAGAAAAAGACCTTATCAATCGCTTTAGCTGCACTTATTTCTATTCCTACAGGTGTAGCTTTTGGTGGACATATCTAGTCCCTGTTGGGTCCTTAGCGCTGCCACAGTATGTGTAATAAATACCATGAAATCTATGAGTACCTTGTTCTCCCAGAAGCAAGAATGAATTATGATGACCACCGAAAGTGGCATGATAACAATTTGCTGACAAAGTACTTGATAGCAGGGTCTGCATCATTTGAAGGTAAAGGATCATTCATTGAAGTATTCAAAAAATACTGATTGAAAGGCTGGTCAGTATGTCCTGAGTCCTGGCTTCATTTCTATATTAATCAGACATCCTAAAAGTGACATTCACTGTTGATATTACAGTTTTATCCCATTTCAAACAAAGATGATCATTAGTCAGAAAATGCATTAGACATTAGAAAGTGAAAATGGTGAGATGGCAGGTACTAAAAATCTTCTTCATTTAGGGCCATCTGTACCCAGTTGTGATGGGTAGGATGGACTAGATGAGCATAGATGTTGGGTTCATACAAGGTGATTCCAGGTCATCATGGAAATTAGGGTATGCACCCAACACTCTTAGAATGGTTTCCTCTGAAGTAATAAATTAGACATCCAAAGATATGGAATTAGGACATCCAAAGCCAGACTGTGAAAAAAAAAGAAAGCAAATAAACAGAAGGAGAGTCAGATGACCCATTTTTGTACTCATTCCTCGGGCTCTATGGTTTCTTTTTTTTTTTAACAGTAAATGTGAGTCATTCTGTAGTGTTATTGTTGGAAGAGAGATAATTTTATTTTTATGTGTGGAAACCAACCTTCTACATCCCTTCTGAAAAAAACAATGTGTTCTGTCATTCACATGCAACTATCCTTGTCGTTGTTCAGTCACTAAGGCATGTCCAACTCTTCATGACCCTGTGGACTGCAGCAGGCCAGGCTTCCCTGTCCTCCACTATCTCCCTGAGTTTGCTCAAACTCATGTCCATTGAATCGGTGATGCCATCCAACCATCTCATCCTCTCCTGCCCCTTTTTCCTTTTGCCTTTAGTCTTTCCCAGCATCAGCGTTTTTTCCAATGATTTGGTGCTTTGCTCAGGTGGCCAAAGTACTGAAGCTTTAGCTTCAGCTTCAGCATCAGTCTTTTCAATGAATATTCAGGGCTGATTTCCTTTAGGGTTGACTGGTTTGATCTCCTTGCAGTTCAAGGGACTCTCAAGAGTCTTCTCCAGCACCACAGTTCAAAAGCCGTCAATTCTTCAATGCTATCGTTGAGCTGTCTCCAAAGTTCACATGTCTTCAATATCCATAGTAACTTTCTAGTCAAACCATCAGAAGCAGAACACACTTTCTCTGACAGAATTATGAAATTTTACAATGACCTTGAAAAGTGTGTATTAACTTAAATGTCATTAAGATTTTGGTGGATGAGAAAAGGTCCATGTAACTTGCTAGTGCTGGAACAAAAGACCTACTTAACTTCCTGATAATTTCCCTGATCCAGAAGGTGTAAAAAACATTAGTAAGTAGTTTCTTGGTGTTGAAGTGTTTAGTTTCCTGTTCATATTCTTACACGTGAGAATAGAGCAAGTCAAGTGACACCATGTAATAGTGTTCAATTTTATATGCAAACAAAGGTAGTCAGTATGGAATCACAGGAGACGACACGTTAATTCTCAGAATAATAAGTGTAGGAATGCGGGAAGGAGAAATGATGAGGACAGATGTGGAACAAGGCCTTGAATACTGGGAGGAACTTCACTGAGAAGCAAAGCCAAGTGGTAGACAAATGGGGCACCAGTAAAAGTGTGTCTGGATTCAACCAACATTGAGTGTGTGCCTACAATGCAGGAATTTCCAGAGGTAATGAACAGAGGACTTCGCTTTGCTGTTACGCCTCAGTAACTTAACCACACCTTAAAAATCCAACCTTCCTTTCTTTACATCCCCACTGAGGCCTGACAGTGAGGAGGAGCAGCAAAGGAGTGTCTTATGCAGCCTCATTGCTCCAGGCCACCTAGGCTCAGACTCCAGCCTGCCTACCTTGGCCATCGAGGTACTTTGTATATTTTTCAAATTTATAGGGACAGGGGAGAGTCTAGGAAAAGCAGAGGCAAAAAAAAAAAAAAGGAATAGAAAGCTTAGCTTATGTGAAGGAATATTAAGTTTGAAAATAGGCTGATACACATATCTACTCATATTAAAATATTTAAATTATTTACATGCAGATGCCCCTATGAAACACACAACAAAACGGGAGATAAATGAAGCAGAGTGATTGTCTGAGTACTTTGAGAAGTAGAAAGTCTCTCTATAAACACAATGCACTTTTACTATTAAGTATTATTTTGATATACAATTAAATATTAATCACTGAATGAGGGATATGGAGAGAAAATCTGCATGTAATGCAATCTGGTTTTCAAACTTGGCTGACATATCTGCTAATTCTGAGCTATGATGATCGTGGAAACAGTCACATGCATGTGGGAATGTCATGTGACAGGAATTACATTACAGAACAGAGGAAGAATGCTCTTCAGTGGGGTGAATCAGCTATTTGGAAAGCAGATCTAATCTTGCGTGCCTATGAAAAGAGAAGACTAAAAATCTTGGAAACTGGGCTTCATGGGAAGGATGCTAAGCATTCCAGAAGAGCTTTCCATAGGCTTCAGTCTAGGAACTGAGAAAAGGTCAATCCATTGTGGTTGTTCAGAGGAGACCTGTCGAGCTCATAAGAGAAAGGGAAAAACAGTGAATGGAGGAGAAGAATCCAGATCTTTAGTCTGGCAGAAAATGCAAAGGGGATGAAGGCTGGCAAGTCAGGGGCATTCCAGCACCATCTCAAGTGCTTAGTAATGTTTCTACGCTAAGAGATAAGGGACTTAGAGTCAGAGGGCTTAGGTTTCCACCCAACTATATCATTTCTTGGCCAGCTGGGCTCAGGAAGGTCATTTACTTTCACTGGACTTGGCATCTTCATCAATAAAATGATGCTAGGAAGGCTTTTCCCCCAAGTAAAAAGCTGTGAACATCAGTGGGCTAATGTTTGTAAAAGGATTTTCAAAATTGATGTCACAAAAACTCTATCATTACAAAATTTCCTTGGGTGATTCTTAGGGCAAATCTGGGATCAGGCAGTTTGAGGAGCAGCTTCATTGACAGGGAAAAGGGTTTCTCTCCCAAAACTTTCAGAATTCTCCTTGCTGTTCATTGTGGTTATTGTTTAGTGGCTAAGTCATGTCTGACTCTTGGAACCCCATAGACTGTAACCTGTCAGGCTCCTGTGTTCATGGAATTCTTCAGGTAAGAATACTGGAGTTGGGTTGTACTGGGTTGTATTACTGGGTTGTAATACTGGGTTGTCATTTTCTTCTCCAGGGGATATTCCCGACCCAGGGATCGAACTCGTGTCTCCTTCATTGACAAGTGGATTCTTTACCACTGAGCTACCAGTGAAGCCCTGCTTTTCACATTAACACAATTTTCTCTTTGGCTTAAACATATTGGAGAGGAGGGGGAAGAGGAAGAAAAGCAAAATTGGGGGCGATTTTCCTTAGATGGATTTCCCACAAATGCCGCTGCCTTTCCGTCCTCCTCCTGGTGTGGATTTTCTGTGACTCTTCTCTAGACACTAACAGGTCTTATCTTTCCCTCTGCAGCTCTGCACTCAGCTCACCCCTGGGGATCCACCCCCGGAAGCCTAATGTGCAGTGAACTAGAAGGAACCTCCATGTCACTCTGGGAGGTGGATTGTGACAGCTCTGATAATTTTCCTATTACTAGTGAGGAAGGTTAGACTGGGGGCTAAAAGGCTGAGGGATTGATTCAAAGAATGGCTCTGAGTCACTGAGGAAGCTGAAAATGGAATCTGAATCGCCTCAATCTGGACTCAAAATTCAATGAGGTCTTTCTTCTGAAAGCCCAGAAACAGCCCAGGATACTCATTACTCAATGCTATTTGGATCAATTTGCTTTGCAATAAATCCCAGTTTGAGGAACAAAGGAACGTTTACATGCCCAACATCAACAGTACACTTGGTGGGTAGAGGAATTCCTTTCAATTAGATTAGGATGAGGAAAACTTCTTGTGCATAAGCCATGGAGTCAAGGACTGATGGTCCATCTGATTTGTCTGCCCGTGCAACTAGCCAGGAATAAATCAAATGAGGAATGTCATTCATTTCTTTCCCTGAATTGTGTTCTGGCTGCTGACATGCGGGGAAACCTCAGCCGTGCTCTCTTATGATGAACTTTCCCCTGCTCCTCCTTGCCCTGTGTGTTGCACAAAGGGCTTGCCTCAGATTGTGTCCACTGTCACTGGGGCATCGAGCAACTGGAGTTTCTCCTCCAATCCCATCTTGCTGATCCTCTTTCAGGCCCTCATCCACTTCTTCAGTTTGGGGCTGTTTGCTAGACACTGGTAGGTCTCAGGGATACTGCACTGAACCAAGTAGATATAATCCCAGAATAAAAATATGAAAGATAGAGGCTTCTGAATGGGCAAAGCAAAGGGAAAATTGGAGTCTGGGAGGCATGAGTGCAAGTGTGTACACCTGTGTGTTCAAGTCTCATGTGCATTATCTCGGCTAGAATGGTGTGGAAAGATGAGCACTGAGTGGACACCAGAAACAGTGCTGGAGGAAGTGTGTGGATAGCTGGGCTAAGAACATTCTTGGGGAGGGAGCTGCTGCTGCTGCTGCGTCGCTTCAGTCATGTCCGACTCGTGCGACCCCATAGATGGCAGCCCACCAGACTCCCCCATCCCTGGGATTCTCCAGGCAAGAACACTGGAGTGGGTTGCCATTTCCTTCTCCAATGCATGAAAGTGAAAAGTGAAAGTGAAGTTGTTTAGTCGTATCCGATGTCGCGACCCCATCAACTGCAGCCTACCAGGCTCCTCCATCCATGGGATTTTCCAGGCAAGAGTACTGGAGTGGGGTGCCATTGCCTTCTCTGAGGGCAGGGAGCCGTAAAGGTAAAATTCCTGTGGTCCAAGCACGCTGGTGACTAGAACAGAGGGGATAGACTGAGAGGCTGGAGAACAAGGAGGAGGGGAGCGGGGGAGGTCAGAGCACTGGGGGCAGGGAGGGTGGGACAAGGTGCTGAGGGTCTTATTAATACAAGCCTTGGTATAGACTTCAAATTTCATTTCGGAAATTCAAATTTCAGATGGGAAGCACAGGGAGGTGATTTTAGTTTTCTCTCCCACTGGATGGTTATGAGCAGAGAAGTGAAATGATCTGCCTAGAATGGGAAAGCTGTCCCTGCAAGGGGGGAAGGAGACCCATCTCAGTGCAGAGCCCAGGCAAGAGGTAACACTCAGGCTGGGGTGCTTTGGAGTTGACATGGTGGGAAGTGACTGTTGGCATTTCAGAGACAGAAGTAACTGGAGTTGATGACAGATGTGCGTGGAGTGTCGGGGAGATGGAGGTCAAGGAAGACATGAAACTCATAGTCTAATCCAATGGGGATCTTCAGCACCTCCTTAAACAGGGATACCCTTGAGCAGCAGGCATCTGTGGGCAATTCAAGAGTTCTGTTTTCAGTATGATAAGCTTCATGTGCCTGCTCAGCATTCACATAAAGACACCATCTTGACATGAAGAGAAAGAAAAACAGGGCAGCAAAAGTCCCCCCAAACTGGGGGAACAGTTGGTAAACTAAAGAACAAGAAAGGGTTGGGATTGATAAGCTGCGAGATATGAGGGCCATTATTTTAAGTTTTTGGTCCACACTGTAGAATTTTGTTGTTCAGTCCATAAATTGTGGCCAACTCTTTGTGACCCCATGGACTGCAGCACACTAGGCTTCCTGTCCTTTATTATCTCCTAGAGTTTGCTCCAATTCATGTCCATTGTATCAGTGATGCTGTCTAACCATCTCATTCTGTCACCCCCTTCTCCTGCCCTTAATCTTTCCCAACATTGGGGTCTTTTCTATTGAGTCAGCTCTTCGCATCAGGTGGGCAAAGTATTGAAGCTTCAGCTTGAGCACAGTCCTTCCAATGAATAGTCAGAGTCAATTTCCTTTAGGACTGACTTTTGTTTACTCAGACAAAACATAAGGATTTATTTGGGGGGAAAATATAGAATATCTAACAAAGAAAAAAAAGCATCAGAATATTTAGTATTTAGTTTCTAGACATTGCTTATTGTTTTCCTAAAATGAACACTTATGCATGTGCATGAATAGTAATTATTACTATGTTTTTGAGTGCTTATCACATGAATAGCAGGCTCTGTGCCTGCACTTTTGGTCATCATCTCCTTTAATCCTCACCACGGTGAGTCAGGGAGACCCCATGAATCACCCTCATCCTATAGACCTCAGCTTGGCAGAGCTGTGTCTGGAACTCAGGTTTTCTGATTCCAGATCCTGGACTTTGCCTACTGCACCCTTGAGCCTCCCAGAATTGCAATTAAAATGTGTGGATCAAGCAGCAGGAACGCCTCTTCATTGCTGGTGGGAATGCAAAATTATGCAGCCACTTTGCAAGACAGTCTGGTAGTTTCTGGCTAAGTATACTCTTACCATACGATCCAGCAGTCAAGCTCCTTGGTATTCACCCAGATGAACAGAGAAACTTAAATCCATGCAAACGCCTGTTCACAGATGTTTATAGCAGCTCTATTCATAATTGCCAAAGCTTGGAAGTAAATGATGAACAGACTTAGAAAAGAAACTTAAGTGTATATTACTAGTGAAAGAAGCCAGTCTGATAAGTCTTCATACTGTGTGATTTTAGCAACATGATCTTCTTGAAAAGGTCCAACTATAGGGATAGTGAAAGTGTTAGTCACTCAGTCGTGTCTAACTAGTTGAGACCCTGTGGATTGTAGCCCACTGGTCTCCTCTGTCCATAGGATTCTCCATGCAAGAATACTGGAGTGGGTTACCATTCCCTTCTGCAGAGGATCTTCCTGACCAGGGATCGAACCTAGGTCTCCTGCACTGCAGGTGGATTCTTTACCATCTGAGCCACCACAGAAGCCTCTGTGGCTCATTCAGAAAACGAAGACCATGGCACCCAGTCCTGTCACTTCACAGCAAAAAGTGGAAACAGTGGCAGATTCCATATTCTAGAAGAAAATGTTTTCTAGAAGAGCTCAGAACTAAAAAGATTCTCAAATTTGTAGACATTTATAATCACAATTTATTATTATTATTTTCATCATTGCTATTGTTGCTGTTACATATAACTAGGATGTTAGAATCATGTTTAGAGTTTAATCCAGGTACTAATCATAGTAATTATATATTAACTATAATAGCTATCATTTACTGTCTATGTGTCAGATGTTAAACACTTATAAGCATCTCATTTGATTAAAATCTAGTTCTGGAACTCTGAAATATCAAGGTAGGCCAAAAGTGGAGGTTTTTAACCTCAAGTTCCTTAAGCCAAATATGAAAAATAATGAAAGTACCTCAGCTGAATGATTAAAACACTGACATTTCATTATTAAGATATAGGAAAGAAGAGGGTAGGAAGCCAAGGCAAGCCCTGAGACAGTCAGGAGCTCCCTGCCTAGGAAACAGAACGCACTCAGGGACTCTCAGGAGTCTCCAGGCAAGTCCCGGAAGGAACGCGTTCTTGGGCGGAAGGGACCACAGTGAAGAAGGAGACAGGTTGGCTGTTCAGGGCTCAAGGGAAAAAATTCTCCACTCACAGCTAAAATTTTTGTGCAACTTTGAGAGATGTGAGCACAGTAGTAATGAGAAGACAACAAGGCTGCTGCAGGGCATGGAAAACCTCCACTGAGTACCAATTTCACGACCTGGCTCAAGACCCCAAGGAAGGAGAAGGGGCTTATACACACACCCCATGAGGGCAGGGACACACATGGGAACATACAAAGTACAGACGTGGAAAATATAAACATGGATAGAAAATATAAACACAGTGTTGTGTGAAGAATGAATGATTGCATAAGGGAATCATTAGGTTTGAAGTTCCAATAACAAAAACATGAGGGGCTAAGAGCCAAAATCTGCCATATACTCAATGGATGAACGTATGCTGTTAAACCAAAGGTAAATGCAGGAGTTTTTGAATAAACTCTGTTTCTTTAAGTGCAGAAACTCTTTATCTTTAAGATGAGCTGGATGCTAGGTCCCTGCTGGCCAATGAATCATTCTGGTCAGAAGGTAAAACCATCTGCTACAAATGAGGGCCTGGTGGTCCTCTGCAGGGTTTTTAGGATGTCTTACTTTCCCACTACACCAGAGAATAGCAGTAAAAGTCAGGGAGCCCTCTGATTGTAAGTGTTTCCTCCCCATGTGTAATTCAGTCACTGTTTTGTTTTTGAGTCATGTGGGTCTTTGGGAATATTGTGGTCCTGAACTGAAATGAGCATGCTGTGAAATGACAATTTATTTGGAAAAAGATTTTTTTTCAAACACTTGGCTTCTAGAGACTGGAAGATATCCCCTTGCCTGTGTGTGCTGGAATCTAATCAGCCTCCTGGGCTCAATTTCCCTGAGGGTAAAATGAGGGTTTATTTTCCTCTTAGTGCCTTTTATAATAGGATGAGACGCAGAAAATTCTGGGCCACCTAAAATTTTACTATTCAATTCCATTTAATTATGTTCTCTCTTCCTCTTTAACCCCTGTTTTTTTTTTTTAAATTTCCCACACCCCATATACACCCTGAGGGCTTCCCTGATAGCTCAGTTGGTAAAGAATCTGCCTGCAATGCAGGAGACCCCAGTTTGATCCCTGGGTTGGGAAGATACATGGGAGAAGGGATAGGCTACACACTCCAGTATTCTTGGGCTTCCCTTGTGTCTCAGATTGTAAAAAAAAAAAATCCACCTGCAATGCGGGAGACCTGGGTTTAATCCCTGGGTTGGGAAGATCCCCTGGAGAGGGAAAGGCTACCCACTCCACTATTCTCGCCTGGAGAATTCCATGGACTGTACAGTCCATGGGGTTGCAAAAAGTCTGACACGACTAAGTGACTTTCAGATACAGCCTTGGCAGAATTCAAGCCCCAAATCAAACAGCTCCCCAAATTCTTGGGCCTTTTTTTTTTAATCTCTCTGCCTTGCTGTCCTCCTTTGATTCTGATCAAATTGCCTCAAGATTCACCCGCATAAGTGATAAAGCCTTTCAGCTCTTGTCTTTCAATAATTTTTCTTTCATGTATCCGAGAGCCTATAGACTGCTCTTGTCATACAGTCACTAAGCCGTGTCTGACTCTTTGAAATCCCCTAGACTGTAGGATGCCAGGCTTCCCTGTCCTTCACCATCTCAAACCTGTGCCCACTGAGTCGGTGATGCCATCCGTCCATCTCGTCCTCTGTCATCCTCTCCTCCTGCCTTCCATCTTTCCAGGCATCAGGCTCTTTTCCAATGAGTCAGCTCTTCACATCAGGTGGTCGAAGTATTGGCGCTTCAGCTGCAGCATCAGTCCTTCCAATGAATATTCAGGGTTGATTTCCTTTAGGACTGACTGGTTTGATCTCTTTGCAATCTATGGGACTCTCAAAATTGCTTAGTACCTGAAAGAATGTTAACCTTGGTGTCCAGTATCTTTCATTTTATGAAGACTTCGTATTTTTAGAGTTTTAGGTTCACAGCAGAGATTCTCATATACCTCTGGTCCCACACATCCATTATCTCTTCTGTCATCAGCATTCCGCACCAAACAGTGCAATTTGTTAAAGTGATAAATCTTTATGGACACATTATGATTACCTAAGGTCCATAGTTTACTCAGGCTTCACTCTTGGCGTTATGCATTGTTTGAGCTTGCTGTTATTCAGTCGCTAAGTTATGTCAGACTCTGCAACCCTAGGGACTGCAGCATGCCAGGCTTCCCTGTCCTTCACTATCTCCATCTCCTCTAGTTTGCTCAGATTCATGTCCATTGAGTTGGTGATGCTAACCATCTCATCCTCAGTTGCCCTCCTCTCCTTTTGCCTTCAATCTTTCCCACAAATGTATAATGACAAGTATCCATTGTATGCTATCATACAGAGTATTTTCACTGCCCTAAAAATCCTCTATGATCTACTTATTCATGCCTCCCTTCACACAAACCCCTGGAAACCACTTATCTTTTTACTATTTCCACAGTTTTGCCTTTTCTGGAACGTAATGTAGTTGAAATCAAACAGTATGTAGCCTTTTTCATGGCATCTTTCACTCCGTGATTTGCAATTAGGTTTCTTCCATGTCTCTTCATGACTTGAAAGCTCATTTCTTCTTGGCACTAAATAACAATCCACTGTCTGGATATATTTATTTATCTGTTAACCTGCTGAAGGGCATCTTGATTGCTTCCAAGTTTTGAAAATTATGAATCAAGTCACAATAAACATCCCTGCGCCAGTTTTTGTGTGGCCCTAAGCTTCCAGTTGTTTGGGATATATACCGAGAAGCTCCATTGCTGGGTCATATGGTATGTTTTAATTTTGTAAAATAACCACCAAACTGCCTTCTAAAGTGGCTGTACCATTTTGCGTTCCCATCAGCAAAGAAGGACAGTTACGCACCAGCCTTTGTTGTTGTTAGTGTTCTAGATTTTGGCCTTTCTACTAGGTGTGTAGTAGCATCTCGTTGTTGTTTTAATTTGCATTTCTCAAGTGACACATTCTATAGAACATCTTTATGCTTATTTGCCATCTGTATGTCTTCTTTAGTGAGTGGACTATTCAGGTCTTCAGCCCATTTCTTATTGTTGAATTGTCTGTTTTCTTATTTTTGAGATTTAAGAGTTCTTTGCATAGTTTGAGTTGAGTCTATGTATATATTTTAAATCCTCATGATCCTTACTTTTGGGATTATTGATCTATTGAGTCAGACCTTACTGGCTGACTCATGAGAAATCTCAGAAAGAGAAGGATGTGCTTTTCTCAGCTCAAAGTTTGTGCACAAAGACGAGGATCTGGACACTATACCAGGTTCTAGGAACAGACACATGACCCTACCTTAGACTTTACAATTTGGAAAGGAGACAGAAACATTTCTAGCTCAGTGAGGTGTTCTAAGTGCAATGATACAATGCAAGTAAGATCTATGGGCTCACAGAAGCAAGGCACTTATATTAGCCTCAGGGTGTCAGAGGGAGAGAGATCTAGGAAGACAGCAGTAGGTCAAGTGTGAATAGGAAGCACTTTGGGGAGATGCTGTGCATGAGTTTATGCTCTTGGGAACTGCTCTGAAGTGTCAACTGCCAAGCAACCTATGTGAAAGAGGCCACTTGTGAAAGTAGCTGGATGGAATGGGAACTTGGGTAGAAAAACTGAACAGGGGATATTAGGAAATGATTACACTACTGCAGATGGGGTCATGGCTAAATATATACGTTTGGTAAATTTCCAAATGATTGAAGAAATGTGAGAATGGGTGGGTTTCTAAAAGAGAACACACAGCATGAGAAGAGTTAAAGGCTGCAGAGACCAAGGAAGGAGGAAGAACGCAGTGACGGACATGGGGACCTTGAGAAGGAGCAGAGACACACAGAAGCCCAGGGCGCAGAAACGTGCTCCGACTCTTGCGGGGAGGGGAGGCTGCGTAAAGATGCTGCTCGATTTTCAACAGGCAGGAGGCATTTCTAAATTGTTCGGGCTGTGGGCAGTATGTCTTTTGCATATTAAAAGAATCATATGTAGGGCCCAGGGCTTATGCTATTGATCTGTCTCCACCCTTTTCTATCTGAACACAATTTGAGCTACCACCCATGACCAAACAACAAGACACTTCATGTACAAAGTGACACAAATCCAAGCCATCTCTACCTACACCGAGCAGGGATGCTAATAGAGCTCTTCTGGCCTAAGACTCTGTTAGCATGTATTTCAAAGGCCTCTATAACAACAGGGCTTCCCTGGTAGCTCAGACGGTAAAGAATCTGCCTGGAATCTGGGTTCAGTCTCTGGGTTGGGAAGATCTCCTGGAGAAGGCAATGGCTACCCATTCCAGTATTCTTACCTGGGAAATCCCATGGACAGAGGAGCTTGGAGGGCTACAGTCCATGGGGTTACAAAGCGTCGGACACAACTGAGCAACCAACACTATAACAATAAATTATATAATTCAAGGTGGCACAACGGTAAAGAATCTGCCTACAAATGCAGGAGATGCAGGTTCAGTCCCTGGGTCAGGAAGATACCCTGGAGGAGGAAATGGCAACCCATTTCAGTATTCTTGCCTGGGAAACCCTATGGAGAGAGAAGCCTGGTGGGCTACAGTCCCTGAGGTTTCAAAGAGTTGGACACGACTGAGCACTCACACAAAGAACAAAGGACATTAGAACAGGGACTAATTATTTTCATATGGATCAACATGAAAAAAATAAAATCTGGTTTACCATGGAAACTGAAAGTTAATCTTAACATGTGCATAAATGCATTAAAATGCATAAAAAACTAGTAGAATAAAGGGGAAAGGTACAGATTTTGATTTAAGATTTTACATTTAAGACTGAATTTTAACTCCACCATTTACTTATTTGCTATCTTATGAACCCAGATAAATGATTCATGTCCTCGAACCTAATTTATTCATCCTTAAAATGGAATAGCCTTGTTGTCAATATAATTGGACAATATTTGAGGTTTCCGCTTACGTTGTTTTAGTTTTCCTAGTGAGAGACAGCCACTGGTGAGCGACAGCCACTGGTGAGCACTGGGCATGACCTCTTTCCTTCTCCTTTTAAAAACAGAACCACCCCTCCCGTTAGGGGTTTCAGCTGGACTTGTGACGCCAGCTCCTGACCTGTCTCCTGACCCTTGTCTTGCAGCTACCTGTGACCATATTTAGTTCAGGGCAAAGGGAGTGAGAAGAAACACGTGTATGTAACTCCAAATCATTTCCTGAGACAGGCTTGCCCTGAATTCAGTTCCATGCTCCCTGCTGTCTAGAAGATGCTGTGGCTGAACAAGCAGCCTTGGATCCAGAGACAAGAGCCATGTTTTGAGAATGGTACCACAGTGCTTAGCTGTATGTCTGACTGGGTGGCCTACCTATTTTCAGATTGTTTTTGGGAGGAAAGGAGCAGGGGTAAGAGGTCTGCTCCGGAGAAGCAGGTACTCCTTCCATGCTTGCATTAGGAAGGCTCTTGAGTCTCGTTTGGGCTGCGCTGGAGTCAGGTGGGATAAACCATTGTAGGGTTCGTATGATGTCTCAGGGGCAAAGGGAACGAGAAATCCAGGAGTGGCAGATAAATGTAGGCCCCTGGTGCCTCTTTTCATGACATTCCCTGTACAGTGGGAAGGAGATAGGAAGACAGAAAAGCAGGTAGCCCATGCCTCCTGTTTAGTTTGCACCACCCCCAGCCTGCATCGCAGAGGTTGTGCACTGGTGTCTCTATGCCCTCCACACACCTCGCTCCCATGTCCTGCAGGCAAAGCCCAGGGTATGCAGACGGGAGCCCCTGTACTTTACGATCAGGATGACCAGGTATGATCCCTGCACTGGCCAGGGTATGGGGTTTGAAATCGAGGCAGATGGCCACAATTTTATGCCAAGAGGCTGAAGTCAGCTCACCATGGAGCCAAACTCAGTATGAAAAATCATAGGCCGTGGCTCAATCAGAGGCAATTTAATTAAAGTGAGTTGGTTATCCAGGCCCAAAAAGGCTCGCCAATTTGTAACTTGGCAACCAGCAGCTATGCCTGGTTTTGACGGACTTTTTGTCCTCCGTCACCCAGGAGGAGCTGTGGTCGGTCTGGCTTTCCTTCCCCTTCCCATCACGGTGGCAGCTTCCTGCCAAGGTTTGCTTTCAGAGCTGGGCTTTTTTTTTTTTTTTTTTTTTTTTATTCATGTGGGCAATTTGCAGGTAAAGGAAAAGGGAGGTAGGGAAAGAGTGGGTGTTGAGTGGAAAGGTGATGTTCTTATAAGTGTACCTGCAAATGTATCTATGACAACTAAAAATGAACTTAGGTTTATTGAGTAAGTGTGATTTTTTTACTCCCCACTATAATTAATAACTGAAATACGCACACTGCTTGCCACTAAATGCTGTTTTTTTTCCCAAGTGCTCTTTTAAGCACTCTTTCTCCATCACAACAACCTATGAAGAGGGTGTTTTCAGCATCCACCATCCATGCCTCAGGTACAGTTGAGGCACCTGCAGTGGGTTGAACAGTGATCCCTCCCTGCTCCCCAAATTCATGTCCATCCGGAACCTCAGAATGTAACCACATTTGGAAATGGCATCTTTGCAGATGCCATTAGAATAAGGTGAAGGTAAGAGCATACTGGGTTAGGGTGGCCCTAAATGCGATGACAGGCAACATTATCAGGAGAGGGCACACAGAGACACAGAGGAGAGGCCCGGAGAAGATGGAGATAGAGAGCAAAGTGATGCACCTACAAACCAAGGGGCCCCAAAGACTGCTGGCCACCTCCAGAAGCCAGGAGACAGACAGGGAGCATGTGATTCTCTTTCAGGGCCTCCAGAATGGACCAAAACACCCTGCCAACACCTGGACTTCAGACTTCTGGCCTCCTGAACTGTAACAGAATACATCGCTGTTGCTTTAAGCCCCCCAGGTTATATAATTATTTATGGCGGCCACAGGAAACTTGACATAGCCACTGAAGCCCTTGTCCAAGGACACACGGGCATCAGTAGATGCTGAGCAGTCCTGATCCAGAGTCCGTGTTCCTGTCACTCTCCTAAGATGCCTCCGTAGCTACTGGGGTCTGTGGATGCCCTGGTGGTGGTGGTTTAGTTGCTAAGTCATGTCCAACTCTTGTGACCCCATGCACTGCAGGAAGCCAGGCTCCTTTGCCAATGGATTTCCTAGGCAAGAATACCAGAGTGGGTTGCCACTTCCTTCTCCAGAGGATCTTCCCGACCCAGGGATCAAACCCACATCTCCTGCGTTGGCAGGTGGATTCTTTCTGCTGAACCTTGAGGGAAGCCCGTGGATGCTCTGCAAGGATCCCTAGGGCCATCATACCTGGTTCTCACTGTGTCTTTAATGCATCTGATTACTGTATTCTTGGTGATAAGTCATTCAATATTCCCATTTGCTGCAATAGTCCTGTGCTCGCTTCACTGGCTGCCAGATTATAATGCCTGTTAAAATAAATATGCTTCAATTACCTTAAAATCACTCAACATCACCAGTGTTCCTGCTGATATAAAACTACTGGAGTGATACAAATTTTAACAAGAGTTTGAATTTGGAAGTAATAAGGTTTTGTGATATGTGTAATGTAGAGTCATTTCAGTAGAAGACATTTAGAAATGTCGGGTTCAGACTGAAGACAGTTAAGTTCGGAGGCAGTCTTCACGCTCAGCTTCCAGAGGTCTTTAATTTGCAGTGACCTAAAAATCTGTGCCTCTTCTGTTTTTACCAACTATTTTCGATCAAAATTCATGTTTTGTTTCAGTGAAAAGTATTTTCAAGGTAGCTGCCAATGGACAAGGATGGAAAACAAAGTATTTTTCCAAAACTCTGATGTTGCATGCTCTACATACAATTAGGATTTTTTTTTCCTTTGAGAAGAATATAGAAGCCTATAGGTTGAATGCAAGCCTAATAACATTTTTACATCTGAGGAGCTCCAGGCTGTTAAAATTACACCAGTGTGAAATTGAAAGCTGCATCTATGTGTAATGAAAGCTTCTCCCTTCTTGGACCATCAGAATTGCATCTTGCTAAACATCTTTTTTTGACCACAGTTTCCTAAATTCCATGCAATATTCATTTGGACATCAGGGGACTGATAATGACATTGACTCGATACTGGCCCACAAGCTCCTCTGGCTCTGATTCAGTTTTCCGGGTTCCCTATTTAGGGCAAATTTTCTTAGCCAGTCTTGGTCTTTCATCTCTAAGTCCGCTAAGGTAGTAATCACAACCTGTGAAATACTGTCTTCTGCTTCTGCATTTTTTTTTTCAGTTTGTTTAGACTTTGCAGTAAGTACGAACATGTTGCATCTTTTAGCCCAGTATTAAGACAAGATGGTTCTGTACCCCAGTATTCACTGAAGTACTGTTTACAATAACTAGGACATGGAAGCAACCTAGATGTTCACTGACAGATAAATGGATAAAGAAGTTGTACATATTTACAATGGAATACCATTCAGCCATAAAAAGGAACGCATCTGAGTCAGTTCTGATGATGTAGATGACCTGGAACCTATTATACAGAGTGCAGTAATTCAGAAAGACTAAGAAAAATATTGTATATGAAAGCATATATATGGCATCTAGGAAGATGGTACTGATGAACCTATTTGCAGGGCAGCAAAGGAGACGCAGACACAGAGAGCGGACTTGTGGACACAGTGGGGGAAGGAGAGAGTAGAATGAATTGAGACAGTAGCACTGAAACGAATGCATTATCATATATAAAATAGGTAGCTAGTGGGAATTTGCTGTATGATGCGGGGAGTTCAGACTCAATGCTTTGTGACAACCTAGAGGGGTGGGATGAGGTGGGAGGTGGGAGGCAGGTTTAAGAAGGAGGGGACAGGTTGTCATCCTGGTGAAAAGAGGGTGGGCTGGATTGGCCCCTCCTCCGGGGATGGGGAGTAGGATTAGAGACTAAGTCAGTAGCAGGACTGGGACCATTGGACAGGAAGGAATGCGGATGAATTTTATTCTCTGGGGAGCACTGGACTGAAATTCCATCTCTGCTTCCTGCTCTTTCTGAGGCAGCTCTGTGAGATGTGTCTGGGTCCCTATAATGAATTCTCCTTTCCAACTGCATGGTTTTAATTTACAATCAATTTCCTGGATCAAAACCTAGAGTGAAAAGTGATCCCTGAACAGAACTTCCTGCAAACCAGTCTGGCCAGCCCTGCATCCGCCTACGTCCTCTCCCACAGAAGCACCATCCCTCCTTCCTGCCCATGCCCTACTGGGGGCGGGGGGCAGAAACAATGGAGATGGACACAGTCTGAAAAGGAAGCAGGCTCAGAGGTGGCTGTGAGAGACAAAGGACCACACAGCCAGAGGCAGAGAGCAGGAGCGGGAGTGGGGAATGGAGGTGCACAAAGTGGAGAAAACCAGGCGGGTGAAGGTGAACCAGGCTGTGGACAGCTTACGGATGCCCACAGGCTGATCCTGTGATGGCTAATTTGACTGGGCCGAAAGGGAATGTGACTTCTGGGTGTGAGTGTGAGGGTGTTCTGAGCTGAGCATTTAATTCAATGTATTTGGCAAAGTTGGTTTTCCGTTCCCAGTGTGAGTGGGCACCATCTAATCCACTGAAGACCTGAATGAAACAAAAAAGATGGAGGAAGGAGAAATTTGGTTTCTCTGGTGGCTCAGATGGTGAAGAATCTGCCTGCAATGCAGGGGACCCAGGTATGATCCCTGGGTTGGGAAGATCCCCTGGAGAAAGGAATGGAAACCCACTCCAGTATTCTTGCCTGGAGAATTCCATGAACAGAGAAGCCTCAGTTCAGTTCAGTTCAGTCCCTCAGTCATGTCCAACTCTTTGTGACCCCATGAACCGCAGCACGCCAGGCCTCCCTGTCCATCACCAACTCCTGGAGTTCACTCAGACTCACGTCCATCAAGTCAGTGATGCCATCCAGCCATCTCATCCTCTGTCGTCCCCTTCTCCTGCCCCCAATCCCTCCCAGCATCAGAGTCTTTTCCAATAAGTCAACTCTTCGTATGAGGTGGCCAAAGTACTGGAGTTTCAGCTTTAGCATCATTCCTTCCAAAAGAACACCCAGGGCTGATCTCCTTTAGAATGGACTGGTTGGATCTCCTTGCAGCTCAAGAGACTCTCAGTGGGCTACAATCCACAGGATTGCAAAGAGTCAGATCCAACTGAGCAACTAACACACGCAAGGAGAAATTTGCACTTCTCCTTCGCTAGGCTCAGTCACTCAGTCGTTTCCAACTGTTTGTGATCCCATGGACTGTAGCCCACCAGATTCCTCTGTCCATGGGATTTTCCAGGCAAGAATACTGGGTTGCCATTCTTCCTCCAGAGGATTGAACCTGCGTCTCTTGTGTCTCCTGCATTGGCAGGGGCCATGTAGGAAACCCTTTCATTGTCTACTTGAGTTTCTCCTGCTCTTGGGTGGAGATTTACACCGTTGGCTGCCTGAGGCTCAGAGGAGGTCTTTGAACTTGGAAGACCTCTGGACTCAGACTGGAACTACACCATGGTCTTTCCTGAGTCTCCAGACTGTGGAATTCCTCAGCCTGCATGATTACATAAGCAAATTCCTAATAATAAATTGATTGCTATGTACGCCCTATTGGTTCTCTTTCTCTGGAAACCCTGACTAATAAAATCCCTTATCTCTTCTTTGGAAATCCCTGCAAATGAGACAAGAGGCGTGGAGAACAAAACAGACGCGGAGAACAAAACAGATGCTTTAAGACCATGGAGAGCCACCATCCTAAGATTTTGACACATCATTGTTACTGTTCATTTTTTCACTTAGCTCATCAATCATTTTTAAAGCATGGGTTTTGCATTTAATAAAAATCTATGATGGGAGAAAGGCAGATTTCTGCATGATTCTCTATATGTTCATAAGGATAAAAACACCTTCAGTTGATCTTTTCAAACAAGCTTTGTGCACACTGAAGGCATGGGGTGCTGACCACAGTCTGCATTTCTCTCCTCTCTTTTTGGTATCTTAAGGACAAAGTGATGGTGGGGTCTAATTCACCTTTACATGCTTTCCAGGAGAGAAGCCCAGTTTCTGGGCCTTACACATACAACATGCTCCACATTCCAGACCATGGCTAGCAGCTGGGTGTTAATGGGCTATTTCCAGCTGTGCGCCTGGCTAATGGTCTCTGCCTGGCACTCGGTCAAGTACTGCTAATGCCCAGCAAGTCCTCTGCCCGCAGCCAAACTGAGGATCCACTTCCGTATTTAAGAGTTAGCCAGAGGTCTCTCCCTCAGGCCACGATAGCCAGAGAACTTGGATGCACAGCCTGGGAGGAAACAACTTTGAAAGGCAAGGTGTGCTTGGTGATCAGAAATGACAGGCTTGGGAAGGGATTCAATTCTGAATCAACAATGCCTTGTCAGGAAGACATCCAATTGGAACGACAGATCGTCTTTCCGTTAGGAATCCATCCATCAGGTTGATCAGGATGTCGATATCAAGTATTTGTGGAGCCCCCAGTTACACTGAATGGATCTGAAATGGTAATAAAGGCTCTCAGGGCTGGAATTCTGCAGGTGGATGGGTCGGCGTGAACCATTTCACACTCTCTCAGCTCCTCACACACAGAATGGTAGGAACTCTTTCAAATGAGATCGACTGGGCGGAGTTTACAGGGTTGATCCTCCTCCTGCTCTCCAGGTGGGGTGCCCACGTGGACCCTGTAGCTGTGTCCCTCTGCTCTTTCTAGGTAACACTGGAAGTCTGCAAAGCAAACCCCTGAGATCACACCCACCTTTCAAGACTAGGGTCCGAAGCCTCATCATTCCTTTGCTGCAAAAGATGAGTTGGCATGATTGATGGGTCATCCCCCGACCCTCCTGCTTTCCTTGGCTGCCTCAATTTGAACCCTGCCTCTGTCTGAGTGGAAAAGACAGGGTGGACTGCAGGAGAACCCAGCAAATCAAAGGAATTAAAAACCACATTGTAAGTTAAATCAATGGATCCTTTGAAGCTAAAAGAGGTGGGAGGGCAAATATTCTCTGAGGATGTCAGTGATGCTTTTTTTTTTTTTTTCCCCAGACGAAAAGGATTTGCATAAAATGGATATTTTCATCATCTTGTTCCATTCACTCAGGATGTTCTCTGCTTCCCCAATTTTCAGATACCAAGCTACCCAGGGGAGAGTAATGAACAGTTTCCATTTCATACTTCGATTTATACCTTATCTTCTGTTGGGAAAAATCCTTGCCTTTAATCCTAGATATTTTAATTTGATCTTATGCAGTGGTAAACCAGATTATAGGAATAGAGCTATCACCCTGATTAGGTCAATCAATCAACAATATAGTCTTGAGGACTGGAAGGAATCTCACCGTCAGTATCATCAGTGGCAAAGCCTTCATTTTAAAAAGGAGAAAACTGAGGTCAAGTGACTTGTTCTCTGTCTCCTAAGCAAAATGGTTATGCTCTGGTGTGATCAGAGGGGGCAGTTGCTGGTGGGAGGGAAATGAGGGCCAAAGAGATGCCAGGGGCTCCACAGGGCAGGGAAGTGACTGCCGCAGGGGCAGTGTCACCAGTCCAAGGAACAAGGACATACAGGGGCCAGCAATTGAAGGTCTTCACAAAAGCATTGCTTCCAGTGTGAGAGGTTGTCTTCTGAGATTGTCCTGCCTACCACTTACAGTTAAAATGTAACAGTGGGTTCCACTGACAGTGATTTTTAAAATGTCTTTACTAGGAGAAATACGTGACTTCCCTCCCTAGTTTTTTTTCTAGTTTTGATATTTTTATAGGTTTGATTTTTTTTCTAATTGCTTTATTTACTGCTCTATCATATCTAAAACTCTAGGAAGTCACTGCCTTCAGCTAGAACGAGTCACTGGAGATTTTTAAATCAGAGAGTAACATGAACAGAGAAGTAATTTGGGGAAATTAATTGTTCTTCAGTGCATAGTATCAACTTTAGTGGGAAGAAAATGGAGTCAGGAAGCCTGTTTAGAAAATTGCAGCACAGTCAGCACAGAGTGAGAAGAATGGACTGGGGTGGGGGTAGGAGGTGTAGGGGCTGAGACAGAAACAGGCAGAGGGAGGCAGAGAGACAAGGATGACTATCGGATTTCAAGCCCAGCTACCCAAATGATAATGATTTACGTGGGGACTGGGAAAACCTGGAGAACTTTGAAGAAAGAAACACCTGATTAATTTGGTGATAGCTGTATTTGGTTTGGGGAAATGGTAGATGCATGACGGAGACCTTACAACTGGAGTTTGGTAACACAAAACCAAGATGCTGTAGGAAGACCGAGGGAATCCTGGGGGGCCCCCACCCGCAAATATGACAATCATAAGAATGGAGAGAGCAGAGATGCGCCAAGGACCAAGGGCTGGAGAAGGTAATATGTCCTTCACAGAAGATAGTGCTGAAGATGGAGAGATCAACCCAAGGGAGGGGAGACCCAGGAAGCAAGACGTTTTAAAAGGGAAGAACTAGTGTTCAGTTCTTTTCTACTTCCCTCCTTCCCTCTCTCCTTTCTTCTTCTTTTTAATCCATCCAATCAACCATCCATCCGTCCAGCTACTTATTGAGCACTTAATATATTCCAGACCCTCAACTTGGCTCTAGATAAACCGGAAGAAACAATCTAGTTATATAGAAGTCTGAAACAACCACAGGAAATGATCAGATTTCAAGAAAGGGTGGGGTGCAAGGTTCATCAGTCCAGAGTCCCCCAGCTCCCTCTTTGCCTCACTGGGGTTTCTTAGCTCACAACCTCTGGTTCTGTCCAGAAGCATCAGTCAGAGTTCTGAGTGGAAATTCACAAAATGTGAATGGCAGTACCAACTGTCAACCCATTTAGAGCATAGGGCAGGCTTCTATCACAGCCTACGTTACAGGCAGAATAGATTTAAACAAGGACCATCAGGATCTCTACCCAAGGTAGGTGGATTCAACTCAGGAACCTGGCCACAGACATCTGACAGCATGTGTCCAGTCAGGGGCAGCACCTCTGCAAAGGCTTCACTTACTTTAGACAGAAAAAATAAATGCCTTAGAGACAAGATATAGAAATTTCTGACTGAAGTGAAGGGACTCCTTTTTAACTAAGCATCAGTCAAATGGAAGAAAGCACCATGATCAGTGTTGTTTAGAGACAACCTTTTCAAAAATTCCTGGATCCAAAACCACAGTTTAGATACAGAAATAGCAGTGTGTGTGTGTTTGTGTACATATACACATACACACATACACATATACAGAACTTCCCTGGTGGCTCAGATGGTAGAGTATCTGCCTGCAGTCCAGGAGATCCAGGTCTGATCCCTGGGTTGGGAAGATCCTCAGGAGAAGGGAATGGCAACCCACCCCAGTATTTTTTCCTGGAGAATTCCATGGAGCTTGGTGGGCTACAGTCATGGGTTCATAGAGAGTCAAACATGACTGAAGCGACTTAGCATACAAAGATGCATACGTACATTTCAACAAATATTTAGTGAAACACATGAACTGAACAAATAATTACAACTGCAATCAGCTATGAGGAATATACACACGGTCCCACTATATTAGGAGTAACAGAAGGGGGTCTATATTAAGTTAGACTCAGTCCCCTCATTGTGGAGGCAAGGGTAAAAACCTTATTAAATTCTTTCTGTTGTTATATCTTTTAAGTGATTTCTTCAATTAAGTTGTAAACAATAACATTACATTGATCTTTTTCCCTTGTAGGGATTCTAACTATTGCTTTAATTATTCTGTTCACATTTCACACATGTGCTCCAGGCTCCTGAGAAATGAGAGCACTGGTAATAAGTCAAATAAATAAAACACATCCTCAGATATCTTTACATTAAAATTTGTCCTTAAAAGTTGCCATTTCCTTAGGTTCATCCTCTTCTGATAAAGAGCAGTTCTTTGTTCTTCTTTCTGACATCTGATATTTTTAGCAAATTATTCTTAAAGACTGTGTTGTAAACTTTGCTCTATTCAAAGATACGGATGCCTATGGTCTCTTCTCTCTGACCACCTTGGCCTCCTCTCTCTGACCATCTCAGTCTCTGGTCTCTGACTACCTCAGTTCCCCCATGACAGTAAACGCAGGATGCGGTGTTCCACAAACACAAAGACAATCTTGCGCGTCACATTCTACGTCATGGAGGATCATGGAGGCGCCCACAACTGCACCAGCAGAATCTGTGAGCCGTCACCCTGCCCTCTCCCACCCCAGCTCCTCCCCTCTGCACTCAGAGTCCTCTGTCTGCTTGTGCTGAATTGCCACCAGACTATCCCACTGTGACCACGAGTCAGGCAGCCCCAATCTGCCTTCCAAGGCTGATCGGTTCAGGCAACTAATGTAGTTCCCACATTTCAAGGAAGAGAGTAGATCAAAAGTGGATAGGGCTGGATTTGGATTCAGGCCAGATGAAGACCCTTCTCCTCCTCATCTGAGGGCGGGACAGTGAGTCTGACCACACAGTGTCCCTGCAGATGA
The DNA here is from genome assembly GCF_016772045.2 of Ovis aries. Taxonomy (NCBI): domain Eukaryota; kingdom Metazoa; phylum Chordata; class Mammalia; order Artiodactyla; family Bovidae; genus Ovis; species Ovis aries. The sequence continues at coordinate 35,732,110 of NC_056062.1, read as the reverse complement.
AGTCAGCCCGTCGAGCTGCACCCTCAGTGCTGGGGCTGCCGTGGCCCCTCACTGGCTCTTTCCTGAATGAAATCACTGTCTGGAAATGCAGATGTTGAATAAGTGAAAATTCTCATGTCTTTGTACACACTGCAGTGGGACCATTCCATTGCTAATGCACAATAATGATAATCAGAAATATCAGGAACTGGCTGTGGTTCATCAAATGGCAGAATTACTCATGATCTAGGGAAGGTCACAGACAAGAAAAGTCACAGTGCCTGTGATAAAGGTCATGAGAAAGCTATGCCCAGGGCGCCCTGGCAGAAGCACTGGTGGCATTGGGGTGTCCTAGGAGGGCTTCTCAAATGAGCTGGTGCCCAGGAATATACACAGGTTAGTAAAAGAGGGCCATGTATACAGGTGCCTTTTAGGAAGCAGCTGGGTAGGAGAGGCAAGGTGGTAGAGATCCCCACATGTCTTGCTCAGGTTCTTGAGTTTCATCTTGCAGGTGATGGGTAGCCAGGAAAGGATTCTGAGTTCTAGGATGACGTAATCAGATTCACATTTTTAAAAGATCACTCCGTCAACAATGAAAGTGAACGTGTCAGTTACTGTCCTGTCTGATTTTTTGTGACCCTATGTTCTGTAGCCTGCCAGGCTCCTCTGTCTGTGGAATTAATACCAGGCAGGAATACTGGAGTGGGTGCTTGCATGCATGTGTGCTAAGTCTCTTCAGTCGTGTCCGACTCTGTGTGACACTATGGACTGTAGCCCCCCACGCTCTTCTGCCCACAGGGATTACCCAGGCAAGAATCCTGGAGCGGGCAGCTATTCCCTTCTCCAGGGGACCTTCCTGACCCAGGGATCGAACCCAGGTATCCTGCCTTGAAGGCAGATTTTTTAATGTCTGAGCCACCAGGAAGACCAACAGAAAGATTCTTCTATTAAAATGCATTGAGGCGGGGAGGTGGGAGGTTTCACCTGTTAGACGGTGGTTTTGGTGGTCCAGGCAGGAATGATGGGGGCGGTGAGGCTGGAGAGGAAGGCAGACAAGGAGGTACTGAGGGAGCAGGACAGGTCACACTGGAGGATGGACTGGACATCAGGAGTGCTGGGGAAGAGACATTCCAGGAGGAATCTTTGATGCAAGAGGTGGGGAGACATATTTCTCACCCGCTCCCACCTGCAACACTGTCACCATTTCTCTTGACATCAGTGTAAAAACGTTTCATTCTGTGAGTAGACAATCGCATCCCAGGTCACAGACTGTGTGAAAGCCCTCCTTCATTGTTCTTTTTTTTTTTTTACTTTTTTTTTTTTTTTTTTTTTATTTTTTTTAATTTTAAAATCTTTAATTCTTACATGCATTCCCAAACATGAACCCCCCTCCCACCTCCCTCCCCATAACATCTTTCTGGGTCATCCCCATGCACCAGCCCCAAGCATGCTGCATCCTGCGTCAAACATAGACTGGCGATTCAATTCACATGATAGTATACATGTTAGAATGTCATTCTCCCAAATCATCCCACCCTCTCCCTCTCCCTCTGAGTCCAAAAGTCCACTATACACATCTGTGTCTCTTTCCCTGTCTTGCATACAGGGTCGTCATTGCCATCTTCCTAAATTCCATATATATGTGTTAGTATACTGTATTGGTGTTTTTCTTTCTGGCTTACTTCACTCTGTATAATCGGCTCCAGTTTCATCCATCTCATCAGAACTGATTCAAATGAATTCTTTTTAACTGCTGAGTAATACTCCATTGTGTATATGTACCAAAGCTTTCTTATCCATTCATCTGCTGATGGACATCTAGGTTGTTTCCATGTCCTGGCTATTATAAACAGTGCTGCGATGAACATTGGGGTACATGTGTCTCTTTCAATTCTGGTTTCCTCGGTGTGTATGCCCAGAAGTGGGATTGCTGGGTCATAAGGTAGTTCTATTTGCAATTTTTTAAGGAATCTCCACACTGTTCTCCATAGTGGCTGTACTAGTTTGCATTCCCACCAACAGTGTAGGAGGGTTCCCTCTTCTCCACACCCTCTCCAGCATTTATTGCTTGCAGATTTTTGGATCGCAGCCATTCTGACTGGTGTGAAGTGGTACCTCATTGTGGTTTTGATTTGCATTTCTCTAATAATGAGTGATGTTGAGCATCTTTTCATGTGTTTGTTAGCCATCCGTATGTCTTCTTTGGAGAAATGTCTATTTAGTTCTTTGGCCCATTTTTTGATTGGGTCGTTTATTTTTCTGGAGTTGAGCTGCAGAAGTTGCTTGTATATTTTTGAGATTAGTTGTTTGTCAGTTGCTTCATTTGCTATGATTTTCTCCCATTCAGAAGGCTGTCTTTTCACCTTGCTTATAGTTTCCTTTGTTGTGCAGAAGCTTTTAATTTTAATTAGGTCCCATTTGTTTATTTTTGCTTTTATTTCCAGAATTCTGGGAGGTGGATCATAGAGGATCCTGCTGTGATTTATGTCTGAGAGTGTTTTGCCTATGTTCTCCTCTAGGAGTTTTATAGTTTCTGATCTTACATTTAGATCTTTAATCCATTTTGAGTTTATTTTTGTGTGCGGTGTTAGAAAGTGATCTAGTTTCATTCTTTTACAAGTGGTTGACCAGTTTTAATTTCACACCCAAGAAAATATCTCCTTCAGTTTAATTTATATGCTCAGTCACTGGGTGTGCATTTCCTCTCTTCCATGAATTAATGCATAATCCCTGTAGATCTGAGAAAAGATTTATATTCTTGCCTTAATTTTGAAGTTTCTTAAAACAGGCTTCTGTCTTATTTCATGAATCCTTATCAATGATATGTTGGTAATCTTTGTATATAAAGATGATATTGACATTCCTCATGAGATGTGGTGCATTTCTTGGTTAGACTTTGAAGGACTTTTAAAAATGCTGCTTCACTGGTTGTTGTGACCCAGCTGCCCATGTGGACCACGGTCACCAGTGGACACAGAGTGGGCAGCTATGGCAGAGGGCTGAGTTGTCTGAACTCTATGAGTTCACATAGGGGATCCTAAGACGTCAGCCATTTCCACTCTTGGCAGCTCTGATCACTAAATGCCTCCTATATTGTTTCACCTCTTACACAGCAAAGCAAACTTCCTTATTTTTAAAAAAGCAAATAAACTAAAACACTTGAGACAAATAAACTAAGACAGTTGAGACTCGGAACAATACATTGCATGTGGAGTGTCTCGTTTCACTTCCTGGTTGGTGTCTGTATCTAATAGTCTCTGGGAAACAATGACGATGGTCAGCACCACACTGTGCAATGTCATTTATTCCAAATGATCAGTCATTGCCCTGGAACAGCTGATGGGCTCATGTTCATGTGGGCTTTTGCTAAGATGTGACGGTTTCTAGTGCCATTCGACTTTTGGCACTGGAAGAATATGTCTAGTATGAAAACAGGGGTCTAGGAGCTAGCTCTGGAGGTTACTGCCAGACCCATAATTTGTCTCTGTAGGAAAGGAAGAGTCCCACAGTCTCTTTCTCGGCGTGGAGTATTATTCGTACGACCGTGGTGGGGTCCATGACAGCAATGAGCCAATGATGCTGCCCATCTAGGCTGAAGGAAATGCAGCACAGCAAACAGATAAAGAGCACCATGTAGCTCATTATGTGGTCTATGCCACTGAAAGTGCAACCTCTCAGCATTACAATTGTGCAGCACAACACATGTGCTTATCTGGAAATCACTTTAACTTGTAGAAGGTTTTGAATTGAAACACTGTACCTTCTCAAAATAAACGACAGTCACATGAGGAAATAAGAGATTCAAGCCTGTGAAATCTGGAGTGTGCATGGTCGCAGGGATTCTCCAGGCAAGAATACTGGAGTGAGTGGCCATGCCCTCCTCCAGGGGATCTTCCCAAACCAGGAATCGAACCCTCATCTCTTGCATCTTCTATGGCAGGGGGATTCTTTCCCACTAGTGCTACCTGAGACGTTTCTGTAGGATCATTTACCTTCTCTCTGTGAGTGTTACATGGAATTTTCTTCATTGCTTCCCATCTAAATCTTTACTCCTTGACCATGAAAAACCAACCTCCAAAACTGTATTTTTCATTAGAAATTGACCTTTTTCCAAAATCAGAAATATGACAAAAGTCAAATGCCTTCCAAAATGATTGATCCCGCTTCTTTTATGACAGTCTTTGCAGTTTACCTTGGCAGCATCTCTTTCTCAGAGGCTAGGGTTTTCTCTATCACTGTGGTTGGCTTGTCCCTCCTCAGATCCCTGGCTCAGAGTCACTCAGGAAATATACATGAATAACCTCCCCCTCAAATGTTTTTGTGTGCTGTGGACAGAGAGAATTTCCTGGCCTTCCTATGCTACTTTTATATGTCATAAGAAGATGTACCACATAAAGTCTTCATCATGAGATGTTCCGGAGATGAATCGCTTAATCACACATCTGATGTTTCATCAAACACAGAAACTTTATTGAGGATTTACCTCTGCCATAAAATTATTGAATAAACTGTTTTGCAAAAGAATGGAAATTAAGCAGTGTTGACTTCTCATGGTCTAACTTTTCACTAAGAATTAATTTTTCAAAAGAAGCCGGAGGACACATTCTTTGTCTAGTATCCCCTGAGAGACAGGTGGGCTTCCCCAGTAGCTCAGCAGTAAAGATTCTGCCTGCAGTACACAAGCCGCAGGAGACACAGGTTCGAACCCAGGGTTGAAAAGATCCCCTGGAGAAGGGAATGGTTACCCACTCCAGTATTCTTGCCTGGAGAATCCCATGGACAGAGGATCCTGGCAAGCTACAGTCCATGGGGTCATAAAGAGTCGGATACAACTGATTTGATTTATCACGCATGCATCCCCTGGGAGAAAATCCTAAGCTGCTGCTTCTTCTTTCTGCATTTGCTATTTCTGATTTGCTGATATCCTAAGTACATTGATTCACTTATTCCATGAGTCTTCATTGAGCCTTACAGCATGAAAATAGAATTGAAGGAACATTCCCTCCTCTGAATTTGAATCTAATTGTATCACAACAAGTGCATGTCAAACAAGCTAGGTACAAAACAAACTAAAACATTTCAAAGTGCAATATGTATGTTGTATGACATGAAAATCTTAGAATATGACCCATTAGGCAGGAAAGCATTTCTCTCCTTAATAAAAAAAAAAAGAAAGAAATATAAGAAAAGAGACTGGGCTAATAGTTATCTCCTTTACTCAAAATAAATCACAGCAGGATCCTCTATGATCCACCTCCCAGAATTCTGGAAATAAAAGCAAAAATAAACAAATGGGGCCTAATTAAAATTAAAAGCTTCTGCACAACAAAGGAAAATATAAGCAAGGTGCAAAGACAGCCTTCTGAATGGGAGAAAATAATAGCAAATGAAACAACTGACAAACAACTAATCTCAAAAATATACAAGCAACTTATGCAGCTCAATTCCAGAAAAATAAACGACCCAATCAAAAAATGGGCCAAAGAACTAAAGAGACATTTCTCCAAAGAAGACATACAGATGGCTAACAAACACATGAAAAGATGCTCAACATCACTCATTATCAGAGAAATGCAAATCAAAACCACAATGAGGTACCACTTCACACCAGTCAGAATGGCTGCGATCCAAAAATCTGCAAGCAATAAATGCTGGAGAGGGTGTGGAGAAAGGGAACCCTCCTACACTGTTGGTGGGAATGCAAACTAATACAACCACTATGGAAAACAGTGTGGAGATTCCTTAAAAAATTGCAAAAAGAACTGCCATATGACCCAGCAATCCCACTTCTGGGCATACACACTGAGGAAACCAGAATTGAAAGAGACACATGTACCCCAATGTTCATTGCAGCACTGTTTATAATAGCCAGGACATGGAAACAACCTAGATGTCCATCAGCAGATGAATGGATAAGAAAGCTGTGGTACATATACACAATGGAGCATTACTCAGCCGTTACAACGAATACATTTGAATCAGTTCTGATGAGATGGATGAAACTGGAGCCGATTATACAGAGTGAAGTAAGCCAGAAAGAAAAACACCAATACGGTATACTAACACATATATATGGAATTTAGAAAGATGGCAATGACGACCCTGTATGCAAGACAGCAAAAAAGACACAGATGTGTATAGTGGACTTTTGGACTCAGAGGGAGAGGGAGAGGGTGGGATGATTTGGGAGAATGGCATTGAAACATGTATACTATCATGTAAGAATCAAATCACCAGTCTATGTCCAATGCAGGATACAGCATGCTTGGGGCTGGTGCACGGGGATGACCCAGGGGGATGTTGTGGGGAGGGAGGTGGGAGGGGAGTTCATGTTTGGAATCGCATGTACACCCGTGGTGGATTCATGTCAATGTATGGCAAAACCAATACAGTATTATAAAGTAAAATAAAGTAAAAATAAAAAGTTAAAAAACAAAACAAAAGAATGGGAGATGTTTCTGTTTTAGTAAATATAAGAAAACATAGAATCAAATGAATATTCTTTATTTTTCCATTCATGCTGGCATACATCAGAACACTTCTGGACAGACTTCTAGACAGCTGCCTTCACAGCTAGTCAGGGCAACAATTAGGAAAACGGGTTACACCAGACACCGTTGGTCCCAGTGAATGCATAACTGATTCCAGTGAATTTCTAATGAAGCCCGCAGGATAGACCCAACCAGACTTCCAACCAGGTGGCCTTGTGAAAAGTTGACTTGGAGTTTTTAATTTACCTTTGGAAACAAAAAATGTATCACAGGTTTATTCCTGTTATCTTTCATTTGGTCATCTCTAAGTATAGAAAATGCATTTCCACGTTTTTATCCAGTATCCCCAGGGATGAAAAGTTGTACACCCGCTATTCCAGGTCAAAATATACTTTCCAGGAATCATCCCCTTTACTTGCTCTAAATTATATTCTTTCTCCACCTTCTGTGCCCTCCCGGGTGGCTCAGATGGTAAAGAGTCTGCCTGCAATGCAGGAGACCTGGGTTAGATCTCTGAGTCAGGAAGATCCCCTGGAGGAGGGCATGGCTAGCCACTCCAATATTCTTGCCTGGAGAATTCCATGGACAGAAGAGGCTGGTGGGCTACATTCCATGGGGATGCAAAGAGTCGGGCATGACTGAACAACTAACACTTTCACTTCCGCTGTGCTCTCAGATGGATACTCTTCACTTCTGACAGCACTGCATATTCTATTTGTTGCTCAAGAACTGAATTCATTTCCTGGTCAAATCTCCTCCAGCAAGCCAAACCAAAGACTCTGGAAAGGCAGGGATGTTGCTATCACTTAAAACAAGGCCACACAGCTTCAGAGAGGAAAGTTCTCTGTACACAAATGTCAAATGAGTGCTTGTTGGGATGTGGGTTTTCCCAACAGCTGGAAACTCCTTCTGGAGTTGTTCCCTTCAGCCCAGGGGTTCTTAATTTTGACCACACATTCAAGTTCCCTGGGGACTTTGAAAGACACCCATGCCAAGGTCCCATCCAAAGACCATGAGTTAACTGGTCTGGGTCCGGCCTGGACCTGGGGGCTTTTCTGGTCCCCCAGGTGTTTCATCTCCAGGCAAGGTTGAGAAGCATTGCTCCAGCTGCCATCTTCCCCAAACTCCCCCCAAAGAATAACCTGGAAGCTTATTAACTATTCAGATTACCAAGACCATCCTAACAACTTCATTTTGTGGGTCTGAGACACAGTTGCCCCACATACAATCTAGCCACCTCCCTCCAGGAATCTTCATCATCAGTGAATCTGAAGAGGAAAGAAGATGACTCATGGCTGCCTTGAAAGTGATGAGGTGCAGATTGCCAACTCTTACTCATCAGTGCCCAGTGAATCAGACATGAGGTACGCTAAGATGCCACTTGGGCAGCAGGCCAGGCAGGGAATGGGGGGTGGAAGGGGAGGACAGCATGTTAGTAGTACAAAGCCAAGCCACAGCTTTTGGAAGCAGGGACAACGGCTGGCAGGCATTCATGTCTGCTTTACTATTACAGACTATGTCACAGTTGACGTCAGCCAACTGACATGCACTCTCACAACTGCCCTTTCAGCAAATGCCCTGGTACCTCTTCTGTGCCAAGCTTCTTGCTGCACATTTTGCTAAGCTTGCAACTGTTTGAACTTTGCTACCCATGGAACAGGGTTCCCATGTGGCACTAGTCGTAAAGAACTCACCTGCCAATGCAGGAGACGATCCCTGGGTTGGGAAGATACCCGGAGGAGGAAATGGCAACCCAGTCCAGTATTCTTGCCTGAAAAATCCCATGGACAGAAGAGTCTGGTGGGCTACAGGCCAGACGGGTGGCAAAGAGTTGGACGCGACTGAAGTGACTTAGCACACAAACCTGCACAGATGGAATGAGCCCTCAGTGATGTGGTCTCATCAGTTTTCTCAACCACCTGCACCTTTGGGCTCCCCTCCAGCCATGGCTGGATCCCAAAGCTCTCCCCAAAGGTCCAGGTGGGGGAGAGGGCAGAGCTGCTCTACAAACTCTGCAGTGACTTTGGGAACTGCCATCTCTAATGGCTGCTCTATTTGGCCTTGTGAAAAGAGTATTTGTATTTATGTTTAGAAACGGTCTCATTTTTTTCTTGAAATCTTCATCAATGATGATACATGTTAGTCTGTTCTTTGCTTAGAAGCAGAATCGAATCTTACCCTTTGCTCAGAAGCAGAATAAAATCTTACCCAAATGGAGACACTGATGTTTCCAAGGGATTACAGGTATGCTGAGATCACTGGACATGTAACAGAGGAGGACAAACCTGACTCCATGTTGAATCCACTCTTTTAGCTCTAACCCTTGTGCTCGAGTTACCTGTGCTGAGTCATGTGGGCTTTGCACCTTTTGTAAAGGAATGTTGTGTGTAGCCTGAAATCCACAGGACAGCCCATTCTCAAGGATTTGACTTTAACATTACAACACTTTACCATTCATAGAGAGATAACAGAGAAAAACATTGGTCTTATTGGAGATTTACAGGAACATTGTGACCAGACCTACCTAGACAGCTAACTATCTAAGATAGCTATCTAAGATAGCTATGTATCTAAAAAGCAGAGACATCATTTTGCCAGCAAAGGTCCATACAATCAGAGCTATGGTTTTCCTAGTAGTCAGGTACAGATGTGAGAGCTGGACCATAAAGAAGGCTGAGTGCCAAAGAATTGATGCTTCCTAACTGTGGTGCTGGAGGACTCTTGAGAGCTCCTTGGACATCAAGGAGATCAAACCAGTCAATCCTAAAGGAAATCAACCCTGAATATTCTTTGGAAGGACTGATGCTGAAGCTCCAATTCTTTGGCCACCTGATGGGAAGAGCTCACTTGTTGAAAAAGATTCTGATGCTTGGAAAAATTGAGAGCAAGAAGTGAAGAGGATGACAGAGAATAAGATGGTTGGATGGCATCATGGATGCAATAGATATGAATTTGAGCAAACTCCAGGAGATAGTGAAGGACAGGGTAGCCTGGCATGCTCTAATCCTTGTGGTGTCAGAGTCAGACATGACTTAGTAACTGAACAACAAAAAGAAAGGATTCCAGCACAGAGAAGTTTGCAACGAATAGCTGTCTCTTTTCAGTATAAAAGAAGCCTGAATTCTAATTCTGGTAAATGGTTCTTTGACACAATAATCCACCATCTTCTCAGTGTGATAGCTTTTCAAATAAAGTCACTATTCCTTGTCCTAACAACTTGTCTCTTGATTAATAGCCCATCAAGCAGTTCAAGCTTGGACTAGGTAACAGATAGGATCTTGGAGTCATAGGAAAGCCCAGGACTCTCATCCCCAACCATAAATGCTGGTCATTTCCAGGATGTCTGTGATGACAACACCTCGGAAGTGCTGACTAAGGAGGCTTCCCATCGAGGAAAATGCTGGGCAGTGAATGCAGCATGCATGGGAGACATAAGGATTGTATGACCAGTAAACCCTGAAATGTTCCTTGTTGTCTGGAATCCTTTGGACGGCACTGGAGATGCACACCAAGTCTGTGAAGGGGCCCTTGGTGAGGGCATCCTTCCAGGGTACCGCTCAGTCTAGAAAGTACATTGTGTAGCCCTTTCCTATAAACCTTCTAAGGCAACTCCCCACCCCTGTCAGCAGCCACCCCACACAGGTCCTATAAATCATTTCTCTTCCCCTAAGGCCTCAAGCCAACTGGCATAATGACATATCGAACTTTTCTTCCCTTGTGCCCCTGGCAGACTATATATTCACTAGCTTTTAAGAGGCGAGTCCAAGCTATTGAGTACTCTTCAAATTTGGGACCAATTCCCTTGCAAGGGTTTCATCCTTATTAGAATTTGAATGGCTGTTGGCTGTGTCCCACACTGTTTGCCTAAATGAGAAAATCCTTGAGCAGTTATTATGCTTTAATGCAGGTAACACGCAGCAAACCCATACCAAAGCCTCCATTAGGTAAAGAAAGAAATTAGGTCTCCAAAGAGTGATGCTCCTTTTTAATGTCAAGAGGACATCTGGGACCTCCCTGAGGATCCAGTGGTGAAGACTCTGTGCTTCCAAAGTGGGTTCCGATCCAATCCATGGTCAGGGAAGTAGGATCCCACATGCTATGCGAGGCAGCTGAAAGACTGAAAATAATAATACTATTAATAAAATTAATTAATGGATTTCCCTGGTGGCACAGTGAATAAGAACCCTGCCAATACAGGGGACATGAGTTTGATCCTTGGTCCAAGAAGATTCTATATGCCTCCGAGAAACTAAGCCTGTGAGCCACAGCTACTGAGCCCACACGCTGCGACTACTGAAGCCCCTAGGCCCTGGAGCCCATGCTCTGCAACATGAGGAGCCACCACAATGAGAAGCCCGTGCACCACAGCTAGAGAGTGGCCCCTCCTCACTGCAACTAGAGAAAGCCTGGGCTCAGAACGAAGACCCAGTGCAGGAAAAAACAAATAAATAAAAAGAGAACGTCTGATTTAATACCACATTTCCCAAATCACATAAAGAGAGGCCCTATTTGGAGAATGAGATATTGACTGGACAGTCTCTTCCTATAAATGTGCAATTGAGTGGACAACAAAAGGCCGTGCAAACTCAATGGGCGACATCAGTGCCTCTCCAGAGCCATCGGAATGTTGGCATTTGGTCTGGTCATGCGGTCATCCTTCATTTCACAAAGTGCTAGAAAATTCCAGAATCAGATCTGAAGCTTCACTCCTCTCTCCTGATTACAAAGCTCCCCTCATGGCTCTCTGTCACGGAGCTCTCTTACAGTGAAAGGGGAAGATGGAGGGAGGAGATGGCTGCCGGCTGCACAACCACTGTGTCCTTCCCCGTGAATTATAACAAATTCTCCGCGTCTCAATTTTCCCAGAAATGCTATGAGAAAAATGATATGTTTTAAATTACCCTGGAGTCCAGAGAGGACAGGGATATATAACTGTAACATAGCATTCTCCTTACTGTTCAGGTTAAGCTAAGTTTGCATTATACCAGCATGAGCTCTGTCACACACCGGTTGTGGGCACAGAAGCATCCCAGTGACATGACAATGTTTCGGATGTGTTGTCTTCTCAATTCAACTGAAGCCACAGATATTTCTGAGTGCCTTTGATTTGCCTGCACTGCCCTAGGCTCTTCAGATAGACACTGAAAAGAAAAAGTATTGATTAATTTTTATTTCTTCCTGATTTTCACCTGGTAAATATAAAGCCAAACTTATTCACTGGATTCACTTTTAGAGTCTTACTTGTTTCATTGTCTGTGTTGGAGCCAATATTTATCCTTAAAAACACAAGCGAGCAACAATAACAGCAAATAAAATCACCAAAGATTATCTTGCAAAGTTCTGCTGAAAGGAAATTTTACTTAAATCTGTAGTACCTCATTACTAGTTACTACAAACTGAAAGCATATTTGAGTTAGATTCATCTGGTCTGCTATTAACAAGGGTTCAGCAGTCCATGGGGTTGCAAAGTCGGATAGGACTGAGCGCACTTTTCACTTTCATGCATTGGAGAAGGAAATGGCAACCTGCTCCAGTATTCTTGCCTGGAGAGTCCCAGGGACAGGGGAGCCTGGTGGGCTGCCGTCTATGGGGTCGCACAGAGTCGGACACGACTCAAGCGACTTAGCAGCAGCAGCAGCAGCAGCAGTATTGGTACAGCTTAGAGCAACTGCTTGCAAATATTTAGTCTGTCTTAGTTTGTTACATTCTGTTTAACCTGTTTAGGCATCACTAACACATAAAACGGAGAAGGCGATGTCACCCCACTCCAGTACTCTTGCCTGGAAAATCCCATGGACGGAGGAGCCTGGTAGGCTGCAGTCGGGGTCGCGACATCGGATACGACTAAACGACTTCACTTTCACTTTTCACTTTCATGCATTGGAGAAGGAAATGGCAACCCACTCCAGTGTTCTTGCCTGGAGAATCCCAGGGACGCGGGAGCCTGGTGGGCTGCCATCTATGGGGTTGCACAGAGTTGGACACGACTCAAGTGACTTAGCAGCAGCAGCAGCAGCACTACATAATAACACTACTATTTCTGCTGGCAAATGCTCCAGAAATCAAGAAGGTGTCTACCCTGGTTGAGGTTTCACCCCTCAGCCATGCTACAAAGAGCTTCTCTCCACTATAACTTTCATAAGAAAGGTTAACCTTTTTTTCCCAATAGTAGAAAAGTGCCACCTCACACTATTGTGTCAACATAGTACAGAAAATCTAATTAGAAAGTGATCTGATTTGTTAAAGTGATTTTTAACTCACTCCTAAAGTGCTTGAAAAAAATCATGATAACTTCTCTTTCAAAAATCATTGTACTGATATCATTTTTATATTTAACTTTTGTGGCAAATAGATCAAACATACATTTAGGATTGCCAAAAATACTTAATGGAAGTTCTGAATATTTCACTGTAATTGTAATAATTTTTCTGGCTACCTTTATACTTACTATCTTTTATTAGGGTGATAAATAGGGTACAGGCTTATCCACTGAGTATCATATAACTGATGCTGTGAGATGGTTGGGAGCTGAGGGTTCTGGAATCAATCAGGATGTTGGATTCTTTTTCTGTTGGCATATAATGTTGTCTTAGTTTCTGCTGTACATCAAAACAAATCAGCTATATGTATACATACGTCCCCTCCCTTGGGGACTATCCTCTTCCCCCTCTCCCCTGCCACCATCCCATCTCTCCAGGTCATCACAGAGCGCCAAGCTGAGCTCCCTGGGCTATACAGCGGCTTCCCACTAGCTATTTTACACAAGGTAGTGGTATATATGTTGATGCTCCTCACTCGATTCGCCCCGCCTTTTCCTTCTCCCCATGTTCACAAGTCTGTTCTCTATATCTACATCTTTATTCCTGCCCTGCAGATAGTACTGATAAACCTATTGCAGTATGTTTGATTTTAAAGTCCTAAACTTGCCAGCAACATGATGTCAGGCAAGTAACTTAACCTCCTTCAGTCTCAACATCTTCATTGAGAAAGTGCAGAAAATGATAGCACTACTTCAAAAGGATAATGAGAAGGTTGAAAGATAGTGCAGGTAAAATGCTTAGGCCAATGCTTGTCAATAGTAAGCCTAGGATAAACATGAGCAGTTAATACAAAGCAAACTATTTTATGTATGTGTTAGTTGCTTAGTCATGTCCAACTCTTTGCAACCCCATGGTCTGTAGCCCACCAGGCTCTTCTGTCCATGGAATTCTCCAGGCAAGAATACTGGAGTGGGTTGCCATTCCATTCTCTAGGGGATCCTTCCAACCCAGGGGTCAAACTCGGGTCTCTGGCATTGCAGGCAGATTCTTAACTAACTGAACCACCTGGGAAGTCCAGTCCAACACTAATTGATTGAATTAGAGGATTTGTCTATTTTCTCCAATGTTAATGGTACGGAGTTATGCTCAGGAAAACTGGCATACTATAGAAGCCATCAATGGAGTTCAAAGGCTTTATGAACTGATGCTATTACTTATTAACTCAAATTCTGTATAGCCCTGGGAATCTGTCCCCTCACCTGCACAATAAGGGACATGATTCATAGAAAAGTTCGTGATGAAGATGCAATAAAGCAACCATATGCAGAAGTCTTTTGGAAATTTCACAACACCTAAGAGATACAAGTTATTATTAATGAATGCTTTCGATAAATTGAAATGATGAGTTGGTGAAGATAATTATTTAGTGCTTCCAGTGAGGCTGACACTGTGCTAAGGACTTCACATGCATCGTCACTTGCATCGTCATTACCCTGAGTGTAACCTAAGATCATATATAAAGGGTATTTCACAGTTTCACAGTCTATGAATAGCTGAATTGCTTATTTGAATCTCTCTTCTTTTACCTTATTATTATTGTTTTAAATCAAGGTCTCCATTCCACTGGAGTTTGAGGAAATGCCTCTGACCTTCTGTCACCATGCTATTACCTCCAGCTCCATAATGGACCATTTTACAGTGTACATTAGTATGTAACAAGTGGTACTACAAATGCATTTATTGCTTTAATCTTGTTGCCTACATTGAGATAAGTTTTTAACAGCTTCTTTGTACGTGAACTGAATACTCTCTTTGCTTTTTAAAATTACTTTGCATACCCTTTCCAGCCACAGGAAGCTGTGGTGTTTATAGCTGGTTCAAAGGTTAGACTATCAATTTGCTAAATTTAAGGTCAAATTATATGTTTTGTAGACATCAGAATACATAATGACTTTCATCATAAGACAGAGAGTGTTGAGGTATATTTGTTATATTCGTCCTAATGTTCTGGAAGGGCTGTCACCTACATTTACAAGCTTTATCTTGTACAACTGTAGAAGTGCCATTCACATTGTAATGATTATTTATTATGAGAGATATTAGTATATTTTTCTAACAAAATTTTCTTTATTTTCTTGGACTCCAAAATCACTGAGGATGGTGACTGCAGCCATGAAATTAGAAGATGCTTAGTCCTTGGAAGGAAAGCAATGAAAAACTTAGGCAGCATATTAAAAAGTAGAGACATTACTTTGCCGACAGAGGTCCATATAGTCAAAGCTATGGTTGCCCAGTAGTCATATACAGATGTGAGAGCTGGACCATAAAGAAAGCTGAGTGCCAAAGTATTGATGTTTTTGAATTGTGTTGGAGAAGACTTTTGAGAGTCCCTTGGACAGCAAAGAGACCAAACCAGTCAATCCTAAAAGAAATAAACCCTGAATATCCATGGGAAGGACTGATGCTGAAGTTGAAGCTCCAATACTTCGGTCACCTGATGCAAAGAGCCGACTCACTGGAAAAGATCCTGAGGATTGAGGGCCAGAGGAGACAGGGACAACAGAGGATGAGATGACTGGATGGCATCACTGATTCAGTGAACATGAACTTGGGCAAACTCTGGGAGACAGTGAAGGACAGGGAAGCCTGATGTGCTTCCCTGGGTCACAAAGAGTCAGACATGACTTAGTGACTAAACAACAACTAACAAAAGCAGCATTTTATTATAATTTTCTAATTAATGACAAGTGAATTCAAAAGTGGAATCCACTTCTTTTATACAAAGTCACCTTTATGGGTTGTATCTCTATAAATATATGTATATTTATAGATCATATATCTGTTTATAATCAAAATAAAATGTCTATAAGTATATTATAAAGTTATATTCATTACTATTCGACTCAAACCCTCAATAATGTAATCCTCATTATCAATTTTAAGCTGTTCTTTTACTATTGTTATGGATTTTTGATCAGCTCTTCTTTTTCCATAAAAAAGGTTAGTGAAGGTCAAGAAGTTGTGTTTCAGATTTGACATCTAATCACAAGTTAACCAAGCAGAGGCGATGAAAGTTAACCTCACTGTCATGATCAGTCATTACTCTGATAAAATCACCAGCAGGATAGCTCTGATATCTCAGCCCGTGGAGATCGAATCTAGTTGATACATCGGGGCAGAGAATTTTTACTTTTCATTTTATAGCTGCTATCTCAAAAATCAATGACAACCATGAGAGAGATGTACCAAAACTTCATGAAAAACATGTAGGGAAAACCAAGGCCTGATATTGTCCATTAGGCAAGTGGTTGCTCAGTGGTAAAAAATTCATTTGCCTGTGTAGGAGACACAGGCTCTGTCCCTGGGTTGGGACGATCCCCTGGAGAAGGAAATGGCAACCCACTCCACTATTCTTGCCTGGAAAATCCCATGGACAGAAAAGCCTGGTGGGCTGCAGTCCATGGGGTTGCAAAAGAGTTGGACATGACTGAATGACTAAACAACAACAGAGACTTTCAGCTTGGCATTTATTTTTTTCTGAAAGTCTCAGGATTCTTAGGACCACCATAAAATTAGGCAGAGTGAAATTTCATACTGTACTTTTAGTCAGGGATCTTAGTCATAAAACTTCACTTATAAAAATCTGGCTGAAGCCCGTGTTTCTGTGTTGGACAGATTCCATTTTGAAGTTTAAAATATAAAGCTCATAAGGAGCTTACAGTCTCTATCCATTTTATTGCATTAAAATTATCACAAAGTGAATGATTTTTGTCCATAAAGTAACAAAAATCCAATTTTTGCAAGCTCATTAATGGTTGCTATGGCTAGGCCTGAAAGTGAATATGAAAATGTAAGTTGCTCAGTTATGTCTGACTCTTTGTGACCCCCATGGACTGTAGTCCACTAGGCTTATCTGTCCATGGGATTCTCCAGGCAAGAATACTGGAGTGGGTTGCCATTCCCTTCTCCAGGGGCTTTTCCCAACCCAGGGAACAAACCTGTTCTCCTGCTTTGCAGCAAATTCTTTACCATCTGACATACCAGGGAAGCCAGTGGCTCAGCCTGTTTCTCACTAAATATTATTAATATACTAGCCATGCATTTCTTGGGCTTCCTAGGTTGCGTTTGTGGTAAAGAATCTGCCTGCCAATGCAGGAAATGCAAGAGACTCTGGTTCAATCCCTGGGTCAGGAAGATCCCCTGGAGTAGGGAATGGCAAAATGGCAATCCACGCCAGTATTTTTGCCTGGAAAATCCCATAGACAGAGGAGCCTGGCAGGCTACAGTCCATGGCGTCACAAAGAGTCGGACACGACTGAGTAACTGAGCACACACACATTACTTACTACAAAGATGTGTGGATACACCCTATTAAAAGAGTAACAGAACAAAAGCAGCTGTTCTTTTCAGAATCCAGTACTTTCAAGGGCCACGTAAATAGGATGAGAATTGAAGGAGTTCCCTTGTCGCGACCTAGTGAATTCATTGTATTCTTTCCAAGTTGTATGTCCCAAATCACATGGTCATCAGTCATGAAATACAATTTTTAATCATCTGTCACCTGACAACAAAGAACTGGAAGCCAGCTAGCTTGTGAAGGGGTTTGTGAGCCATAATCGTTCCCCATTCATCAGTATCACTGGTTTCTTTCAACATCACTATTTGAGTTATCACTCTGACACCTGGGAGGTGGTGGAGCCTCGTGGCTATGAATCACACTAGGGTTTCCAGTGGGTGTGTCTATCTCTCACAAAGTTGGAAAAGCCTGGCTGTGAGAGAAAGAGTAGGAAAGGGAGAAGTGTGTAAATTAACCTGGGGTCAGTGCAGGGGGAAGCCGGTGATCTGAAAACTCTCCAAGTCACAAACCCTGGAGAAAGCCACCATGTTTCTCCAAACATATGTTTCTGCCATATTATGGACAGCTGTTTTGAGGTGTGCTGATGGCCCCCTACAGCAGACTGGTGCCCGGGGGCTGCTAAGGCAAAAATGGTTATCGGGTAATTATGATGGATGGGTCTCAGGCACCGCCAATGTGAATCCTCACTGGGTAGAAGTGATGCCTGCCTGCCTACCTGCCTCAGTTGTAAGGTCCCCTAAGTGGGTCAGCCCTGAGATGCTACACAGCACCCAAGACTTCCCCAAGGAAGGAAGGATTTCCTTGAAGCCTTTAGAGAGAGTGGACTGGCACCTCAGGGCCATCAGGGGTTCTGGGGAGCTGACAAAAATAGTCCACAGGCTCTGCAGGGCTGAATGACAATCAATTCCATGGCTGCTGGGGGCACCAAACTCCAGGACGGCCAGATCACTCAATCTGGATTAAGGAAACAGTTCTTCTCTGAGACATGAGGAAATCCGCCCCGGCACTGAGTTCTGCTGCTGATCCTGAATGCAGGTGAGGTGCAAGGTGTCCAGGACACAGGATGCAGCTAGGAGGGGCCCCTGGAAAGGAAGCCCAAGGGCCGTGGCCCCAGGGGAAGAGGATTCAGGTCAGCAAGGAGCCAGTGGAGGCCTGCGCTCTCAGCCCTGGTGTGGGAGTCGGGAGACTGGCCGGTCATGGGGGAGTACTTTCTGTACCTTCAGAAGCACAGTATCTGTCTCTCGGCTGTCTCATCCCCAGAGCCCCAGGACGCCAGCAGGCAGAGGCTCTGTCCACAGCAGTCCTGGTGGCCTGAGGGGGCCTCTGGGCAAATGACATGGACACTCCAAATTCCCCTGGGGCTCCTTGGGCCCCACCTTTTCCAGCCCAGAGATTCTGGTTTCTGCAGACCAGCAGTCACTGCTGGAGGGAACCCCAGCAACGTGCTCCTGGAGAAGAAGGGGACTGAAGCTGTGGGACCCCAGGAGGCGACAGAGGCTCCCACAGGGGGATTTGGTGAGGGGAAGGGGCCAGAGGTGAGGACACAGAGGGACAGATGCCTGGGGATCTTCCAGCAGTTCTGGGAGCACACAAAGTGAGGAAATGCACTTGTGATCATAGGAGGAACCCAGGGAGGCTGGGATGGGAATCGGCCACTAAGGGGAAAGAAGACATAAGTTTTAAAAGCATCCATGAGGTTAATTACCATAGAATGGTTGGAGTTAAATAGAGAATGAGGGGCATAAATAAATCAGGGTATCTCTCTCAGGCAGCAGAGTGACGGATGGTGGGGAGAGGGGTTGTAAACCAGCCTGACCATCCAGTCTCGTCATCTCAGGACCCACGCACAGTCTCCCAGGATGGGCAGCTCCCACATCCCCACATCCCTCTGACCTGCAAAGGGGGAGGAGGAGAAGGATGGAGGGACGAGAATCTGGGAGCGCCTCCGAGACAGGGTGGGGGCCCTGATGCTGCTCCATGCTACCCTCCATCTGCCATGTGGGGACTTTCATCCATGAAATTGGGATCTGGCTCCTCCAGCACCACCCCTCACCTCCCCTCCAACCCCACCACTCCCGAGGCCCAATCTAGCTGTGGAGCAGACTTTCTTCAGTGGAGGCTGGTTATCCTCACTTGCTCTCACCCTCCTCCCTCTGCCCCTACCAGCCCGCATGACTCTAACTGGAACAAAGGCTCCATTAAGATGAATGAATTAATTACTACATGTTCATTTTTGTACAATATACTTGCACAATACCAGCTTTTATGTTGTTACATAGCTGGTAACCGAAAAATCTCGAATTCCCCACTCCACCCGCCCCCACCCCCACCATGGTTTGCCTCAATAACCCAAGAGTCTCCCGTTATTTCCTGTTGTCACTCAGTTGTGTCCAAGTATTTGTGACCCCATGGACCATAGCTCGCCAGGCTCCTCTGTCCATGGGATTCTCCAGGCAAGAATACTGGAGTGGGTCGCCATGCCCTCCTCCAGGGGAGCTTCTGGACCCAGGGATTGAACCCTTGTCTATTATCTCTCCTGCACTGGCAGGTGGGTTCTTTACCACTGGTGCCACCTGGGAGGATAGCATGGGGATTTCAATAAAGACGTTAAGGAGCTCTGCAAGAATGATATTTAAAACAGAACAAAAAAACTGGCAATGGAAGCATAGTCGTATCCTAAGCGTCACAGTGTATGTTTACACGCAGTTGAATGACTTGTTGATCTTGATTTACTTGGACACTAAGTGTTTTAACAGGTGGTCCTGGAAAGAGGCAGAGCCATAGAGAGCAGGTCATGGTTTTCAGTGAAAGGCAGGTTCTGGGCAGTTGAAATGTAAGGTCTAATGGCAGAGATCTGGCTTCAAATAAAACCTAAGTGACGAAGTATAACCTGAGCAAATATTGTCAGCTACAGAAAGTTGGCCGCTGTACCAACTGTCACAGGACTTGGGGGAGGGGAGGGGCAGTCCCAGCAGATGGAAAAGCCAACAGGGCCTCGGGTGGCCGGAGTCAGCGGTTGAGGGTCTACACAAAGGCTCAGAGTGCAGAAGATTCCTGGGAACTCATGAAACAGGACCCAGACTCCCCCTCTTCACAAGGCTTTAAAGGATGGAAAGGGGTTTTCCCATAGAGCTATTGAGTGAGGCAGCCTCAATTGCAAATCTTAGGAAAGACCAGAGAAATCCTCCTCTTGTTAGTTCTGAGGGGCTTCTGAAGGGCCAGGCATTCACAAAACAGTGGCTTTCCCTCCCAAGCCTATCACGTCAACTTCAGAGACCAGCAGAAGCATTCTGCTGACAAAGGTTGATAGTATGGGTAAGTCTATATAAAATGAAGCATTGGTAGAGAGAGAGAGAGAAAAGATGGGTCCTGTTTTGTGTTGTTTCAAAGACTGAAAAAGTCCCATTTCAGTAAGTTCAAAAATCACAGTTCTCAGATTTATCAAGACTGTACATCACATGTTCTTCCATAAAGCAGAGTCATTCTGTATTCTGGCGTTCGATTCTTTTTACTGTTGATCCAGAACATAAGTCACTTGAGAAATATTTGAAGGCCTGTTCTGTCTTCGCATACATATTATCTTTCAAAAATTATTGTTTCTTCTCACATACACTTCTGTTCTCTTACTTTTATCCAAACCTACATAGCAATGTCTCCTAAACTCAAGTAATCATAAGAATCTCCTGAAAGTGTTAGTTGCTCAGTCATGTCCAACTCTTTGTGACCCCATGGACTGTAGCCCGGCAGGCTCCTCTGTCCATGGGATTCTCCAGGCAAGAATACTGGAGTGGGTTGCCAATTCCTTCTCCAGGGGATCTTCCCCACCCAGGGATGGAACCTACATCTCCTGCACTATAGGCAGAGTCTTTACCATCCCAGCCATGAGGGAAGTCCCACGAATCCCCTGAGTTCTTCTTAAAAGCACAAATCCAGAGGCCCATCTCCCAGATGTTCTTATTCTCTAGTCCTCCAGCAGGTCCAGGAGTGAGATTTGTAGACGGTTCCCTGGGTGAATTTAGGCAGAATTGGAGGAGCACTGTGATAGTCATTGTTGAATTAAACAAAAGATGCTTTCTCAACCTCATCCTTTTGGAAAAGAAACACATATTTTCTTCATCACAAAGCTATGGCCACTGGCAAGGATGTGCTCTTTCTTTACTGTAAGTCTTTGAAACCCAGTAATTATTTCCCTTATATCACTGGGCCTAGAAAATTCTGCTTGGTAAGAAAGATGCTTGACAGCGATTCTTGCTGTGAGCTCAGCCATTCCAGTCTCCTGCTCCTGTGCCCTTGGGAAGAGGAGAATGCACAAACAGACACAGAGAGCAACACCTTCCCAGGCTCCCCTCAGAAACGTGCTCCCATAAAAAGCTGTTTCACGAGGTCCCAGTAAAGGCACAGATCAAAGCCAGTCAGTGGCAGGTGGATTTGGGCTTTATTAGGTCTAGTGAGGTACTCTCTTCACCTCTCTGGACAAGGGACTAGGTAATTCTTTTCAGAGTTGGCACTGTGGTCTTGGTTCATGAATACCTTTCTGAGTAGCAAAATCAAAGAATAAGAAATTCAGTTTCAATTAATCAAACCAAGACAGAGTGCCTGCCATATGGATTGTCAGGCTGTTTCACATTTCTAACTCTTCTTCTCCTAATAAGATATTCCAACTAATAAAAACTCGGCATGGATTGTATCACAATCAAAATGGTGGCAGAAGGGAGAGTTTGTAAGGAACTGGAAACATAAATGAAGGAATTGCAAACAAATACAAATATACATTAGCTGTGCCTTGGCAAACATTTCTTAAGAAATTTCAGACATTTGCATCTTTGAAAGAAAATGTGAGAGAGTAATATGGAAACATATATTACCATATGCAAAATAGATAGCCAGTGAAAATTTACTATATGATGCAGGGAGCTCAAATCTGATGCTCTGTGACAACCTAGATGAGTGGGAAGGGATGGGAAGTGGGAGCAAGGTTCAAGAGGGAGGGGACATATATACCTGTAGCTGATTCATGTTGATGTATGGCAGAAACTAACACAATATTGTAAAGCAATTATCCTCCAATTGAAAAAAAAATTTTTTTAAGATTGTCAGTTAACATAAAGCAAAGCGCTACCTTTTCCAGATGATGCTAACTTTCTTTTTTAGGCGTATATCTAGATGTGCTCACTCTTGGGGGAAAAAAAAAACTGAAATAAGCTAAGCTGAACAGGGGTCACAATTCCTGTGAAATTGTACTTTTTCAATTGTACATTGAAAGTACGATTAACTCATCAGCTTAGGAGTCAGGGACCTGGTGGAGCAAAGAGAGAGTAGTTCAAGGTTTTGATCCTATGTCTGTAAACTTGCACATGGAATCATAACCGAGTGTTTAGATTTCTGGTTTCCCATGAAGATTAAGAAAGAGATTTATGTATCCTGTCACCTAGCATAAATCTGGTACTCCCCATATGTAAGTCAAATATATAATAACTGACATTAATTGAATATTTGCTAGGAGCTAGATTCTGTGTAAATGACTCTAAGTTACATTATTTCATTTAGCCCTCCCAACAACTCCATAAACTATCATTATTATTATTTCCATTTTATAGATGTGAAAACTGAGGCTTAGCAAAGTTAAGTAACTTAGTCACACAGTTAATAAGCATTGTCTGTCACTTACTTGTCATCTACCTAGGAAGTGGTAGAACAAGGTTTCAAGCACCAGGAACTTGACCCTAGTCTCCAAACTCCTGATCATTTCTGTCTCCTCCTTATATATAAGCAACACCAGGAATTTAATTTCTCCATTTTTAAAAACTTGAAAAAAAAGATCCCATTTAAAAATAAGAGGATTGATGAGGACAGGTCTGTTGAACTAGTGGGCTGTCTAGGGAAAGTGTTCACTTCCAACCTGGGGTCTTATTCTTACTGTTGGCTTCTTTCAATCACTGAAGACAGGCTTCCCTGGTGGCAAAGAATCCACCAGCAATGCAGGAGCCACAGTAGGTAAGGTTTAATACCTGAGTAGGAAGATCCCTGGGAGGAGGGCTTGGCAACCCACTCCAGTATTCTTGCCTGGAGAATCCCATGGACAGAGAAGCCTGGTGGGCTACAGTCTACAAGGTCACAGAGCTGGCCATGACTAAAGCAACTTAGCACGCATGCATGCAATCACTGAGTATTAGTCCTAAAAGATGATGCTGTGAAAGTGCTGCACTCAATATGCCAAAAAATTTGGAAAACTCAGCAGTGGCCACAGGACTGGAAAAGGTCAGTTTTCATTCCAATCCCAAAGAAAGGCAATGCCAAAGAATGCTCAAACTACTGCACAATTGTACTCATCTCACATGCTAGTAAAGTAATGCTCAAAATTCTGCAAGCCAAGCTTCTGCCATATGTGAACCATGAACTTCCAGATGCTCAAGCTTGTTTTAGAAAAGGCAGAGGAACCAGAGATCAAATTGCCAACATCCGATGGATCATGGAAAAAGCAAGAGAGTTCCAGAAAAACATTGATTTCTGCTTTATTGACTATGCCAAAGCTTTTGACTGTGTGGATCACAATAAACGGTGGAAATTTCTGAAAAAGATGGGGATCCCAGACCACCTGACTTGCCTCTTGAGAAACCAGTATGCAGGTCAGGAAGCAACAGTTAGAACTGAACATGGAACAACAGACTGGTTCCAAATAGGAAAAGGAGTAGGTCCAGGCTGTATATTGTCACCCTGCTTATTTAACTTCTATGCAGAGTACATCATGAGAAACACTGGACTGGAAGAAACACAAGCTGGGATCAAGATTGCCAGGAGAAATATCAATAACCTCAGATATGCAGATGACACCACCCTTATGGCAGAAAGTGAAGAGGAACTAAAAAGCCTCTTGATGAAAGTGAATGAGGAGAGTGAAAAAGTTGGCTTAAAGTTCAACATTTCAGAAAACAAAGATCATGGCATCTGGCTCCATCACTTCATGGCATCTGGCCCCATCACTTCATGGCAAATAGATGGGGAAATGGTGGAAACAGTGTCAGACTTTATTTTTCTGGGCTCCAAAATCACTGCAGATGGTGATTGCAGCCATGAAACTAAAAGACACTTACTCCTTGGAAGAAAAGTTATGACCAACCTAGACAGCACATTAAAAAGCAGAGACATTACTTTGTCAACAAAGGTCCGTCTAGTCAAAGCTATGGTTTTTCCTGTGGTCATGTATGGATGTGAGAGTTGGACTGTGAAGAAGGCTGAGCACCAAAGAATGATGCTTTTGAACTGTGGTGTTGGAGAAGACTCTTGAGAGTCCTTCGGACTGCAAGGAGATCCAACCAGTCCATCCTGAAGGAGATCAGTCCCGGGTGTTCATTGGAAGGACTGATATTGAAGCTGAAACTCCAGTACTTTGGCCACCTGATGCAAAGAGCTGACTCATTGGAAAAGACCCTGATGCTGGGAAAGATTGAGGGCAGGAGGAGACGGGGACGACAGAGGATGAGATGGTTGGATGGCATCACCAAGTTGACTCCAGGAGTTGGTGATGGATAGGGAGGCCTGGTGTGCTGCGGTTCATGGGGTCACAAAGAGTCAGACAAGACTGAGCGACTGAACTGAATACCTTTTGGCTTCTTTTAATCATTGAAGATTAGTTTTGACAAATTGTGGGTGATTAAAAAGTCTTAAAGAGTTGTAAGTTGCTTTTTTTTTTTAAGGGAAATCAGTAGATACTTTCTCGATAAAATCAATCCCCATCATTAAAAAGTAAAATCATGAATAAATCAAATCAAACTGATTTTGTGGTTAAAGGCTAGAAGTCTAAGACAATAAATGTGACTATTTCTCATGAAACACTATTCAATGACTTTAAAGGAGGTTAGTTGCAAGCGATGTTCCATGGATTCAATTCCAGGTGTAACTTAAGTACATACAGTCCCATGAGTGAATCCAGACCCAAGTGTCTATTTCAATATCTGCATTTCTGAAACAAAATTAATAGCATTCCTTTAACAGATTATTTCTACACTTCCAAAAATCTATGCTGGCACCAGGGAAAAGTTTGAATTTTTATCTTCATTGGAAAAGGCAAAAAGCAGATACACACACACATTGCAGAAAGCTCTTAAATTTCCACGTAGACACAGAAAAATTCAATTTGTTTTTGTGAAAGAGATGGCTTTTAGAATTAATTTGACTTTAGAAAGCAAGGCAATGTTTATAGCTAATGGGAAATGAAGCTCCTAGAAATGTTTCACAGGGCCTCCCTTGCAACTCATGATCCATCACAGGATCTTTTCACTGGAGATCTGGTCTTACTCTTTCCATGCTTCTGTGCCGACCATGGAATGAATAAACACACTGAATTACCTGGGATCTGAAAAACATACAACATCTCCAGAGACATACGGAAAATAACAGCCTCGAGGTCTATCTGAAATGTGTTTTTGCTTAATAGAATTTTTTTTAATGTTATCTCTAAAGTAGAATTCTTATGTCACATTTTAGCAGTGAAAACAAGATTTTGATAGCCTAGATTCCTGGGGTGGCGGGGAGCAGACTGCTCATCCCCGTTCACATGTCTAACAAGGTCTCCACAGCCACTTCCCATTCACAGGCTCATGTTCTGAGAGCTCTGAGAATCCCCAAATTCAGGTAAACAACTTCAGTGTGTATTTCCCCCCAATGTTTAGTTTTTCCATGTGCTTACTATTACCCTAGTCCGTCCCAGCTGCCATAACAAAAACGCTACAACAGCGTGCATGCACCTGGCGTCTCCTACATCTCCTGTATTGGCAGGCAGGGTCTCTACCACCAGCACCCCCTGGGAAGCTTATAAACAGCAGAAGCTTATTTCTCACAGTTCTGCAGGCTGTAAGTCCATGATCAGGGTGACAGCACAGTTGGATAGATTGCAAGCAGACTTCATCTGGTGTCCCCACTCAGTCCAAGGGGCTAACAAGTTTGCTGAAGTGAAGGATTTTTGTTTTTTTAAGGCACTAATCCCATTCATGAGGGCTCCACCCTCACTACTTAAGAATCTCCCAAATGTCCCACCTGGTGCTTCCCTGGTGGCTCAGTGGTGAAGAATCCGCCTGCCAATGCAGGAGACCTGGGTTCGATCCCTGGGTAGGGATCCCAGAGAGAAGGGAATGGCTACCCACTCCAGTATTTTTGCCTGGGAAATCCCATGGACAGAGAAGCCTGGCAAGCTATGTAGTCCATGGGGTCACGAAAGAGTTGGACATGAGTTAGTGACTAAAGAATGCAATACAAAAGGTCCCATCTACAAATACCAGCACCTTTGGGGGTCAGAATTGTAACATATTTAACATATGAACTTAACATGTTAAAATTTGAATTTAACATTTTAACATATGAATGAATTTGCAGGGAAACAGACTTTCAGACCATAGCAACTATGTTTCCTTAGCACCCATCACCATCAATATGGAATATTTTTATCTTTCTGTCCTTGACACAGGGCTTCTCCCACTAGATAAGAGACCCTGAGTGTCAGGACTTGGGGGTACGATGCTGCGGTGTCTACATCCTTGCATTGAAAACACTGCAGCTAGTGAGTGATTCACGTCCTTGCTGTAGAGTAGTTACAGGCAAGCCATTGTCCTATAATCCATGAGCCTCTGGGTTGAAACTGAGAATATCAAATTCATCAACGCCAAGGTTTTCTGTACTACCCTGGGCATGACACATACATTCTCTCAGACCTACCCAAATATTCTCTATGGATTAGGAACTGTGTTATATAAATGCCATCTTAAGAGGGGAAAAAAAGGCACAACTAAGAGGGTTTATCTTTTATCCTAATTACTTCTTTAGTAATCATAGCTCATAATTGCTTGTTCCCTAGATACTGGCCACTTATTACTACATAATTACTGATTACAAATATAACAGTCTATTATTTCATTACTATTATTATCTTAATCTAGGGAACATAATTTCCTTTAAGAAAAGCAGGATATATCCTGGAGCACATTGGAGGGTGAAAAAAGTCTACACTTTGTATAAAAGAATTCACAGTTGTTTATCTCAGATGGATCACCCCATTTCAATTTTTAAAGGCAAAGCTTGTTTTTAGATTCTTAAAGATATTGTCATTGCTTTGGCTTAATTAAGAACTTGTTAAGGTAAATGGGGGGTCCACATAAATAAAATTAGCAGTTTTGTTATGAGGGTCAAATGTGTGTGTATACTGATCTTTTGCATTATTCAGAGAGGTGAAATAGTCCATGGGTCACCAGGATGAGAAAACTGGAACTCAGTTGAAATGTGAACAATGTGGGGGTTAGCAGGCACTGACCTTCAGAGCAGTGGGAAATCCAAGTATAAATTACAGTCAACCCCACACCCCCGTACGTACTCTGGACACACAACCCTGCAGCCAGAGACTCAACAAACTGCAGACTGTGTATTGTAGTATCTGCTACTAAAAAAAAATCTGTGTATAAGTGGACCCTCCCCAGTTCAAACCCATGTGGTTCAAGGACCAACTGCATTGAGCTTGCAGTTTGTTTTTATCAGATTCTTTGGGATAAACTGGATGTCTAGAACTTTTGAGAAAGATACCCTTTTGATGTAAATATGAAGCATTTCTCAAAAAAAAAAAAGAATGTAGTAATTACTAACCATTCTTCAATGATTAGCTTCATGCTTTGTTTCCATTAACAACCTCATTGGCTTTTTTGAGCATAGAAGTTCACAAGAGGGCTTCCCTGGTGGCTAGATGGTAAAGAGTCCACCTGCCAATGCAGGGGACATGGGTTTGACCCCTGATCCAGGAAGATCCCACATGCTGTGGAGCAGCTAAGCCCTTGGGCCACAACTACTGAGCCTGCAGGCTGCAACTACTGAAGCCTGTGTGCCCAGAGCCCGAGCTCTGCAACAAGGGAAAGCCCTGCACCCTCAGCTAAAGAAAGCCCTTGCAGCAACAAAGAGCCAGCATAGCTAAAATAAAGAAATAAAATTATAATTATAAAAAAAGAGTTCCTAAGAACTCAAAAATTACTTGACTGCACGACAGCTTTGGGTGGGCAAAGATGGTAGAGAGTTAACTGTCAGTCAGCCTCCCTAGGTGGAATCAAACTCTTACTCTCTCTTCTGGGAAACTGCTACCATCCATTAATAAGTTCATAATCTGTTATTTCAGTTACAGACATGATGCATGCAGTTCCGTAACCAGAACCACATATTTTAACCAGGCACTTTTCATCTAACCACGGAAAGTGCTGGCAGACCCTTAAGAGTCCAGAGTTCCAAAATTTCAGATAATGCTTAAATAGTTACAACTGCTTTTCATAAAAAACTACCCACGTCCATTCCTATTACTCTAAATATAATCCTGATGGGTGTGCTAGCAAGGAATTTTATTAGCTGCTAAATCACCCCACAATTTTTTAAAGGTAATTCAAATTGTGTTTATTTTCTGTTTGTATGCAAACAGAAAACTCAGATATGAAAAATAGCTTCTTGAAAGGAAGCTGGATGTAAAAGAAGTTAAGAAAGAACAAAATAGTAGAAAGTAACATTTCAATAGGAATTATTGCCTCAATGTCACTAGGTAGAAGTGGGATTTCTAAATTCAAAAGTATCGATACTAAAAACATGACTCTAGGTCATTTACATAGTGATAGATGGGTTTTGCAAATGAGACTGCTTCAAGATGTAAAAACAGGATTCCCATATTTCTCTGACTCCTTTTTATCAGACTGCTGCTGCTGCTAAGTTACTTCAGTCGTGTCTGACTCTGTGTGACCCCATAGATGGCAGCCCACCAGGCTCCTCCATCCCTGGGATTCTCCAGGCAAGAACACTGGAGTGGGTTGCCATTTCCTTCTCCAATGCATAAAAGTGAAAAGTGAAAGTGAAGCTGCTCAGTCGTGCCAACTCTTAGCGACCCCATGGACTGCAGCCTACCAGGCTTCTCCGTCCACGGGATTTTCCAGGCAAGAGTATTGGAGTGGGGTGCCATTGCCTTCTCCATTCATCAAGCTAAACTATTTCAAAATAAATAAATATGCTTTGTGTCACTGCTTACCAGTACAATGTCTCAGATCAGCTTATATGCACAACTATTGCTTATGTCTTCTTTTTACAATTTTAAACTGAATCTCAAATGATACAAGATTAGATGAATTATAACTAATGATTGGCATTCATTGCTGAATATTAACATTTGATAATATTAATATTCAAGTAATACTGATAATTTTACCTTTGGGGAGTTAAGAAATCCTTCAGTTTTATATTCCTACATTGTTTCTAATAACGATTTATCCCTAAAAAAAGGAAAAATAGAAGTATTCCTGAGAAGATTTCTATTATCTTAACACAACAGACATCTGAATAGAAGACAGAAGAGGTAAGCTTAATGCTGGAGAAATATTGCTTTGGAGACTGTAAAAGTGAGTGATGTTTACCACTCACTGAGATCATCATCACCTTTGTTTAACACATACTCAACAGTGTTGTCTAACATGGCTCAGAGATTCAAAAGTAGTATTTCTTTTTTAAAAGCACCAGTGTGATTGTACACAGAAAAGATACACATGAATATATTGTACTAATCATACTATATTAATATCAATTTTAAAATTTTGATAATTAGACCAAGATTATGTAAGGTGTTAGTGGTGGGGAATTCTAGGTGGAGGGTATATACCAGGATGCACTTTACTATCTTTGCAACTCTTGTGTATGTCTAAAATGATTTTTTAAGCAAAACTTTAAAATATATTTGTAAGTTACTCAAGGATTTCTGACCCCTTTCAAGCTGTTGTATAGCAGCTTGAAACAGTCACAGAATTGGAGGGTCTTCAGGTGTAAGAAAATTAAACAGAAGAGTAACAGGTGCATTCAGTATTAAACAGGGATCCAGTCCCTGGTGTCTGCAAGGACTTGTGACCAGCAGGCTGTGTGCAGAAGACACTGCACTGCAATACTGATTCATGTATAGCCTTGGGCTTGAAAAGATCATAAATCTTTACTATTTATGATCAACAAAAACAAATACATCACATCCTTGATGTTTACATCAACAGAAACAAGCACTTTTAATTCAATATAATGTGTTGGAAATCAGGAGAGCAGAGCAATTAATTCTATCTGGAGGAGTTCACAAAAGATTCATGGAGGAGAGGGGAGAATTTTTAAGCTAGTTGGGCCTAAAATTGTCTGCTGAGGGCAGAAATCCTTCTTTCCTCTCTGCCCTCATTTCTTTAATGTACACCTCTCCTTCTCCAAGAGATCGATAACCCCAAGTCCTCTTCATCCTGCTATTCATTCTGCTTCTTTCTCCTTCCCTTTCTCCCAAAAGTCTAGGTCCTTATCCACTGGCATGGATGCACTGGGTTCCTAATAGGTTTTCCTGCCTCTCAACCTTCACACAAGGTGTCCCTCTGGAAGGGACAGGATCCTCATTCATTCTAAAAATGTATATCAGGTGTCTACTACCTGTCAGGGAGTGGGCCTTTAGCTAACTTAAAACATTTCAATAAAAATCCCCAGTAAATGAATGGAATGGAAGGAAGACAGAAAAGAAGTAAAGGAAGCAAAGGAGAAAGAAAAGCTAAGGGTCAGAGAAGGAGGTACAGAGCTCATGGAAAAGTCATCAGAGTGACCCACATATAGGACATGGTGGGGGCGGGCAGGAGATGACGCTGCCGAAGAGTCTAGGACCAGAATGAAATGTGTGGAGAGAAAGAAATAACAATTTAAAACCCAGCCATTGAATCCCCACAAAGAATAATCTGAAGACTCTACGTGTTTATTTGACAATCAAACCTAAGTACTAGAAGAAAACCACGGGAAGCCAGAGTAGGGATGATGAACAAGATGTGGTCCTTTTCCTTGGAAATGCAAATTGATTCCACTGAGACAAAGTACGAATGTGGGTCTATTCATAGAAGACCTGCCAATAGGACTCTAAGTCCAAATCCACTTTAAGGTTTGTGTTCAAAGGGTTCATTGATCAACTTGCATTGATATCGTCAAAGGACAACATCCTTCATCAATATTACTCTTTAGTAAGTTTGTTGTGATCATGTCAGGCGGCTTCTCATTATTTGAGAGAAAATCGAATCTCTCTTTTATAGACAGGAAAGCCTGAAAAGGGAGAAACAATTACACAAAAGCACACGATATTTTTGTACAAATATGCACAGTTATACTTTAAAATGATTCTGAAATTCCTTTGGCCACATTGACAACTGTGAGGTATCACAGCACACGAAATGCATAGGGAATGAATTTCCTCTTAAAGTAGACAGTTAGCATCCTTTAGAGCTCTGAAATTTGCATATTCATTTTCCTTACTAAAGACTTCAGTATACCAGCTGCAGGTCCATCTAATTCATGCTCACTCACATACAGGTGCAATCACACACCACTGCACCCCGTCGAGTCTGCAAAGATAATCTCTGATGGATTAACGATCAGCACATACTAATACATGTGTCATCGTTGGTGGCCTTCATAAAGCAACTTCTGAGTCATGAATCTTTCCAACTATCCCATCTAAGATGATTTAGTTCATTTGAACTAGTATTTAATTCAAATAGAAACGTTTATAATCCATGTGTTGGCATCAAGATATAGCTCATTATGCATATAATTATAATAATATTGTGTTCAAACATCCCTGCACAAGAAGAATGACTATAATCAAGGCCTTCTGGGATAACATTGGATAATTCTAGTTTCTCTAGAAGAGGAAGAAACTCTCCTATAAATGCTTCTCGGAAATTTCCTGGTTAAAATATGATCATAGTTAAGTTAGTTACAAGCACTTTTTATTATCAGATGGTATTAATGGAAAGAGCACAAAAGACAAGTAAAAAAGGGTGAAGTGGGGAGACTTCCTCCAGCAATGCATTACAGCAGACACAATTTGTTGTTCATTACAGTCTGTCCTGTACCACCGCCCTAGTCCAGGAAGCCAAAGAAAAGCTGTGCGATTACCTAGGCAACAAAAATAGACTCACAGATTTTCCAGTGAAAAATGCAGAGAATAAATACCCTACCTTAAGTTACCTGGGACTTTGATATTTGTAGATCTGCATGGAAACCTGAAACTTACTTCCTCAATTTTTACCAAAAGTCGATTAATAAGTCAGAGTTTTAAAAAGAAATCATTTTTAGGCTAGTAATCTCTTTTTTTAAAACTTTTTCCTTCTAATTTTGTATCCGGGTTTATCCAATTAACATTGTTGTGATAATGTCAGGTGGACAGTGAAGGGACTCGACCATACACATACAGGTATCTATTCTCCCCCAACTCCCCTCCCCTCCAGGCTGCTGCATAACATTGAGCAGCGTTCCACAGGCTATACAATAGGGCCTTGTTGGTTATCCATTTTAAATATAGCAGAGTGTACATGACCTTCGCAAAGTCCCTAACTCTCCCTTCCCCTCGGAACTGTGAGTTTGTTTTCCAAATCTCTAAGTCTTTTTCTGTTTTGTAAGTTCATTTGTATCATTTCTTCTAAGATTCCACATAAAAGGGATGTCATGTGATGTTTCTCCTTCTCTGTCTGACTTACTTCACTCAGTGCAACACTCTCTACGTCCATCCGTGTTGCTGGAAATGGTATTATTTCATGATTTTTAATAGCTGAGTAATACTCCATTGTATACATGTCCTACATCTTTCTAATCATCAGCAGCACAGCTCAAAGGCAATTAACAGGTAGAAATCCACGCGTGGATAGCAATCTGAAAATGAGAGAGTTGACTTGTTTCAGGGGCAAAACACTACCCATCTTGCGAAAACTGGTGAACCTCAGGACTGAAAGAGATTTTTGAGAAGTCTTGCGTATCACTGGCATACAGCAGGCACTCAGTCAGTGCAGGGTAAATGAATTGAAGAATAGGTAGGATTCCTCAGGTTTTTGTCATTGGACAGGGCTGTACTTAAGCCATCAGGAAAGTGGATCTCTTTTATTTTTAAGTTTCTAAGGTAGACATTCCAAACATTATTTGATAATGGAATTTGCAGTTAACATGGCCAGGAATTTTTCTATTGACAAGCTCCAATATTCTATTCCTGTATAATAGCCTTCAGTCCCATGATTTCTAGCTCAGCCTGCTGTGCTGAACTTGCTTGCTCTCATCTAATTTTTCAAAGAAAATGAAGAATTCATTCTCACTATTCTTCACAGTTCCCTGAAACTCAGATAAATCCACTTTCTTTACCATATTCCACTCACAAGAAGCAAAAAAGTTAACGTTCTGAATTCTTCATTACTTAGAAGAATTATTGTTGTTGTTTTGTTACTAACTCATGTCCGACTGTGTTTGATCCCGTGGACTGTAGCCCGTCAGTCTCCTCTGTCCATGGGATTCTCCAGGCAAGAATACTGGAGTGGGTTGCCATGCCCTCCTCCAGGGGATCTTCCCAACCCAGGGATCCAACCCGCATCTCCTGCATTGCAGGTGGATTCTTTACCACTGAGCCACCTGGGAAGCCCTACTTAGAAGAATAGGGCTGGATTATCCTGTGGAGGAGGCTAAGACCCTTTGGAACCATGATAAGAACCAGTAGCCTGAACCAATAGGATGGCTATTTTCATATTTGTAGACCAAAACTGTTAGAAATGACAGAGTTCTAAAAAGCTTTTTCTGTTTCCTAGTATTTTTATTAATATTGTATTGTAGTTAATTAATAATGTTATGTTATTTTCAGGTGTACAACAAAGCGATTTACTTCTACATATACATGTATCTATTCTTTTTCAGATTATTTTCCCATTTAGGTTATTAAAGAGTATTGAGCAGAGTTTCCTGTGCTGCATGGTACATCCTTGTCAGTTATCTATGTTAGAGATACCAGTATGTACAGTCTGCATGTTGTATATGAGGAAACAAAGGTCCAAAGAAACGTGATTAATTTTCTAAGGTCACATTGGCAAATGAGAATCCAGCCAGGGCTAGAACGCAGGTTCTCCAGTGGTTTGCAGGGTTGTCTTCTACCACAGGACACAGACCCTGGCAGGATATTTCACCAGGACGACACGTCAGCATCTGACAGAAGAAACCCTCTGCCCGCTGGAGTTGGGAGATGTGTTAGCAATGATGCTCATAGTTGTTTTAGCCTTGGGAATTCAGCTAGGAGTTGGGAAAGTGCTTCCTAGGTCTGGAGTGTAGCTGGCACCCAGGATTCCTGGGACAGGTGAGTTCTCAGAAGACTGGCATAAACTCAGAAGCTGGAACTTTGTCAGCAATGGTAACAGGGAGCCATAGAGGAATTGGGATCAGGAGATAGGCAGGGCCGCATCTGGTGTTTCAGCAGATGGCTGTACATTGTGAAAGGGCCCAGGAGGTTCCAAAACAAACTGTAGCCTCAGATTTCTGATTTCTCTCTGCTTCTGGCCAAGTAGAAGTTTGTGTTAGGAAGAGGGGCTACACAAAAAATGATTATACTAGTAATGAAAATAATAACTTGTTTGTCTGTGATACTCTCACTTTTCTGATGTTCCATAATTTGACTTTGTCCCCATTGCAATCCCAAGAGGCAGGAAGGGGCAGACCTGCCATCTCTGTGGGCTTCCCGGCTGGAGCTCATGGTAAAGAACCCTGTGCGGACATCATATCTGTTAAAAATCTGCTTTCAAGGGATGAAGAACATAATGAGAAATGCAAAGCAAACCAGAGCAAATGGAAGCCCACAGCAGCTGTGCTGCAACACCAAATCCTCTTGGAAAGAAGCAGGGTGACATTTCTCACTTCAGAACAGTGACATCTCCTGGGTCAGTGTCAGTGAACACTGCCTACAAGGGATGACAAAGAGAACACGTCTCTTCTCAGTGGGAGGAATGGGCTGGGGCTCACCCGCCTGCTGGCGGTGACCCCAGAGCTAACTCAAGGCAGGTTCAAAGCCACAGGAGATCAGGCAGAATCAGCTTTTGGAGGAGTGTGTCTGGGAGGAAAGAGATTCAGGGGTGGGTGCAAGATCCTTTTCCTGCTGATTGCTTTTTCGTGCTCAGAGGCTGACTGCATCCACTGTGCTGGTCATGACCCCTGAGTGGGTGCCTTACTAAACTATGTTTTTAGGCATATTTTTCTTTTATTGAAGTATTGTTGATTTACTGTGTTGTGTCCATATAGTCAAAGCTATGGCTTTTCCACTAGTCAAATACCAATGTGAGTGTTGGAACATAAAGAAGGCTGAGCACCAAAGAATTGATGCTTTTGAACTGTGGTGCTGGAGAACACTCTTGAAAGTCCCTTGGACTGCAAGGAGATCAAACCAGTCAATCCTAAAGGAAATCAACCCTGAATATTTATTGGAAGGACTGATGCTGAAGTTGAAGCTCCAATACTTTGGCCACCTGATCCAAAGAGCCAACTCATTGAAAAAGACCTTGATGCTTGGAAAGATTGAGAGCAGCAGGAGAAAGGGGTGACAGAGGATGAGATGGTTGGATGGCATCATGGACTCAATGAACATGAGTTTGAACAAACTCCAGGAGATAGTGAAGGACAGGGAAACCTGGCATGCAGCAATCCATGTGGTCACCAAGAATCGAACATGACTTAGCAACTGAACAAAGTTAATTTACAATCTTGTGTTAGTTACTGCTGTATAGCAAAGTGATTCATATATGTATATATACATATATTCATATATATATATACATATACATTCTTTTAAAAATACTCTTTTCCATTATGGTTTCTCTTAGGATACTGAATACAGTTCTCTGTGCTGTACAGTAGGACCTTGTTGTTTATCCATTCTCTAAATAAAACTTACATTGCTAACCCCAAGTTCCCACTCCGTCCCTCCCCCTACCCCTCATCCTTGGCAACCACCAATCTGTTCTCTATGTCCCTGATTCTGTTTCTGTTTCATAGTTAGGTTCTTTCATGTCATATTTTAGGTTCCACATGTAAGTGATAATATATGGTATTTGTCTCTCTCTTTCTGACTTACTTTACTTAGCATTATAGTCGGCAGTTGCATCCACATTGATGCAAATGGCATTATTTCATTCCTGTTTATGGCTGAATAGTGTTCCATTGTATCTATGTACCATATCTTCTTTATCAATTTATCTGTTGATGCACATTTAGGTTGTCTCCATGTCTTGGTCATTGTAAATAGTGCTGCTATGAACATAAGGGTGCATTTATCTTTTTGAATTATCATTTTCTGCAGATACATGCCCAGGGGTGGGAGTGCCAGATCATTAAGCATCCTTTCAAATGTGAGAGATAGTCAAGGAGAAGTATGTTGAATTACGTTTATGAAGGGTAGACCATTGAAACTGATGGATTTAACATTTCTGCTTGTGGTTGTTTGAAAATTATTAGGCAGTTACATCTGTCATTTTGTAATTTTGGCTGAGCACAGACTTGCCTTGTGGACCCTGAGATGGATGTTGGCATGCAAATGTAAGAGAGTTAAAGAGTGAGGTAACTGACCAAGCCACTACCATCATCCTGACGCGTGAGTCCCACGACAACAGCACATCATTATTTACTTGTGAAAGGAAATAATAGAAAATAGGAGAAAATTTCAATAGATGCCAAAAATATAGTAAGGTGTGCTGTGAACAGGAAACACAGGATTCTCAATGGAAATAAACTCAGATCAAAGTCCACCCTTCTGGGAAATTTCAGTATTTACAAAGGTCTAGGGAGAAGACCCTTCTGAATGCCAGTATCCATCAAAATAACAGATTTCTTTCAGAAATAATGGTTTCATGCACTGTTTCCAGACCTGGAAGACAATCAGAATGAATTAGGAGGCTTTCCTATATGTGCATACAGACACTCACACGCCAGTTCCCCATCCTAACCACAGCCGAGACTCTGCGTTTAAGCGTGTCTCTTCCAGAGGCAGTGGTCCAAGGACTGAGCACAGGAGGCAGAGCTGGGAAAGCCTGATCCAGAGTGAACCTTTTTGGTCATGAGAGCTGTCACCTGTGTAGGTGGAGATGCTAATCCCCAACTCAGGATACTACATTTAGAAAAAGCATACTTTTGGGCTTCATGTAAACTGACACAACATAAGTAATGTAAGCCAGAGATCAACATTAGTGGCAGTGCACAATGTATCCTTTCATTTTGACAACACAGACCTGTGCTTTGTCACAGGACACCTGCGTCTCTATGATTTACCTAATTAGGTGCCTTAGAGGATGTGTGCTTATCTCAAGTTTACAAGGGAGTCTCAACACATTTGTGGAGTAAGGAGAGAAAAAGGTCTCCCATTTATTCAATGTTAAGAATTTCATTCTCTAGCATATGAAGTGGAGAAGGCAATGGCAACCCACTCCAGTGCTCTTGCCTGGAAAATCCCAGGAATGGAGGAGCCTCATAGGCTGCAGTCCATGGGGTTGCTAGGAGTTGGACATGACTGAGCAACTTCACTTTCACTTTTTACCTTCATGCATTGGAGAAGGCAATGGCAACCCACTCCAGGGTTCTTGCCTGGAGAATCCCAGGGACGGGGGAGTCTGGTGGGCTGCCGTCTCTGGGGTCGCACAGAGTTGGACATGACTGAAGCGACTTAGCAGCAGCAGCAGCAGCAGCAGCATATGAAGTGACTGTTAAGAGATTTAACTTCTTTGCCCTAATTATAGTAACTCATAGAGTGCTTAGTCACTTCAGTCATGTCCAACTCTTTGCAACCCTATGCACTGTAGCCCACCAGGCTCCTCTGTCCATGCAAGAATATTAGAGTGAGTTGCCATATGCTCCTCCAGGAGATCTTCCTGACTTAGGGATCAAACCTGCATTTCCAGCATTGCAGGCTGATTCTTTACCGCTGAACCACCGGGGAAGACTTCCAAACTTAAACGTGCACTTTCCCTAAACTTAAGAACTACTCTCATAATTGATACATGCTTATTTTATTATTTGTTTTGAATATTTGTACATACTGGGTATGTGATTTCTTATTTCAAGGGGGTGACTCAAAGGCAGATCACTTTATATAAATAGAACCTCAAAGAAAGCTCAATCAAGCAAAATGCTCTATTTCTGTTCTGACACCACTGATGCTCTTTGATGTCTCTATTTCCATGGCAAAGGCTTAGCCATTAAGAAAGCTGAAATGCTGAATATGATGCTTTCTTCATGGATCAAGCATTCAGACATAACCCTGAACATAAAGTGCCTTAAAAAGATTTCTTTCTTAAAAAAATTTTTTTGGAGTATAGTTGATTTATAACATTGTGTTAGCTTCAGGTGTACAGCAAAGTGAATCAGTTCTATGCATATGCACTCTTCTTCAGATTCTGTTCCCATGTGGGTCATAGGGGCTTACCTGCCAATGCAAGAGATGTTAGAGAGGCAGGTTTGATCCCTGGATCAGGAAGATCCCCTGGAGGAGGGCGTGGCAACCCCCACTCCAGTATCCTTGCCTGGAGAATCCTGTGGGCAGAGGAGCCTGGGGGGTTACGGTCCATAGGGTCACACAGAGTCAGACAAGACTGAAGCGACTTGGCAGGCAGGCATATGTCATTACAGACTTTCCTGGGCTATACAGTAGGTCCTTATTATTTACCTGTTTTATATGTAGTAATGGGTACGTTTCAATTCCAATCTCCCTCTTTATTCCCCCTCCCCTCCTCTCATCCCCTGTCCCCCTCCACACACAAAAGACTTCTTGATTCATTGAATGGCCAAGCATAAATCTTGATTATTTTCAGCAGGATTTTTTTAATAATAAAACTGGACATTTAAAAAATTAGTCAGCTTTCTTTGACCCAGTAGCTGCATCTCTTACGCATATTTCCAAGCCTTTGGAAGCTAGAGCTTATATTCTTCTTATACTATTCATAATCTGCCCAAACTGACTCCATAGCAACCACAATACTGGATACAAAACTGCCTTCTGACAAAGCCAATTTCTATTATAGCTTTGAGTTACAAGCCTAAGCTGCTTATTAAAACATCTTAAAAAACCTCTTCAACCATCAGGTAGAATTTTGGTTTTAAATCTCTAATCGTTCACAGCAGACCACCGGGTTTTCTGAGATAGATCACGATCATGTTCAAAATGCTATCTATGGGTGTATTCCGAGCTGAAGGTGATGTGTTTTATTACCTGTTGTTTTGAATTATATGGGCTTCCCTGGTGGCTCAGATGGTAAAGAACCTGCCTGCCAGGCAGGAGACACAGGTTCGTTATCTGGTTTGTAAAGATCCCCTAGAGAAGGAAATGGCAACCCACTATGGTATTCTTGCCTGGAGAATCCCACGGACAGAGGAGCCTGGCCAGCTACAGTCCAGGGGGTCACAAAAAGTAGGACACGACTGAACAGTTGGGCTTCCCTGGTGGCTCAGATGGTAAAGAATCTGCCTGCAATTCAGGAGACCTGGGTTTGATCCCCAAAGTTTCCTAATGAAATTACTTTTTCCAAGTCACCACTGAAAGGAACGTGGACTTGGTCACATCTCTCTGATTATCTTCTCATCTGAGTAGGAACCAAAGGCTCCCAGTAGATCCTGGAGGACAGTCTGTGACACACACACAAGTGGCCTGCCTCTGGTCCCTCTGTGTGAGAGCCTTCTGGCACTGTTGCATCAGCCCCATCACAAACCTCCTGAATTTGACAAGCAATCCCTGAATTATCTTAAGTAGTGTATGATTATCCTGTCAACTGGAGAAGATTCGTGACAGTCACCACTCCATCCAGATGATACACAAAGTGATCAGCCTCAGTCTTCAAATCTTTACCTTGTGCTGTCCAGCACCTCATGATGAGGATGGATGGAGGGTAATAGGAATTAACCTAAAGTCACTGGATGGTCACTTCATTTTCTTTTCCTTGAATACAGTGTTCAGTTAGACATTTAATATGCTGTGCTCAGTCACTTCAGTCGTATCTGACTCTTTGCAACACTGGGGACTGTAGTCTGCCAGGTTTCTCTGTCCCTGGGATTCTCCAGGCAAGAATATTGGAATGGGTTGTCATGCTCTCCTCCAGGTGATCTTCCAGACCCAGGGATCGAACTCAAGTTTCTTATGTCTCCTGCACTGGCAGCGGGTTCTTCACTGTTAGCGTCAGTAGGGAGGCCCCTATGTGTCATAGTATTCAGAGCAGAGGGAAGCACTGGACACTCAGAGATATACAGGTGGGCTCCACGATTCTGCTCTAATGCAAGCAACACCCTTGTGTTCTTTGGAAGGAGTTCAAGGCAGGATACAAAGAAACCTGCTTTATACTTCTCTTAGGTGGATGTAAGAGCCATTTATACTGTTGCCTGGAAATAGAAACTGACCTATAAAAGTCAGGTGGCTCGATATCTTAGGATGATGGGTTTATGCAAGAAATCTATAGGTCATTTTTTTCAGACATTTTTCTGATATGAAAAAGTAAAACTGACATTCAATATATATATACACTGCCCATTTGGAACAGAGAAGCGACTGTTTGAGTGGGGCCAGTATGTGATTCAGACTTATTACATTAGTCTGATTTTTGAACAATGGAAATATATTAACTATTTTAAAACAAATGTTTTTAAACCTCTAAAGTTGTCTCCTATTATCTTCATTTTAGAGACGAGGAAACCGAGGCAGAGAAAAAGTGAGTCACCGCCTAAGACTCTGACCCTATAAGAAAAGGGAGCTGCTGAAGGCTTTAAGAACTGGGTGTATGCATGCTATAAAGATCTGGGCGGGGACAGAGGGAAGAATGAAGTGGATGTGCTGCAAATGGAGACCAGGAGGCCAGCCAGGGAGCAAGGATAGTGGTTCAGACGAGGGGGACTGAGGACCTGAACTCAGGAGGACAGAGGGAGAACAGGGCATGTAGGTCAGGCTGACAGAGGGCAACATAGCTGACCTTGTTACCTGATGGGCAGGTGGTGGGAAGGAAGAGTGATGGGAATTCCTGGGTTTGGACTGTAGCATGAGTGAATTTGTAGTGTCCCCGACAGAGAGAGGGAAAGCAAAGCAATGATCTGATGAAGAGCTTGGTCCCACCAGCCAGCTATGCAGGAATACAAGTCAGGGCTGGAAATAAAGAATGGGTGGCCTCAGTGGTGACCAGGTAAAATGATCAGCAGGTGTTTGTGAAAGTGAAGTAGCTCAGTTGTGTCCGACTGTTTGCAACCCCATGGATTTTAGCCTACCAGGCTCTTCCCTTCATATGATTCTCCAGGCAAGAATACTGGAGTGGGTTGCTGTTTCCTTCTCTAGGGGATCTTCCCAACCCAGGGATCGAACCTGGGTCTCCCGCATTGCAGGCAGATGCTTTAACCTCTGAGCCACCAGGGAAGCAGGTAAAAGGATGCAGCAAGCCTAGGGAGTAAGACTGTTGTCCCATTTTGCAGATGGACTTATGGAGACCCTGAGCTCCTGAGAGACTTTCAGAAGGTCTAGATTAATATCAGGTGGAATTCCAGCCTAGGCTCCTCTGGCCCCAGCCCCATTTTCTCTTCCCTCTGCTCGCACTGCCTTCCATTCAATGCTGGAACAGACGCTGCATTCGTGTTCCATCAAATGCCTCACAAGTAAACTTCAGCATTATTGTTCTTGTTTAGTCGCTCAGTCATGTCTGACTCTTTCCAACCCCGTGAACTGTAGCCCACCAGGCTCCTCTGTCCATGGGATTCCCCAGGCAAGAATACTGGAGTGGGTTGCCATTTCCTTCTCCAGGGGATCTTCCCAACCCAGGGATCAAACTCATGTCTCCTGCATTGGCAGATGGATTCTTTACCATTGAGCTATCACGGAAGCCAACATTGAGCATCAGCACCTCAAAAATATTCTTTAATTCTTCAGAAATATAGTTTTATTTTATACAACTACTGAAATCCATCTTCACTATTTCCTGAGCTGTTTTTCCATCATGTACATATTTTGATCCATTTTTTGCATTCAACTGAAGAACTATAATCTATGAAGTAAATATATTATCCATTTTCAGTTAATACTAATTTCTAGAAGGCATCTTGTGCCAAATGCACCACAGAAGACTTGATGGACAATTACTAGGTGGCCCTGCCAGAAAGCAGAGTTCACTGCTCAAGAAGAAAAGGTTGAGAGACTCTGACCTTCTGAGGTCTGACAGGAAAGCTATGAGCTGATCCTCACCCTCTGCTGAGGCCAAACACAGCAAAGACAATAGATGGGATGATTATTTATTGACAAGATGACATTGACTGGGGCATCACCAGAACCATCCTTCATCCTGGCTCCAGCTCATCTACTTGACAGACACAGCCAAGTACACACTTTGAGACGTACATACATTTTCCCAGCCACCCGTTCATTTTGCTCAAAGTGATGCCCAAAGTCACTTCTGAGTGCATCCTACTTGATCCTGAGTGGGACAGATAGACAAGGAACAAAAGTAAAAAGTGTCCTGACTCGTTTTATTTGTACTTAGAGAAAAGGAACGGAACTCAATCATTTGCAGTGACAGGGATGGACCTAGAGTCTGTCATACAGAGTGAAGTAGGTCAGAGAGAGAAAAGCCAACAGCATACACTAGTGCATACATATAGAATCTAGGAAAATGGTGCTGATGAACCTATTTGCAGGGCAGGAATAGACACACTAATGTAGAGAATAAACTTATGGACGCAGTGGGAGGAGAAGTGGGGGGGACGAATTGAGAGTAGCATTGACATATATACATTCAGTTCAGTTCAGTCGCTCAGCTGGGTCCCACTCTTTGCACCCATGGGCTGCAGCATTCCAGGCTTCCCTGTCCATCACCAACTCCCAGAGCTTGCTCATGTCCACTGAGTCAGTGATGCCATCCAACCATCTCATCCTCTGTCATACCCTTCTCCTCCTGCCTTCAATCTTTCCCAGCATCAGGGTCTTTAATGAGTCAGTTCTTCAAATCAGGTGGTCAAAGTATTGGAGCTTCTGCTTTGGCATCTGTCCTTCCAATGAATATTCAGGACTGATTTCCTTTAGGATTGACTAGTTTGATCTCCTTGCAGTCCAAAGGTCTCTCAAGAATCTTCTCCAACACCACAGTGCAAAAGCATCAATTCTTTGGCACTCGACTTTCCTTATAGTCCAACTCTCATATCCATACATGACTACTGGAAAAACCATAGCTTTGACTAGACAGATCTTTGTCAGCAAAGTAATGTCTCTGCCTTTTGATATGCTGTCTAGGTTTGTCATAACTTTTCTTCCAAGGAGCAAGCGTCTTTTAATTTCATGGCTGCAGTCATCATCTGCAGTGATTTTGGAGCCCAAGAAAATAAAGTCTGTCACTGTTTCCATTGTTTCCCCATCTATTTGCCATTAAGTTATAGGACTGGATGCCATGATTTTATTTTTTTGAATGTTGAGTTTTAAGCCAGCTTTTTCACCCTCCTCTTTCACTTTCATCAAGAGGCTCTTCAGGTTCTTCACTTTCTGCCATAAGGGTGGTGTCATCTGCATATCTGAGGTTATTGCTATGTCTCAGCAATCTTTATTCCAGTTTGTGTTACATCCAGCCCAGCAATTAGCATGACATACTCTGCATAGAAGTTAAATAAGCAGGGTGACAATATACAGCCTTGACATACTCCTTACCCAATCTGGAACCAGTTCATTGTTCCATGTCCAGTTCTAACTGTTGTTTCTTGACCTGCATAATGATTTCTCAGGAGGCAGGTAAGGTGGCTTGGTATTCCCATCTCTTGAAGAATTTTCCAGTTTGTTGTGATCCACACAGTCAAAGGCTTTAGCATAGTCAATGAATACATATATTACCATATATAAAACAGCCAGTGGGAAGCTGCTGTGTAGCACAGGAAGCTCACCTAGTGCTCTTTGATGACCTAGAGAGGTGGGATGTGTGGGTGGGAAGGAGGTTCAGGGGGAGGGGATTTGTGTATACTTATGGTTGATTCACACTGTTGTACGTCAGAAACTAACACAACATCCAAACAACAAAGTAGTTACTTTTTCTCAGACATATAGGCACTAATATCATATTTTCCCACAAATCTATCTGATTTTCCACTACTGTATTTTATAAGCTTTCAGATGAAGAGATGAAGATTTAGGTCACTTTGAAATGCCTCTTCCCTGACCCTGATGTGATACCAAAATTAATTGTCAACATCTAGAATTTAGCAAATGTTTGGTAGATTATTTTCAGTTTTTGACTTTCCTTTCTTTTTGAAACACACATCAAGATATCTGCAAGGTTCCTACTGCCAAACTTTTATATAAACTCAGACAAAAATACCTTATTTTCTGGTACTGATGATTAATGTTTTATAACATTAAGAAAATTAAAAATGCATAATTGTCATGAATACTAATGGTGCATAATATGGATGAAGGTCATTACATGGTCAAGCAAAGGTCTTAATATAGCTGGCATCTTGATGATGAACTCCAGTCCTCTTTTGTCTTCCTGTACACCGATTCATTAATACACCTCTAACATGTCATTAGTCTCACATTGAAAGGTTCTTATACATTAGCACTCTAATTTCAAATAAAGACCAGTTAAGCAATGTTGTGTCTTCATCCAGGAAGGAACTATGGGGAAAATAAGCAGAGTGCATTTTCATTGTCTCACCTTCTATGCAACCGGACCATCCCACTGGCCAGAGCTGCCCCACTTCCTCTGTGCCATAATTTCACAGATTTTTGCCTCTGACAAGAAATGAACACCTGGGATCTGGATGAATTCAAAGGACTGACCGACCCTGAGCACCAGCCCTGAAGGACACTGGAGGGGCAGCGGTGAGTCAGGAAATCATCTCTGGGGATATGAAAAGGAAATACCCCACTTCTGGGTGAGA
Organism: Ovis aries; assembly: GCF_016772045.2. NCBI lineage: Eukaryota > Metazoa > Chordata > Mammalia > Artiodactyla > Bovidae > Ovis > Ovis aries. The sequence continues at coordinate 35,687,300 of NC_056062.1, read as the reverse complement.
AAAATGGCCCTCATTATCAACCTGATCAAGGAGATCAAACCAATCAATCCTAAAGGAAATCAACCCTGAATTGGAAGAACTGATGCTGAAGCTGAAGCTCCAATTCTTTGCTCTCCTGATGCAATGAGCTGATTCATTGGAAAAGACCTGATGTTAGGAAAGATTGAGGGAAAGAGAAGGGGGCGACAGAGGATGAGATGGTTGGATGGCATCACCGACTCAATGGACATGAATTTGAGCCAACTCTGGGCGATAGTGAAGGACAGAGAAGCCTGTCATGTTGTAGTCCATGGGGTGGAAAAGTCAGACACGACTTAGCAACTGAACATTTATGACATTGTGCTAATAGCTATGGAGAACACCCAGATAAATCTCTGTCCTCAAGGTACTCATATTTCACTCTTTTAGAGATCAATGATCAAAACATGAATAGAAGTTTTTTGTAGCCTGGATCTTTGAACACATGAGAGATATTTCTCTTCCAGGGTCATTTCCCCTACCTGCCCACCAGGAGGGCAGAAGAAAGTCAGGGAGAGGAGGTAGGGGAAGAGGGCTGGGTCCCTGTGCCCGGGAATGCAAGGGAGGTGTTGAGGGTGGCCTGTTGGCCATGGTGGGGGTGAGCCCCTGCAGGGCTGGTCTGGGACTGTGTCCTGGTCAGCAGAGAGGACAGGAGTCTCAGGGGTTCTTCCTTGATGGCTCTGACAGTTAAGAATCTGTCTGCAATGCAGGAGAGCTGGGCTTGATCCCTGGGCTAGGAAAATTCCCTGGAGAAGGAAATGATAACCCACTCCAGTACTCCTGCCTAGGTAATCCCATGGACAGAGGAGCCTGACAGTTGCAAAGAGTCAGACATGACTGTGTGAGTAACGCCTTTACCTTTCAGGGGTCACAGGAAATGGTGAAGGTGCCTTTGAAGCAGTTGTGTGTGTGTGAGATGTATGTGTGTGCAAACCCACATTCACCTGAGAACATGTGGACTTAGTGAACTGGGGCTTCTCTACCAGCTGGCTTCCTCATTCTGTTTTAAAGAGTGCTTATTTCATATTCACAATTATTTATAATAATGTTAATTACTTAATGTGGTTTCATGAGGTATGGGATCAAAAGTCATGGCATCCATAGAGATATGTTCAGAATATTTGGAAGTTCGTGTTGAAGTGAAATTCTGTTCGGAACCACACAGGTCACCTATGAAACCAGAAATTTCCCTTTTTGCCATTTTGCTTACGCATTTTCCCTCTCAGCCCCACAGGGTCTCTGCTGTCTCTTCCTGCAGCTCTGACTTAAATATCCTATTTTAAGGGAAGAATCTGAGAGTCATTCACACTTCGATGCAAACGGCTACAGTTAGTTGGTCTTTTCTTCCCAGGGTTACCTGAATGTTAACAGAGATCAGAGCCTTAAATTTAAAGAATCAAACTTTAGTTATTCCAGCAGGTATTACCAGGGGTGAGTGTGGGTTTGTATTTGGGAAAGGCATTCTCTGAACAATGAAATTACAACATAAATGTTCTTGCCTGGTTACAGGGAAAGACAGGATTAGAAGTCTATATCAATTCTAGCTCTTTATCATGACATTAAAATGTAAAACATCATACAATATTACATCTTTGTATAATATGTATTTCATAATATTAATACTTTGGGTTACTATATTTTTAAATTGTGTTCACTTATATGTACATACTATTAAGATATACATGCACACACATATATGTTGTTGTTTAGTCACTAAATCGTGTCCCATTCTTGGACTATAGCCCACCAGGCTCCTCTGGCCACGGGATTATCCAGGCTAGAATACTGGAGTGGGTTGCCATTTCCTCCCCTGGGGATCTTCCCAACTGAGGGATCGAACCTGAGTCTCCTACATTGGCAGGTGGATTCTTTAAGACTGAGCTACCTGTGAAGCCTAGGTATATACACTTAGGGTTATAAAATAAGTAAGTATTGGGTATGTAATATACAGCATGATGACTATAGTTAAAATTGCTGTGTGGTATATTTGATAGTCGCTAAAAGGGAAAATAGTAAAAGTTCTCATATGGAATAAAACATTTTTTATAACTCCATGAGGTGATGAGTGTTAAACTTTTATGGTAATCATTTTGCAGTATATGTGGAAGTCACATCATTATGCTGTATACCTGAAACTTATACAGCGCTCTGTGTTAATTATATCTCAATAAAACTGAAAAAAAGGACTTTTTCATTAAAAACTTTTTTTTTTGGTTCCAGTTTTTCACAATGGGAATGTTCCAAAGCCAGGTGCTTTTTGCTGTCTGTTCACATTAAGGGTACCTGTGATTTTTGCTTTCTCTGGGGTTGTTCACCTTCTTCTGAGAACACAGAGGCACATCCAGTTAGTTGCAGACTCTCTGGATGCCAGAAACTCACAGATCATCAGGCAACATTTATGCTCCATCTTTTTCCACTCTTCCGTCTCTGTTCTCCCTTCCCCTGGACCTCTTGAACAAGTTGAAGCTCTCCAGATTGACTCCTCTAGAGAATCAACTTTCTAGTCTACAGAGAGGGTGAGGAAGAAAAGCCATCTGTCCATCCAGGTAGAAGAGGGGGCTCCCTCAACCGCCTAGAACACCCACATGTTTTCTTAGCCATGTGTGTGAACACCAGTCTCCTCCTTAGTCCTCCCACTGGGCCCTGGTGACATTTTCTGACTGTGAGAATATAAATTTTATGGTGATCCTTTCCATCAATATGTACCCCCAAATCTCCATTTAATTAACCTATTTCCTTCCTCAATAAATAAGCCACTTTAATTATAACTACTTTCTACTAAAGCATTTTAAGTGACTTTAGGTTATTTGCAGTTGCTAATAACCTAATGATGAGAATAGTTTCTTGTCTTGATTAAAGTTTAGTGTCCTGATGAATAGGACTTTGACCTCGTGTATCTCCAGTAAAAGCTTTTTGGAGGATTTCTCCTGGTACCATGAACCCAGAGAGGATGCTGTGAGGTCTGAGTTGAACCAAAGGAAATTGATTAACCATTTCCTATCCAGCACCGTACAAGGCTTGGTGGAATCTAATAACTGATGTCACTGACATAAGGACATTTTCCTTGGGAATCTTTAACTTTTTAAAATAGAAAGAGTTTTGGAATTCCTTGGAAGTCCAATGGTTAGGACTCTGTGCTTTCACTGCCAAGGCCATGGGTTCAATCCCTGGTTGGGAAACTAAGATTCCACAAGCCACACAGCATGGCCAAAGACAAATTAAAATAGAAGAGGTTCTCCCCAGTATTTAGAAACATCAACTTTTGCTAGGTTTTAAGGTGGCAATACATCATGACAGCGATTAATATTATACCTGGAAAACACAAGAATGATGTAAACCTTTCTCATTGTTGTTGCTATTTAGCCACTAAGTAGTTTCTGACTCTTTTGTGACCTCGTGGCCTGTAGCCCACCAGGCTTTTCTGTGGTAAGAGTTGATTTTCCCCTGCACTTTTTAATCAATGGCCTGGATGATTCCCCAGGCAAGAATACTGGAGTGAGTTGCCATTTCCTTCTCCAAGGGATCTGCCCAACTCAAATATTGAACCCACATCTCCTGCATTGCCAGGCGGATTCTTTACCACTAAGCCACAAGGAAGCCCAAACCATTTTTAGACAACTTTGTCAATTTTTTATTTTTATAGACACTCAAAAACAATGACTTGTATTGCCACATTTAAAATATATTATTAAAATCTCTTAAGAATGATATTAAGAACATCTCTTGAAACATAATGGCTGAATTAGTAAACAGAATCAGAAAATAGATTCTCAGGGTCAAAAGTGTATGGTCAGGATGGAAATGCTATGGTCTTCTCTGTGTATACACGGGGAGGGATTCAATCTTCTTTCTTATCATTAAGAGCCCTAAACATAATCAATGGACCATATACTCTCTAATCTGTGCCTGGAGCTGTGAAAAATGTCGATACAAACTGTGTTGGAAGATCAAGGCAATGAGTTTATCAATGTATTTACCCTTCCTGGGAATACACTCTCAAAAGTACACTCTAAGCCAACCTACTTTGTCATTTCCCAGTATCTCTGAATTGTCTGTACATCTAATATCTTCATGGATTAACAAGACTGCCTTTCCTTGTTTCAAATGGATTTACATAGACTCAAGACAGCACTGTACCTATCAATAGCAGAGAAAATATTTGATCTACCTGTACCAAGGACTTAATCTCTGCTTCCATGATTAGAAGGGTAACAGAACTGGGTACTTAAAGTCTGTTAAGATTTGACATCAAAACAAGCTTTTCAAAGAAAGGAAAAGTGTTATTAATCTGACCTTACTGTCTTTGTCCTGGGACTCATGGAATCCTCTTAGGGCTCACTGTATGCAGTAAAATATGAAAAAACAAGTGATTCAACTGACCTACATCCCATGTGTTTTATTTTTATCATGAAAGTAGATACACATCTGTGAAGACTGTTCTTCTCCTAGCAATAGGGGTGCTAAATTCCTCCTGGTCTTCATCCTGGAATGTGAGTGTTGGTATATATGTTCTTTGAAGGCCCACAGGTCATAGAATAGTCTTTGAATATTTTCTCCCACTAGGAGTCCAAAGATTTAAGAAATAACTGGTTCTCTGTCTCTTATATCTTCTCTTGAGAGAAAGACTAGAAGGTGAAAGCACTGGAACTGACAACTTTTTAATGCTGGTTCCAGTAAAAGGTTTTCTGTACTTGGACCAAGAATTGCATGTAAGTGGTGGCACTAGTGGTAAAGAATCTGTCTACCAATGCAGGATATTGACCCCTGGGTCAGGAAGATCCCCTGGAGGAGGAAATGGCAACCTACTCCAGTATTCTTGCCTGGGAAACCCCATGGACAGAGGAGCCTGGTGGGCTACAGTGCACGAGACTGCAAAGAGTTGGACATGATTGAGCACAGCACAATGGAATAGAATAGGTAAACAAGAACCTAACCCATTTAAAAATTAGGAGATCATTGAAAGGCCAATATGATGCCAAATGATGTGGAAATTAAGGTGATTAAGATCAACTCTAGTGTAGACTTAGAGTTGTGATCATTCTAAATCAAGGAAACCCACTCAACTCAACCCAGCACCAGCCTAGACTCTCTCAAGGGAGCACCAGAAAAATACTGCTCAAAAGGCGTCCCCAGGAATAGGATGCCCCAGTTCTTCCCCTTGTACATCTTAGAGCCTTGGGATCATACTTATAAAGAACAGGTACCACACTGTAGGACTTCCTCTATGTCACTGGGTAAAGAATCTGCCTGCAATGCAGGAGACGCAGGAGACGTGGGTTTAATCTCTGGGTCAGAAAGATCCCCTGGAGAAGGGCGTGGCAACCTACTCCAGTATTCTTGCTTGGAGAATCCCCATGGACCGACAAGCCTGGTGGGCTGCAGTCCATGGGGTTGTAGAGAGTCAGACATGACTGAGCATGGCATGGCAAAAAAACAAAACAAAACAAACCAAAACAAAAAAACAGAACCTTTTAAGTTATGCTCTCCAGCTACAGTATTCAACCCTCACTCTTCACAGGGGAGTAATTGAGGCTTATAACCATGACTTCACTTACCTGGAGTCAAGTCTAGTTAAGAGAGGAGCTGGGATTGTACGTCAGTGTCTAGTCCACTACCTCATGTGATTTGTCCAGTTCTCTGATAAATATCACTTCTCATTTGGATCTGATTGCTGAACAGACTGAACTCTCAGCAATAAATCAGTTGACTTTCCCCTTCACTTTTTAATCAATGACCTGGATGTTTCTAATTTCACAAGTCATCAGCATTAATAACTTTTTTCATGTTTTCTTTGGATGACTACCATGGCCAGATTTGGTATATGATTTCACTCACATGGAAGTTGGAAAAGATCAATTAAAAAGTGCTCTACACTTTATATGTATTAAGAACTTAAGAATCTAAATGACCATTTATCATTACTTGAAGACAAAACAGAATTTTCACAGCCTAAGTAATATTTCTTTTTGTTAAATATTTCTAACTTTTGAAATATACTTTAAGGAAATAACCATTCATGGAAATAATTATATACATGAATTCCATTGACTCATTAACCACAGTAATGAAAAACTGAAAACCATTTAAATGTTCAATAATTACGTTATTATTGTTGTTTTTATTTTTATTTAAAGAGCCAACTTTGTTTTAATTCTTTTGGCCATGTCACATGGCATGTGGAATCTTAGTTCCCCTGTGTGTATTAGTCACTCCAGTGTATCTGACTCTGCGATCCTGTGGACTGTAGCCCACCAGGCTCCTCTGTCCACGGGATTTCCCAGGCAAGAATACTGGAGTGGGTATCCATTTCCTTCTCCAGGGGATCTTCCCAGTTCAGGGATCAAAACCATACCCCTTGTATTGGAAGCATGGTGTTTTAACCACTGGACTGCCTGGGATGTCTCCGATAATTACATTGATGCATTGCATATAGATCTATTCAATAACACAGTTTTGAAGAGTTTTTCAAAAGTGGAAAAGCTAGCATGTTAAATAGAAAAAAAATAAGGAAAAACTTTAATGCTAAATTTAATACACAGCCTATGTAATATTGTCTTCATTTTTTCTTCAATACAGGTTCTATATAAAACCTGCCATTTTTCTGTGAAGGGAAGATAAATGGTACATAATGAACATATTACCAGATTTCAAATCAGGCCTTAAAACTCTCTGGAGATCCCTCTAAAATTATACTATATCTGTCATCTGGCTTTAAGCAGAGTTTAAACTATTAAACCTACTACCTCATTAACCTCTGGAAAATCTGACATCTAAGGTCCTCTTTCATAAATATAGTTCATGTTGAAAGCACCTTATTCTGTTAATATTCCCTTAACTAGGCAATTTTCTAGCTAAGGTTAATTTGAAACTACTTTTTTCCCCTATTGCTAGAGTGGAAAATATTTTCATTTAAGTAGATTTTGCTGTTGTAAGAAGACACGGGAAAGAAGATGGGCAAAGTGGCATCCAATCAAGAAGCGTGTGTGTGTGTGTGTGTGTGTGTGTGTATGTGTGTGTGTGTGTGCTCAGTCAGTCTTATCTAACTTTGTGACCCCATGGACCGTAGCCCCCCAGGCTCCTCTGTCCATGGGATTTCCTAGGCAAGACTATTGGAGTGGGCAGCCATTTCTTTCTCCAGGGGATCTTCCTGACCCAGGGACTGAACCCACATCTCTTGGATTGCAGGCAGATTCTTTACCATCTGAGCCACCTGGGAAATACTATCAGGAGGCTTACAAATCTTCATATTTTGAACCAGCAATTATGCTTCTGGGAATTTAAAGAAAGAGATACACACACACACACACACACACACACACAAATTACTCACAAGATTCTTCATTCTATTTTGACAGTAACAATAGTGAAAATGTGAAAGTCAAATTTATGATAATATATTCACTCATGAATATTAATATGGCATTAAAATCATGGTTTTGAGAACTATTTAATGATATAAGAAAATACTCATCATGAAATGGTAAAGAAAAATAAGATACAAAAACATTTACAGTTTGATTCCAATTCCAAGGTCTTCCCTGGTGACTCAGACAGTAAAGAAACTGCCTGCAATCCAGGAGACCTGGGTTCTATCCCTGGGTTGGGGAGATCCCTTGGAGGAGAGTATGGCAGCCCTCTCTACTATTCATACCTGGAGAATCCCATGACAAAGGAGTCTGGTGGGCTCCAGTCCATGGGGTTGCAAAGTCAAGACATGACTGAGTGACTAACACTTTCACTTTTTCCAATTCTACAGATGGATCAAACTGTCTTTGCAGTTCAACGAAAATACACAGAAATACTGAAAGTGAGTAGAGGGCACTGAGTGATATAAATTTTCCTGTTTTATACCTGTCTAAATTTTTATAAGAAACATGTATTAGTTTTGTACTTATGAGAAACTATCAATATGGTTTTTAAGTGCACTGTAAATGATAACTAGCTATGTTTGCCATAGGGCTAGATGTCTGTGCTCGAAAAGACAGTAGAATGCCTGCATTTCTGTGAGGCTTACTCCCTGGTTGCTGCGTGGTGCTGCCGTGCACACGAAAAGGAGGGACCGGGGTTCGCAGCATAATTGGCAGTGGGTCTTTTGCTTCAGAGGAAGCAGATGTAGAAATTCACCTCACATCCTCCCATTTTCCCCTCAATCTCAACTTCTTTTTCAGTCCAATGTAGTATCGGTCCAGAAAATTTTTCAAGCCAGACATTGTCTTCTCGATATACTTGTGAATTTTACTTTGCAAACTAGAAATGTAGGTGTCAATTCTAGATACACAAAATATCAAATATGAATATGCTGGTGACTGAGGTGGGTCTTCATAGGCAATCTGATTGGATTTGGGTGTGTACTTCCAGAGCCTGAGAGACAATAAAAAAAGAAAAGACAGTCTCGCACAGACAAAAAGCACTGCATTACTATTATTAAACTTTCTTTAAATTCTGAATGCAAGTCTAGTAATTACTAATCAAACACTGTTATTTTCAAGCAGTTATACCTTGGCCAATCACTGTTCCTTAGAGAGCTGAAATGGAATGGAGAGGGAAATATTAACTATCTCACTCACTGACACAAACTCGGACAAGTGCATTTATTCATTCCCTCTTCATCCGTCTGCTCCTTTGTTCTTTCAAACGATGCCCTTTGGCACCTATTGTGCACCAAACGCCAAGGGGGGTGGGGAGGTATCTCTGAAAAAGACACCATCCTCTTGCCATGGGCCTCACAGTTTATGGGAGTACGGAACCTCACAGGCAGCTGTGACATGTGATACTCTTACATGAGAGGTACTTACGATGAGCTGTGCAAGTCCAGAAGAAAAAACATTTAGTTGTCTGGTAGCTAAGGTTTCCTGGCTAAAGAGGAGTTTGCTGAGCAGGAAAAAGGAGAAAGGGACAGAGCACAGAGCGGGTGTGGACAGAGGGCTCAGCCTCAGTGCTGTGAAGACACAGGGTCTGCTGATGAAAATAGAGATGGTCGATTAGGCATGGGCTGGGAGCCCTGGTAGGAGTGGGGGGATTTGAGTTGAGGAATGGGAGAGTTAGGGAGGATCCCACATGCCTTGCTAAATATGACTGATATCTTCACAAAGTGCACCCCATAACTGCTGGTTGCTACAGTTCTATTTTATCTACGTAGTCTGGAATAGCTAAATCTAACCGTCTATTAACAACTTCCTCCCTCCCACTTCCTCCTTCAGCAACTCGTACAGTATACGAAAACATACCAGCATCACTCTGCAATAAATCTGCTGTGTTTAACTTTTAAGCACAGATTTGCATGTAAACTGAACCAAAACAAGAAGGGAAGGAAATGGCAGAAAAACGTGGCTTGCAGTTCCACTTACCCAAAGTGCTTGAAAAGCATGGCTTGCAGTTCCAGTTACCCACAGTTGCAAAGTGTGCTTTATGATAAAACTACTGTCCTGATTAATTTTAAGACTCAGGTATATCAATCAATGATAATTAGTGAGTAACCCATGAGTGTTTCGATCATCTTAGAGCTGTACAGCATAATTGAGGTCATATTGAAAAGACGGAGGCTTTATGGGGGCAATCCAGGAATACACAGCCAGAAGTGGAATGGTCAGGGCTAGGGCCAAATCTCCAAGTTCACGGGGCAGGGTCTGACTGGTACACCATGATGTACAGTTGGAAGGCAGGCATATTCCTTGACAGATAGCAGATCAACGTGGTTTCCCCTTGTGTCAGATTATTGCCAATAAATAGCCAGCGTGGGTTTTGATAAACAAGCCTCCTTGGACCCAGCACCGCATGCTGCTATGCAAGGTGCTTATGAATTGCCCCATCAGACAGCCCTGCTTCTGCAGCAGGTTGCAAAGAACGAGGCTCAAATGCAATAGCCAGCTTTTTCCCAGTTCCAAGGTGCTGGCTTCTGCCCCAGAATGGCCCCGGCTAAACTATAAATACTCCAAAAGGCAGAGCCTGTGGCAGCTTCTGAAACGCTCTTTTCAGCTGGTGACCAAGAGGAGAATGATTATCCTGTTAGCTATCAAAACCGACCCCCACGTCGCCGAGAGAAACCCTGAGCAACATCACGTAATGTCTATATTTAAACTCTGTCTCCATTCCAAAGGCTCCCCATCGCCCCCTCCAGACCCACTTCCTTTCTCCCTTCTCCCTCTTTGTGTGTATGAAGCTGGTCAAATGCATCACCTCTGTGACCCTGTCCTGGACTCTGGCCTCCCTGCCTTTCCCCCTGCTTCGCATGCTCAGGGCAGCTCTTTATGACAGGACTGCAATTTCCTCCCTCACTGGCCCTTAATCTAAGGAGTTCAATTGAAAATGAGAACTAGCTGACCGAAGTAAGCAAAGGCGACAAATTAGTGAGACGATCTAGTGGACAATTAAGAATATTCGGATGGGTCAGCATGACATCACAGAAACTTGGATTGTGTAGACACAGCCAGCAAACAAAAGCAAAATGGCTGTTTGAGGAGGCCTTACAAATAGCTGTGAAAAGAAGAGAAATGAAAAGCAGAGGTGAAAAGGAAAGATATGAGCATCTGAATGCAGAGTTCCAAAGAATAGCAAGGAGAGATCTTTGCTCATATTCCTCAGAGATCAATGCAAAGAAACAAAGGAAAACAACAGAATGGGAAAGACTAGAGATCTCTTCAAGAAAATTAGAGATACCAAGGGAACATTTCATGCAAAGATGGGCACAATAAAGGACAGAAATGGTATACACCTAACAGAAGCAGGAGATATTAAGAAGAGGTGGCAAGAATACACAGGAGAACTGTACAAAAAAGAGCTTCATGACCCAGATAATCATGATGGTGTAATCACTCACCTGGAGCCAGACATCCTGGAACGTGAAGTCAAGTGGGCCTTAGGAAGCATCACTACAAACAAAGCTGGTGGAGGTGATGGAATTCCAGTTGAGCTATTTTAAGTCCTAAAAGATGATGCTGTGAAAGTGCTGAACTCAACATGCCAGCAAGTTTGGAAAACTCAGCAGTGGCCACAGGACTGAAAAAGGTCAGTTTTCATTCCAATCTCAAAGAAAGGCAATGCCAAAGAGTGCTCAAACGACCACACAATTGCACTCATCTCACATACTAGTAAAGTAATGCTCAAAATTCGCCAAGCCAGGCCTCAGCAATACATGAATCATGAACTTCCAGATGTTCAAGCTTGTTTTAGAAAAGGCAGAGGAACCAGAGATCAAGTTGCCAATATCTGTTGTATCATCGAGAAAGCAAGAGAGTTCCAGAAAAACATCTATTTCTGCTTTATTGACTATGCCAAAGCCTTTGACTGTGTGGATCACAATAAATTGCGGAAAATTCTGAAAGAGATGGGAATACCAGACCACCGAACCTGCCTCTTGAGAAACCTATATGCAGGTCAGGAAGCAACAGTTAGAACTGGACATGGAACAACAGACTGGTTCCAAATAGGAGAAGGAGTACATCAAGGCTGCGTATTGTCACCCTGCTTATTTGACTTCTATGCAGAGTACATCATGAGAAACGCTGGGCTGGAAGAAACACAAGCTGGAATCAAGATTGCCGGGAGAAATATCAATAACCTCAAATATGCAGATGACACCACCCTTATGGCAGAAAGTGAAGAGGAACTAAAAAGCCTCTTAATGAAAGTGAAAGAGGAGAGTGAAAAAGTTGGCTTAAAGCTCAACATTCAGAAAACTAAGATCATGGCATCTGGTCCCATCACTTCATGGCAAATAGATGGGGAAACAGTGGAAACAGTGTCAGACTTTATTTTGGGGGGCTCAAAAATCACTACAGATGGTGATTGCAGCCATGAAATTAAAAGACGCTTACTCCTTGGAAGGAAAGTTATGACCAACCTAGATAGCATATTAAAAAACAGAGACATTACTTTGCCAACAAAGGTCCGTCTAGTCAAGTGTATGTTTTCCAGTGGTCATGTATGGATGTGAGAGTTGGACTGTGAAGAAAGCTGAGTACCAAAGAATTGATGCTTTTGAACTGTGGTGTTGGAGAAGACTCTTGAAAGTCCCTTGGACTGCAAGGAGATCCAACCAGTCCATTCTGAAGGAGATCAGTCCTGGGTGTTTGGAAGGACTGATGCTGAAGCTGAAACTCCAATACTTTGTCCACCTCATGCGAAGAGTTAACTCATTGGAAAAGACCCTGATGCTGGGAGGGATTGGGGGCAGGAGGAGAAGGGGACAACAGAGGATGAGATGGCTGATTGGCATCAGTGACATGAGTTTGAGTGAACTCCGGGAGTTGGTGATGAACAGGGAGGCCTGGTGTGCTGTGATTCATGGGGTCACAAAGAGTCGGACACAACTGAGCAACTGACCTGAACTGAACTGAACTAAAATCCAAGACAAGTGACACAGCCTATTATCCAACTAATTTAATTATGAACTTGTTCTCAGCAAAAGCTAAATAGAACTCTGGCTTAGGGGGGGAAATAGTTAAAGATATTCCTGACCAGTGTTTTTTGACTGCCATCTAGTTAAGCCACGGAGTATTCATCTTATTTGTACTTATGTTTCCAACATTACTTGCATTCTCAAGAATTTAAACGTTAATAGTAGGTAAGAAAAATCTCTGAGCAGGAAAGCACATTCACTGCTAAGGACTCTTTTCTAGGTCAAAGCCAAGGCTATGCATAACTCAGCTTTGAGAACTAAATCACCAACTTTAATGTAGCTGCACATAATTTTAATTTTCCCTTAAGCTAATTGGCCACTTCTGGGTCTAGGTTTGGGTTTTGATTGTGAAAAGAAATAAAGACAAAAATTTCATTATTTCAAAGACAGATTATAAATTATAATCTTTTGAAGGTGAAAGTTGCTTAGTCATGCCCAACTCCTTGAGACATCATGGACTATATAGTCCATGGAATTCTCTAGGCCAGAATACTGGAGTGGGGAGTCCTTCCCTTCTCCAGGGGATCTTCCCAACTCAGGGACTGAACCCAGGTATCCCGCATTGCAGATGGATTCTTTATCAGCTGAACCACCAGGGAAGCCCAAGAATACTGGAGTGTGTAGCCTATCCCTTCTCCAGTGGGTATTCCTGACCCAGGAATCGAACTGGAGTCCCTTGCATTGCAGGCAGATTCTTTACCAACTGAGCTATGAGGGAAGCCCATATATATATAATCCTCTAGATAATTAAAGTGGATGGAATTCAGTATGGTTTGTTGGGGCAGCGTTAGGGGTGGTACAAGACAGAATTTAAGAATTTCACTCTGTCATATATTTTACATTATTTAACCTGGTGATTTAACTATGACTTAAATGAGAAAGTGTCACATTACATTCCAGGACTAAACATGAGACACTCTTCTCACCAAAGAGACAGAGATCCTCAGTCCCTGGCCAAGCTAAGCTCCGGTCATTCTTAAGAAAAGGAAGCTATGCGCCTCTGTGAAATGTTTTCTTCTCAAACCCAAACCTTTAAAACACATACATCAGAGCTCTTGTACTTAAGAAACCACGTGTTTGTGTACTAAGAAACCAATGTTTGTGCACTAATGCACGTAACTAATGTTACATGGACCAGTGCGCCTGTAATGTCCCTCCCCGCTTTTCAGTAGGTTAGAGAAATGAGGAATGAGAACCCAAGGCCACCAGAAGTCCCAACCCTTGTCCCTTCCCCCTACAGCCCTGTCCTCCAGAGTCAGTCACGGCTAGGACTCCACAAAGGTCAAAAGTCTTTGTTCGCAGATACAGCGGCTCTAATTTTCCTGGTTTATGTCATTCATCTGGTTATAGTCCCCTCTTTGGGCACAGCTTCATATTTATGCCACAACTTCATAATTATGGAATTATAGAATAAACAAGATAGGAGCAAAGTACCAAAGCCTGAAGAATTTGTGGTTTTACTTCTTGCCCACCACTGGTCATCTGACGACCTGCCATTGCAGGTTCCAGAGATTCTTCCAAAGTCTAGATGTCAGTGCTCTAGGAAAGACTATGGTTCTAGCGAAGTGCACAGGTTGAGAAGAACGAGGAAGGGAGAAGCAGTCTCCTGCCTCCCGCCTCTTCAGAACAGAAGTTTCACAACAATAGGCAAAGCCCCTCCATCCTGCATCACCACATCCAGGACTTGCCAAAGTCATACATCCTTCTCTTGATGTTCTGGAAATAATTCAGTTTGTCGTTGAAGAGTCTAGAGACTCCATAAAGCATGAAAATTAAATCTGAATCATGAGCTTCAGCATAAAACAGGATGTTCCTCATAATTAAAAGAAAAAAGAGGGTATTAGATCTCTTCCCTCCAGGTCTTTAAAAATCGAGGAGAAATGCCTCTCTTTCAGTGTTCTCTGCTCATGCTTGAAGCTGGTCTAGCAAACTTCTCCAAACTCCTACTTACAGGATTTTAAGCAATTGGATGGGGTGCTGTGTTTGGTTATTTTATGACCAGAGATTTTTTTTTCAAATAAAGCTTGTCTCTTCTAATGAAAACAGATGTTAATTGAAGCTGTAAGATATAAAATGAAACAGATGTAAATTGATTTTCTTACATATCTGTTCCACATTCACAGGGACATATGCTGAAAAATAGATGTTTGGATTTAAAGATGCCTAGAACCCACTTTAATGATACTCGTGAATATATTTAATGCTGGCACCTATCAAACTGTCTTGCCCTTGACTTTGGGAAAGTGATTGGGGTTATTTTCCAAGATAGCATTTGGTTGTGTGGAATATAGCGGCTTCTCCTTCTCTGCGATGATTCTCTCTAAACGTGTGACAACTTCTAGCCCAGAGGCACATGCAAAGTGTTGGCCTTCTTCTCCTGGTCAGCACCACACTGCCATATCCTATCTTTCCCTAAAGTCTCTCTCCTTTAGAAACTAAAACGCAAAGACCATCACTGAGGATATTTGAGGTTCTCGACCCAAACAAAAGAGAGAATTTATTTTAATCCTGCTTTACATTGTCTTTTTAAAGTTTATTTTATTATTGGAGTATAATTGCTTTACGAGGGTTGTGTTAGTTTCTGCTAACAAAGTGAATCACCTGAGCCACCGGGGAACTTTGCTAAGTTACAGAGGTGATTTAGGAGGGCTCCCAGGGGAAGTCTGGAGAAGGCAATGGCAACCCACTCCGGTACTCTTGCCTGGAAATCCCATGGATGGAGGAGCCTGGAAGGCTGCAGTCCATGGGGTCGCTAAGAGTCAACACGACTGAGCGACTTCACTTTCACTTTTCACTTTCATGCGTTGGAGAAGGAAATGGCAACCCACTCCAGTGTTCTTGCCTGGAGAATCCCAGGGTTGGGGGAGCCTGGTGGGCTGCTGTCTGTGGGGTCGCACAGAGTCGGACACAACTGAAGCGATGTAGTAGCAGCAGCAGCAGGAGAAGTCTGGCTTTTCCTCGGGAATTTCAGTCCTGTTTTCAGAGCAAGTGAAGAATGCATATTCCAGACTCCTAGACCACTCGAAATCAAATCACTTTGCAGAACATAAGAGGTAGATCAAAACCACTGTCACCTTAGATCACATTTCATGCTTGTGGTGGCTCAGGTTACAATGTCCTTCCATTGTTCACATTCCCAAAACATCAGTTTTATTTCACAGCTTACCCAGACAATAAAAATAAACCTAAGATAATATCTATACATTACCAGCTAAGCCTAAAACTCTGTCCCCCAAAAATCTAAATTAGTGACAATGCCTTTCTTTCACAAATAGACCTGCTTCTAATAATGAAACTATAAAAACTCCACCAGACCACTGGAGTGGACCCATCAGCCAAACTGAGGGCATCCTGATCTACAGCTGACAAGCTTTGTGGGATGAAAATATATAAATAGATGGCTCTGTTCTTAAGGACTTCACAAGGCAAATGCACCTTCACAGGCATACATGTAATTAAAAGTGTTTGTTTTCAAAATCCAGACTAAATGTGTTCCAGGTTCTTAAACAGCAAACACAGCATCTTAAGTCAAAGTGCCTATCTATCACAACTAACTGAACAGTTGCTAAAATATCATGATCATTCTAAAGAGCTGCAGATGCCACCTCACAGTTTATATAATCCATCACCCAACGAAACAGTTACTGAACACTGTCTTGCTGCTGTTATTGTTTAGTCCCTAAGTCGTGTCCAAATCCTTTGTGATCCCCTCGACTGTAGCCCCTCCAGGCTCCTTTGTCCATGGGATTTCTCAGGCAAGAATACTGGAGTGGGTTGCCACTTCCTACCCCAGGGGATCTTCCTGACCCAGGGATAGAACCTGAGTCTCCTGCACTGCAGGCAGATTCTTTACCACTGAGCCACCTGGGAAGTCTGAATGCTCTATACAAGCCCCAAATTGTGCCAAATATTGCTGGGTGAAGGGGCACGGCTCTCAGATAGATTTCAAACACAAAAGCGAATAATCCTTATAGGGAAATTACATTGTTAAAATGTTATGGTAATTTTGGTACCAGCGACTTTAAATATAATCTGTTCAGAAAAATGAGGAATCAGTATATTTCGCCTGCAGTATGAAAAGCAACTTCATGGACAAAATGGGATATCTTTGAGCCTTAAAGGGAAGAAGGAAGTGAGAGGGCTGGGGGTAGAGAGTATGAGAGGTCAATTTCAAAAGCAGTCACAGGAATGGGTGAAATATTATTATTAGTTAATATTTATTGCTTAGCCACACCAGTCTAATCTTCAGCACATGAATTCTTGGCTGCAGCATATGTTCAGTTGCTCACTCGTGTCCAACTCTGAGGCTGAGAACAGAGTGGGTAGCCATTCCCTCCTGCAGGGGATCTTCTCGACCCAGGGATGGAACCCAGGTCTCCCACATTGCAGGCAGACTCCTTACCATCTGAACCACCAGGGAAGATCCGATTATATATTAAACATGCAAAATCAGCCACTACTTCTTAATACAAATAAAACCATTATGTGTGCCCTCACACTAGACATTATTAACACTGTATCCAAACTATTGTTTCATTCTAAGGTTGAGTCTTCACTTTTCTAAAGTTTTCTGTGAAGTGTCTGTGCCTGTTACCATTTGTAGTTTGGGATTATTATTTGCTCAGATTTTGGGGTGTTTTTTAATATTTTCTGCTTCTAATTACATCGTAATCCATTAAAGGACTTGAGAAAACCTGTTATTTTTCTGATTTCTCTTTAACTTAATTGACACCTTCATTGGAGTAGGTACTCAAAATATAATTTGATTGGATAACAATGGATGATTGACATCATCACCTTAAAGGTAAAATTTAAGATGCCTTGACAGAGGTTAAGAAGCATGGAAGGAATTCCAGAAATTCTCTTGTTTGTCTTCTTCTTTTCCCTTCTCTCTCTACCTATTCACCATCCAATGTCACCAAATTTCTTTTGACATTAGACAAATTCTAGCAGATTCTCTGGATATCTTTCCAGGAATTGACATGAGAATCTAGTGTTAAAGATCTCTAAATAAAATGTTCTCATGGTAAGTTTAGCTCCAGGATTTAAACACCATAGTTCTCAGAAATGTCTAGCTTCATCTTTTCTTCTGTGTTTAAGGCCACTTATAACTGTAACACACAGGAGAAGCCCAAGAGTATTGTTTAAAACTATTTTAGGAGCTCGAATTGTTTAAACTTTAGCTGAAAGGATTTAATAGGCTTTCTCATTTCTTCATATAACTACCATTGTAAAGCCTTCATCTCTAATTAAAGAAACACAATTAATTTGTTAAAACACACTGGATTTACCCACTAAAAGGAAAAACCACAATCCATTTAATATCAGGGAAGAGAAGTCATGAAGACCTATGGATGTGAATTATTCCAGTTATTATTAAGTAGCAAACTTTCTGATAACATGCCCAGCACAGGCTTTTAGACTATTCTTAGAAGCATGACTTTTATATTAAACATACTATCCAAATACTACCCACTTGCTCAAAATGCTTAAACACATAACACTTTGCTCCTGTGCGAAAGAAAATGAAAACTTATGGTCTTTATTTTAAAGGCACATGTTTACAGAAAGCCTTAGACCAGTAGTTAACCAGAGGAAATCCTTGATGGGTAAATCATTCATCTCCAATCTGTAAGGGATGGGCCAATGAATATTTAGAAATTTTAGACTGTTCTGTCTGAAGGAAGGAAGGAACATCTTCCACTCCCAAACCAATTATCTACCCACTCCAGGCATATCTAATAATTATGCCCCAACTCTAAAATAAGTACGTAATCATACTGTGACTTGTTTGCAGTAAAAGCAAACTCTTGAGCATGTTGAGAGAAAAATCTAGACCAAAAAAAAAAAAAAAGATTTATGTCCAATCTCTTTATTGAGGAGGCTTCCCATCTCTTAAGACAGATGGGAATGAGCAGACAACAGACAGGACATGCATGAGGAGCGCTGCCCAGCAGGCCTGGCATCAGAGAGGTACCCAGGGAGAGTGTGCCCAGATCCCTCGTCTGGCTCAACCAGCACATTTCCTTCACCTTGACTCTAAGGTTGCAAAAGAGTCCCGCCAAAATCTAAAGCTGATGCTGTGAGCATAACGGGATCCATGGCAAACCTCAGCTGTGGCTTCATTTCCGTTCTTTGACAGCTCAATTGCCCTTGGCTTCCCCTCACCAGCTCGTTTACACATGGCGGCCACAGAAAGTCATGCTGTCCTTAGATAGTGCTGCTTGTTCTCAACTGAAGGAGAACAGTTAACATTACAGGTAGAGAAAGGCTGAAGCTGTTCATTCAGATAAGGTTTTTGGAGGATTTGCAAATTTCATTACTCCTACTCATTATTCACAAAATACTGAACAAATATTTATTGCTAGCTACTATGTAACAACTTTTATTGAATACAGAAGCATTATAATGTAAGAGAGAGCATGAGATTTAGATTAGCGTTTTTGAAATTGTTTATCACAATTTATTTGCATAATCAATTAAGTACTTCATTATCATCATAAAAAACAATATATTCTATTCCACATATATTTATAATGGGGCTTCCCTGGTGGCTCAGACAGTAAAGAATGCACCTGCAATGTAGGATTTGATACCTGAGTTGGGAAGATCCCCTGGAGAAGGGAATGGCAATCCACTTCAGTATTCTTGCCTGGGAAATCTTATGGACAGAGGAGGCTGGGGGGCTACAGTCCATGGGGTGGCAAAGAGTTGGACACAACTGAGCAACTAACAACACACACACACACATAATATATCCTAGTCCATGCATATGTGTGTATACAGTTTGCATCACACAAAGTAAATGTGACCATCATTTCATGAAATTTTCATTTCTAATTTACATGAATACATATATAGATACATGCAGATATACATGCATATATATATAGAGAGAGATTAGATATATATCTGTATTTATCATGGCTATTTGTACTGAGTCACAATCTAAAATATATTTTTTTACTATGCACATTGTAAAAATTGAAAGAAAGAAACAGCATTCAAGATCCCTGCCACTAGGGTCCAAATAGCAGTTTCTCCACCTACTAGCTCCGTGCTTTCAGAGTTCTGTGTAGCTGGTATTCTCCATCTGCTAATTAGGGCTTGGCTTGTGAGAATTCCGATAAACCACCTGCAGTGCTCAATGCGGTACATATATATATGCTCTTTTAACAAAGGGAGTGAGATGATTTCACAAAGCTTCTTCATTTGGTACAAGAGCTTGCTGAGACAGGGTTACAGATGTAATTACCCAACTTACAAATGAAGAAAGTAAGGCTCAGAGACTATAATTCCCTCCAAGTCAGGCCCTGGCTGATGAAGAACAGTGCGAAAGCAGAATGTAGGTCTGTGATGTTCCATTACACCCCACTCCCTCTTTGCCACCAAGAAGACTACTCTGCTGGAGGTATAAAAGCTGAATGAATGAACGAACAAGTGTAGATAACATTAATTCAACTGTCTTTGTCTTCTTTTTAGTCTGTCCTTTCATAGGCTTTACCTGAAAGGAGTTTTTTGCATGTGAATATACTGACCTTTTAAAATCTTACTTTACTTTCACAGAGTGCAAACTTGCTATTGTCATCTATCTAAATGTACACAAATAGCTTCGCATAATTCCAGAAATATCTTTGAATAAAGATAACTAATTTTAAAAGAAGGCAAAGAAATGTCCCACTCCAAATAGCCATCCCACCAAGCTAGGAGAAGGCAATGGCACCCCACTCCAGTACTCTTGCCTGGAAAATCCATGGACGCAGGAGCCTGGAAGGCTGCAGTCCATGGGGTCGCTGAAGGTCGGACACAACTGAGTGACTTCATTTTCACTTTCATGCATTGGAGAAGGAAATGGCAACCCATTCCAGTGTTCTTGCCCGAAGAATCCCAGGGACAGGGGAGCCTAGTGGGCTGCCATCTATGGGGTCGCACAGAGTCGGACATGACTGAAGTGACTTAGCAGCAAGCTAGTGTTCACTAACTTTCTATGGTAGAATTTGGGTAAACTGATCTGGGCAGTTCAGCTCATCTGGGCAGCTCTTATTTGGGCAAAATTTTTATTGTATAATAGATACTGATATATTTTAACAGTGTGGGGAAAGTATTTTTTCCCTAATCAGTTGTTTTCAACAGTCTTTCACTTTTCAAATTTAGTAATTGAATAAACTTATTTTCTAAATTGATTTTAAGAGAAAAAATTTATCTGGGAGGAAAATTTTTCTAAAACATCTAAAAAGTTGAACTTGTGAGTCTCAGGTCTCTACAGCTATTGTGGACTTTCTCACTTTCCAAGCAATCCATAACTGAACAGGCTCCAACAATTTTAATGTGGCTGTCTCTCCCAGAATGTCAAAATATCTCTTATAAATCTTCATCTCCATTATTTGTGCTTAAATATTCAGACAAAATTAAGAGCAACATAATTCCCTCTATCCATCTCTCCTTGTTAATTGATGACAGTTGCTGGGTGAGCAAACACCATCCATTATGTATCAAAATATCTCATTCAAGACTTTGACAACTTGGGCGAGTTAAGTACATTCTCAGTTACCCTATACCCTGGGGTGTTCACTTATTATACAGTCATCTTCAGCATCAGCTGCTACAAGAATCAGTCACTCTGCTTAGTCACAGACCCAGGTACCTCAGCACATGATCTCTATTTGTGAACTGTTCTTTCATCCTCATCCGTTACACTAGCCACTGAACCATATCACCATGGATAACACATTTAGTCCTATAGAAGGGAATTTGGTGAATTGAATGGGAGCTGTGTGTATGGGTCCGTGAGCAGGTTCCTGCCTTGTGCCCGGAAGCCTGTTTATCCACTTGCTTCTGTGCAGGTGAAACACATGCCCCCAGGTCTCCACGTGGGAGTTTAGTAAGTTGTACCTTCACCCGAGCACTTACCCTTCACCTTTTAAAAAAAACTTGGACATCACTGGTGGCACAGTGGGCAAGAATCTGTCTCCCAATGCAGGGGACAGCAGTTCGATCCCTGGTCTGGGAAGATTCCACATGCCAAGGAGCAGCTAAGCCCCTGCAGCCCAAAGACTGAAGCCTGAGTGCCTAGAGCCTGTGCTCCTCAACAAGAGAAGCCACTGCAATGAGAAACGTGCACACCAAGAGAGTTCACTGCACCCCCAGTTCACTGCAACTAGAGAAAAACCCATGCAGAGCAACGAAAACCCAGTACAACCAAAAATAAGGAAAAATAATTCTTTTAAAGGATCTCTTGCCTACCCCATCCTCTCCTTCTCTGTAAATCTGTGGCCATTTTCTGATAACCATTCTTGTTATTATGACTATGTATTTGAAGAAATGGAAGGAACAAGGCAGACAGGCTCTTTTTATCTGTTCAGGCAACATGAACTTCTCTCTTCCATCCCTCCCAAATGTGCTCCACCCCCTAAACATGTCCAAACATGAGTACCTTCCAAGGACCAGGCTGGTCACAGAGTCACTTCTCATCCTTAGGCTGAACCTCACCCAGGCAGGACCAAGCCTGACCAATGATCAGATATTTCCGGCCATCCTCACCCATCTTCGAAGACTCTAGTTCAAGTTGCACACCTGGGCCCCTCCAGTTTGGGGAATCGGACACCTGCCTTTTTCCTGGACCTCTGTCTCTTCCCTGTTCCTCTTATACATTTTTGTTCTGATAACATACTGCATATGCCCTCCCATCTTACCCTTGAATCTCCCCACTCAAGGGCTCTTCTTGTGGCAGGCGCTGTCTACTACCACTAACCTCCTTGAAGTGAATGGCCTAAACCCCCAGTTTCTGACAGCTGGTTCTAGCACAGAGGTTAATAACATGTCCCTAGAGTCAGGTACTCCTGGATCAGAAGTTTCACTTTGCTTATTGATGAAATGACCTTGGACAAGCCTTCAACTTATCTCTTTATAAAATGAGCAAGTGACAGCTTATATGATAGGGGTGATGAGAATGAAAGATCATTTATGCAAAGCACAGTTACCAGCACTTGTTAAAGTCGTGTTCTCAGTCCCTGCCACCGTGCTCTGCCCGTCCGTGAGGATGCCCAGCTGCTTGGACAGTCACACTGCCGACTCATGACATGGCAGTCATACACTTAGTTCCCATGCTTTAGCTCCTGGATGAACCCACTCTGCCGTGTTCTGCCAAGGCAGAAATGGGATCACTTTCTCTCTAGAATGACTTTCCTGAAGCCACACAGTAGCCAAGCATTAACAGCACTCAGCCTGGAACTAATATTAGGAAGACGCTGGGAAATTTTTACAAACATCCTTTTGAAAAGCATACTAATCAAGCATATGAGTTATTTAACTCAACCACATTCACGGGAAGCAGAAATGAGACATCTGATGCAGCTGAAGTGGTCCAGGCTTCAAGGCAAGAAGACTCTCATCTTGAAAGACGAAAGGAGCTGAATCTTGAAAGAAAAGATAAGATGAAAAAGGAAGGATTTCCCGTTACACAAGTAATTAGAAGATGTGTGCTCCACTCTGTAGCAAGGTGATTATACAAATGTTACTACTATGTTCAAAGAACTTAGAGAAGGCCTGTTAGAATGCACTCAGAAGAAGAAGGATGTTGGGGAGATGATTTTAAACAGGAAAAATAAATGCCCTTCAGTTTTTGTTTGTTTTCTTTTATTTCATTTTTGAGGATCTCAAAAGCAGTGCTTCTGGAGTTTAATATGTATACATATCACCTGGGGATCTTGTTAAACTGTGAATTCTGAATCTAATCCTTTAGGTTTACGGCCTGAGAGTCTACCTTTCTCTAACAAGCATGTAGGAACTGAACTTTGAGGATCAAGGTCCAGGGTACTGACAGGGGCAACAAAAGGAAACTACACATTAGCCCACCGCATCCAGATTGTCAAGGGTTTAACTTTAACTTGGGCAAACTCCGAGACATGGTGAGGGACAGGGAGGCCTGGCATGCTGCAGTTCATGGGGTGGCATAGTCAGACACGACTTAGCAACTAAACAACCTCACCTGCCCCTGCCAAACAGCCTGTGTGTTCTGCACACGCTCACACACACACACACACACACACACACACACACACACAACACAAGTTACATAAATTCTCACAGATGATAGGAGTCTGGTCATCTGGGCATTCATGCCTCAGGGGGCTAAAGTCTAGAAACACCACCCAGGGCAAGACCAGAGGCAGTATACACAGACATGGCCAACGGCGGCTCAGTACAACGGGCTCATGTGAGGCAACTGGAGAGAAACTGGGGGCCCCCAGGCTAGGTGTCACTCCCACTCGTGCCACTCCAGGTAACTCGGCCTCTGTGTGGGGCTGTGTCCCTCCTGGCACAGGGCCCCTGTGGCAGTGTGCCGGTTGGTCACCTGCACCACTGACTCCCATCCAGCAGGGCGCTGACACCAGCGCGCACGCGCAGCGTGTGCAGGACCGGAGGGACCCCCTTCACATCGACTTCACATCACTGACCCCAGCCTCCCGTACTTCCAGGGGGCTTCCTCAAACACCCACAGTGCAGTTGTCCCCCAGGTTCATGAGATGGGGGAACCCCGGGATGCTTCAGTTCCCTGTAGTTGCAGTGCTAGGGCTCATAGCTGTGGCTTCCAGGCTCAGGTGCCCCATGACATGTGGGGTCTGCCCAGAGTAGGAACAGAACCCGCGTTCCCTGCACGGGCATGTGGACTCCCAACCACCAGATCGTCAGGGAGGTCCAGTAAAGCCAGTCTTACTCAGATGACCAGTGATCAAGCACCTTGTCCTCAATCTAAGGAACATTTTGCAGTCAAGCAGCAGGTTAAGCTTGCCTGGAGAATCCCAGGGACGAAGGAGCCTGGCGGGCTGCCCTTTATGGGGTCACACAGAGTCGGACACAACTGAAGTGACTTAGCAGCAGCAGGTTAAGCTCCACATGAAAGTGAAAATCAAAGTGTTAGTCTCAGTCGTATCTGAATTTTTGTGACCCCATGGAGTGTATAGCCTGCCAGGCTCCTCAGTCCATGGAATTCTCCAGGTAAGAATACCGTAGTGCATTCCCTTCTTCAGGGGATCTTCCCAACCCAGGGATCTAACCTGTATCTTTTGCATTACAGGCAGATTCTTTACCATCTGAGCCACCAGGGAAGCCCCAGGTTCCACATAGTCAAGGCCACATCATTGTAGTCGGTGAAGAGAAGTGTTCATAAAGTGACACCGTCCTTTAACACCATCTCACATCAAGTGGACATGCAGCCGTAGGGAGCAGCCATTATGCCTTCTGGCACCAGACTTGCCAGAGGGTTTGAGAGAATTATTTTATAGAAATTTACCCAGAGGCGAGAAGTCCCTTGAGGCCATCACTTCTTTATCCTGGAAAATTCTTTTCTTGACTCACAATATGGGCTCTCAGAATATAATATGAGTAACCAGCCTTGTAACTAGGAAGAAAAAAATATTTTTTTTTCCTTTAAAAGAGATCTTTGAGTTACATTTCCATTTTCAAAACAGATATTCATTTTTTCTTAAGATTTTGCTGAGAAATATTTTTTATTGCTGCAGGGTCATTATTTCCCTAGTTTGATTCAATAATCTCGTGAGGTGACTGGAATATAGGATGATTGTAGAAGCTTCCAGTATGCCTGGGGTTGGTTCATGAGGGGTTCCTTGTCCATCACGACATGTGAAATGATCCTATAAACGAAAGTTTGGAGTACATTGCCCTCAAATCCCAGTTCTTAAACCACCCTCATGGCCAAGCACCCGTGTTTCAACATCCTGAACAATCATGTCACTGTGTGAGTCCTATGTGGGGCCATTTTGATCCATGGTGCTATTCCTTTTATGGAGAGATTTGGTTTTTAACCATAAAACTTCTCCCCAAAGAGAAATCGGTAATCTCTTTTTTGCACAGTTCAAACATAAAGAACAAAAATATCAGGGATTGCTGTATGTTTGGTTTGTCAGTAACGAAAACCTCCCGGACCATATTACTAGCTTTTTTCTTTTCTTTCCAATCTGATAAGATTTCAGTGAGCTGAAAGTATATATAGTCATTGAGATTAGACTCGAAAGTCAGTTGCTCTGATTTGCTTACAGTGAGCAAGTTAACTTCTTAAAATGAAGCTAGTTAATTACCTCTGCTAAAGCTTGCCTCAGAGAGATACCTGACCAAATCTTTTTCCAAAGAAGTGGGAATGAATATTCTTGGCTGAAGCAAAGTCGGGACTGGCTTCATAGCCTCTCTGTCTCCGGGTTCCACTTACAGAGAATGCTTAGGCTTCCATGTGCAAAACTGCAAGGAGGGACACATCAGAGGAACACTAACTCTGATTTAAGGCTCAGACACCTAAGCTGAAGTGATGGGCATCCAGAGGTTTTAGCACTTCTTTTCAGGGTATGCTTCTTGCCTCATTGCAGAATGGTTGAAAGAAATCCTGAGTCTGCCAACCAGTTTCTTGCATTCTTCTGCGTTCCCATCACACTCCATGCAACCTGCCACTGGGGAATTCATGCTGCATTGTTATGACTGGGTTTCTAACCTGCTTATCCAACTGGATCAAATTTCCTTGAGCCTGAGAAACTGCATCTCTGAATCTTCTTTTATCTTTCTTAAAGGATTCCCATTAAGGTTTTTTGAAAATAAGAAGCTGTTACTTGGGTACATACATTTCAAGGAAAAGATATATCATCAACATCAAAGTATGCCTGAATTCTGTAATTGCAGGTTAATTTGATGAAGCACTTAATTGATATACATTATTTCACTAAATAAATGTCTAGAAAATAACATTTTATGAGATTCCAATGAGGAGACCCAAAAGCAAATTTAGCTTTAATTTACAGTATGTTTCAGCAGTAAAATAGCTTGAACTGAAAATCTAATGGAATCTTTCTACAGAACTCCTCTTGATTTTGATTGATTGGTTTATTTATTTATTAATATATGCCTGTGTTCTCTGCTCCATCCTCCACCTCTACCATCTAGTTCCCAAAACACAATTTTACTTTTGAAATGTATCTGTTGACTGTACTCCAGCCAGTTTAAGACGAGAAAGATTTATTACAAGGTGTTAGACAACGTGAAGCGTGTCTGCAGTCATCAATGAAGGGTCAGGCTGCCCCATGGTCAAGAGAATCAGCTGGAAGACAACTGTCCACATCTGAGACATCACTTCCAGCATCTCTGCCTCGCCACCACCCACTGCTCAGCAGTTAGGACCACAAGACCGGGCACCACAATCTCGATAGTTTCCCAGAAAAACAAAACACTTCCTGGCACACAGCCATTGCCTTCCCTTGCTCACATCATCATTCCAAATTATCACAGATGCAACTTTTTGGCAGAATCAGGTTCTCTAGCTGAATGAAAGAATTGAAAATCTTCCCTTCCTTGGTCCCTGCCCATCTCCTCACTTTCTTTTAAGCTTTCTAGTTTCTTTCACATAGGACTCACGAGAAGGGAGCTAGAACATGCACTTTATATTGCTGTTTAGTCCCTAGGTTGTGTCTGACTCTTTGTGACCTCATGGACTGCCAGGCTCCTCTTGTCCATGGGATTTTTCCAGGCAAGAATACTGGAGTGGGTTGCCATGCCCTCCTCCAGGGGATCTTCCTGACCCAGGGATAGAACCTATGTCTCCTGCACTGCAAGCAAATTCTTTACCACCGAGCCACCAGGGAAGGCCCTGGGTATTTGATGAGCAAATTAAAATATCAGCTACATACACAAAGGAATGAAAAAGCATCTCACTTTTCTCCATGAGGACTACAGAAGGGTCTGCTTCACACATGTACAACCTGGGCCATTTTCAAGGCCCCACATTTGCTTTCAAGAGACCAAAGGCAGATCCTTGATATCAAGCAGATGCAAACAGAGCTTGAAAACAAAAGTGAATTTCCTCCACCGGAAGTAAAATTGTTCAACTTTTCTATGCTAAAAACATTGTTTCCCCCTATATACTGTCTACACATGTTCTTTGCCCATTTTTAGAGTGGTTATTGGCCACTTTTTGATAATGATTGATGAGAATTTTTATGTTAGGAGAAAGATCCCTTGTCTAATGAATTATTGAGCACAATATTTCAAACATGGATAGATGAATTATTATCGAAGAAAATGACAGGGATCTTGTATGACATGTGGAAACCTCAATCTGGCTTTCCAGTTAAAAATAAGGATATTTAAAATGGTTCAGATGGTGTCTATGAATCAGAGGAGAAAAACAGTAAAATGGCAGTCAAATTTCCAAGTTACGCAGATGCTGAAAACTCTCCTGGATCTCAGCAGTTACTCTGATGTTGTGGAAAAATTGTAATACAAATACAACTAGCTGTAAAAATGCTATGAAGATGAAAGTTAAACCGTACTCATACAATATCACTATCACTATTACTACTACTGTTGTTAACAGTCATGGGCTTCATATCTTACAGCAGTCCTGGTGTTCACAAAAAAACGGAAAGGAACTTGGGCAATCGGACCAATCAATTGGGAGGTGATACAGTCAGCTCTGTGGGAGGGTGACCTACCTTTGGGAGGGATACAGTCAGCTCTGTGGGACCCAGTGTCTGGGGAGAAGGAACTGAGATGTAGACTCTGCTCCCTTCCCAGGAAGAGTGGGGGAGATGGGACAGGCAGTGATAACAGCAGATGAATAACTGAGGAGCATAGGGGAAGGGACATCCAGAGAGAAGACAGTGACCAGGAAGGGAGGGGTGGGCCCTGCATTCCAAGGCAGGCAGGGCTCAGTCAGAGGGACCCGCTGAAGATTATAGCACTGGGAGAGGGAGAGGGGAGGAAGGTGGGGCAAAATTGAAACATGAGATGGCTGGTTTCACAAATGGCAGCAAAGGCAAGAAAGCAGGCTTGGAGGGATCGCTCTCAATGAATGGGCTTTGTGGTGACTCGTATGCACACTCAGTCACTTCAGTTGTGTCCAGCTCTTTTCTACTCCTGTGGACTGTAGCCGCCAGGCTCCTCTGTCCATGGGATTTTCCAGGCAAGAATACTGGAATGGGTTGCCATGCCCTCCTCCAGGGGATCTTCCCGACCCAGGGGTTGAAACTCTGTCTCCTGTATTGTACGCAGATTCTTTATCCACTGAGCCACCTGGGAAGCCTATATGGTGATGTGCAAGCAGGTAAAAATGATGAGACGCTATGATTACTACTGTCATGTGTTTTTGTCCAGTCAGAACTGTTAGGTATAAGATATAGGCTTAGCGTCTAAGAAAATAGTGCAAATTGTGTCTCCTGTGCTCATGCCCTACTCCACAAGCCAAAATGAGAATAGGACCACCTGGAGTAATAAATCTTGGCTGTCACTAGGGAGCCCCAGGGGGCCTTCCTGGTGGGACTCACACTGCAGGAGAGCATTATGCAAAGACAGGTCTGAGGCTGCTTCTGGGAACTGGCAGCATGGCCAGCAGGACCAGAGTATGTCCTTGTGGAGGGCCAGGCCCATCCTGGGTCCAGGAGAGAAGGCACAGGTTATCTCTGAGGGTAACTGCTCCCAGGAAATTCTCAAAGGGAGCATGCTTACATAATGCCATGTCTTTTCAGGCTGGGGTTCTGAAGACCTGGTGCAGATACTCTGGGGTCTGACTCAGTCCTGACCCAGCAGAAGTCCAGCCCTTCCATCCACTGGGCTGATGCCAACTGTAAAATTCAATGGGGAGTTCGCCAGGCACACAACAAGGGGATGTCCTGGAATCAGGCTTTTTCAATCCATGGGTAAATTCACAAGTAAAACAACGGACCATATAGAAATTAGCAACGTACCCAAGTATTTTATTGGAATGGTGACTTGTTAATTTGCATTTCATTCATTTCCAGTGGCTCAGCGGTAAAAGAATCTGCCTGCAACGCAGGAGACACTCAGGAGACCCAGGTTCAATCCCTGAGTCAGGAAGATCCCTTGGAGAAGGAAATGACAACCCACTCCAGTATTCTTGCCTGGGAAATCCCATAAACAGAGGAGCTTGGTGGACTACAGTCCATGGAGTTGCAAAGAGTTGGACACGACTGAGCAACTAAGCCACACACATACACACACTCTCTCTCTCTCTCACACACACATACCATAGGGAAGAAAGGGTACTTTGCTGCCAGTCATAGCATGTAGACCAGAGTTCGTGTCAACTGCGGTGGTTTTTTTTTTTTTTCCTATTGTTAATGTATCTCCTTCTTGATCATAATTTGGTAAATTTTAGAGCTTTTGTGTCTTCACCAGACAAAACTTTGTTCTTCCTTTCAAGCACATGAAAAAGTGATTCTTCAGCATTTCTTTGCTAATCTCCCCCATCCTGCAATGAAGCGCCCCCAAACTGCCCATTCACAAATCCTCCCATTGCAATCGACAGACATACATTTATCTTCATGACAGAGAAGCAAACATCTCGATTCCTATCAAAGCTGGGGTCTTAGTCAGAGAGAATGAAGGATTCTATTTTATGAAATTAGTAAAGTTTTACTGGCCTTCTCAGCCAGATAGCCTTACTAGAAGTGTTGTCTCACACCATGTAAAAATTTCAGCTTCACAAATATTTGCATACACTTTAAAACCAAAAAAGTTGGAAATATGGAGATACATGTGGGGGCTTGGATTGAAATGAATACATATGCAGAAAGTAAAGATATTTGACATGGATACTCAAATCATTTCTATATAGAACAAATGAAACAAAATTACCTGATTATATAATTTAGGCTAAAAAGGGTTAACACACTTATCTTTTTTTGTTCCTTTAGTCCAACAGATGAGAACAAAATTTTTAATTCATTATCTGTTTTCAAGAATTACAAACATAATTCAATTTTCGCTAATACTATCACAATCCAAACAAAGATTTGGACAAGGCCTTTATTGCTATTCACCTGTGTATGATTTCCATTCAAGTCCATTGGAAGCAAAGCCCAAGCTGAGCTGGCATGAGTCAATCAGGCGCCACTCCCCAGGGCAATGATTCAAGTCTCTGGCAAAACTCCAAAGTATTTCAGAGGTGTGTGGGGTGGACAGGGGCTGTGCGTGTGTGTGTGTCGGGGGGGGGGGTGCCATGTGTGTGCATGTGTGTGTGAGGCTGTGCTTGTGTGCTGTGCATTTTTTCTGAAGAATAGACATTGTTTATCCCATGATTATATTTTTAAAGGAAAAACTACCAAGCAACTTTATAAATCCATGATCACTAAACTCAAATTTACATTATAAAAAGACTGATTTTGTTCCAATAGTTTTTTTTACACCCATGTGAAACCAGAGTTAGTACCAGAACTCAATGTCTAGGTAGCCAGCATAATAATTTCATAAAACTACTCAAATACATCACTGGAACAACTAATATTTTATAGTAATTTACATTTTTATTGTTTTACCCATTTCTGATTTAAGAATAATTATATGATTTATACTTTATAAAGCCTAGATCTCAACCAGCAAAATCACTCCAAAATTTTAAATTTAGAACTTATAACTTGAATAAGTTCATGGTATTTTAACTCTTTTGAGAAAAGCATCTTGTGCCCTGGTTCACTAATTCCATACTCTCAAACAAGGCTAAAGGAAATCAACCCTGAATATTCACTGGAAGGACTGATGCTGAAGCTCCAATACTTTGGCCACCTGATGCAAAGAGCTGACTTACTGGAAAAGACCCTGAAGCTGGGAAGATTGAAGGCAGGAGGAGAAGGGAATGACAGAGGACAAGATGGTTGAGTGGCATCACTGACTCAATGGAGATGAGTTTGAGCAAACTCTGGGCGATAGTGAAGAACAGGGAAGCCTGGCATGCTATAGTCCATGCGGTCGCAAAGAGCCAGACATGACTTAGCAACCGAACAACAACAAACAAGGGGCATTTGGCACATTCAAAAGTTATCAAGTGTGGGAATGTAAAATGGTACAGACACTTTAGAAGGCAGTTTGCTAGTTTCTTATAAAACTAAACATATTCTTCCTATGTGCTTAGTCACTCAGTCATGTCCGATTCTTTGTGACCCCATGGGCTGTAACCCGCCAGGCTTCTCTGTCCATGGGATTCTTTAGGCAAGAATACTGGAGTGGGTTGCCATGCCCTCCTCCAGGGGATCTTCCCAATCCAGGGATCAAACCCAGGTCTTCCACATTGAAGGCAGATTCTTTACCGCCTGAGCCACCAAAGAAGCCCATTCTTCCTATAAGACAAAGCAATCGTGCCCCTTGGTATTTACCCAAATGAGTTGAAAACTATTGTATCTACACAAAACCTGAACACAAATGTTTATGGCAGCTTCATTCATAATTATCACAACTTGGAAGCAACCAAGATGTCCTTCAGTAGGTGAATGGATGAATAAAGTGTGGTGCACCCATACACTGGATACTACTCAGCACTAAGAAGAAATGAATTATCAAGCCACAAATACATACAGAGAAACCCTACATGCACATCACTAAGTGTAAGAAGCCAGTCTGGAGAGGCAGCATATCCTATGATCCCTACAACATGACATTCTGGGAAAGGCAAAACTATGGAGATGGTGAAAAGATCAGTGGTTGCCGGGGGTTGGGAGGGAGCCAAGGAGAAATAGGTGCAACATGGAATTTTAGGGCAGTAAATTGTCTGGGGAATGTGCAATTTCCTTGGTTCTGTCTCATCACAACAAAAATTTGAAGCGACGGACCAGTGTTACAGCTCTTTGACAGACCAGTGTCACAGCTCTGTGTTACAGCTCAGTTTTATTTAGACAATAAAGGAAAATACATCCTTGAGGCTTGAGGGCATGAGTGCACGAAGACCCAAAAGACTCGAAGAGGAGAGAGAGAGGGAGAGACCTGGCCCTTTGGCTCCTCTTTTTCTTTCTCCTCCCCCGGGCCTGCCCTATGTAATGTTCTACCTGAGGTCCTCACTCCAGTCCTTGGACCTTCCTTTGGTCTATTTTTGCAGGTTTTTCCCTTCCTTGTCTTTTAGCCACCGCCATTCTGGACTCCTTTTTCTTATTCTAACTACCTAACAAAACTATTCTGTATCATATTGCAGATGCGGACAAGTCATTATACAGTTGTCAGAATTGACAAAATTTACAACACAAAGAGTAAATTCTGAACTATGGATTTTAGTTAATAATAAAGAGAAATGGAGTATTTGCTGCTGTATCAGTAAGCAAAGGATGTCACAGTCATCAGCGATGATGGTGAGCTGGTGAGCCCTGAAGGAACTCAGGATGTGAAAACACAGAATACTGGCCTCAGATAGCTAAGGTGCATATCAAAGGAATGATTTCAGTGAGCCCAAATTCTTGCATCCTCCCATACCAAGTAAAGTGCTGCTAACTCACTTCAGTCGTGTCCGACTCTGTGCGACTCCATAGACGGCAGCTCACCAGGCTCCCCCGTCCCTAGGATTCTCCAGGCAAGAACACTGGAGTGGGTTGCCATTCCCTTCTCCAATGCATGAAAGTGAAAAGTGAAAGTGAAGTCGCTCAGTCATGTCTGACCCTCCTCGACCCCATGGACTGTAGCCCACCAGGCTCCTCCGTCCATGGGATTTTCTAGGCAGGAGAACTGGAGTGGGGTGCCATTGCCTTCTCCAAGTAAAGTGCTACATTCTTTAATTCAGATATCTAGCTTTCTTTTATGAACAGTAATCTTTTGTTCCTTCTACATGCCCCCTGTTGCCAAACTCCTATATATCTTAACTCTTTGCATGATCGGAGAAGTTTCCTCAGAGTTACTCAAGATGCTGCCTCCCGAGCTTGAAGTCCTAAAATCTCCTGCAAAGTAAAACAGAACTTTCATATTGTGCTTTTCTTTTTTCAGTCAGCTAATCTATCAATGTTGGTCCATCAATTGTATCAATGTACCACACTAACAGAAGATGTCGGTCTTAAAGGAACCTGGAGGTGAAGGGAGAGTATATGTCAATTCCAGTTTTCTCTGTAAACCTAAAACTGCTTGGAGAAAAAGACTATGAATTAAAAACTAAAAATTAAGAAATTTTTAAAGGGTGACAAATGAGGACTTATTGAAATAAAAGAGGTCAACTGGGTCTCAAAAGAACCATCCTCTGAGGAATCTTTACTGAGCTAAGTATCCAGGTGGAATATCCATCGTATCCTAATGGCTTGAATGGCCTGGCCCGTTCAGGGAAGACTCCATCACCTATGGCAGGCTGTCTCAGGTATGGCACACCTATGCACAAATAGAGTAGAAGTTCATTTCCTAGAGTAAGAAAGGGAAATCCCACTGAAAGCTAATATAGCACCCAGAGCCGAGAGAGTCAAGGAGAGGAAGAAATTAATTTACATTTACAATCAAACTTCTTTTAGGCTCAACCAGAAGCCCAAGAATGATGAGCAGCCACTCACCGCTACTTGGAGGCTGTTGTTCTTCAGTCGCTCAGTGGTGTCTCACTCTTTGGGACCCCATGGACTGTCGCATGCCAGTCTTCCCTGTCCTTCACCATCTCCTGGAGTTTGCCCAGATTCATGACCATGGAATCAGTGATGCCATCCAACCATCTCATCCTCATCCTTCTCCTCCTGCCTTCAGTCTTTCCCGACATCAGAGCCTTTTCCAGTGAGTTGGCGCTTCATCAGGTGTCCAAAGTATTAGAGCTTCAGCATTAGTCCTTCGATTGAATATTTAAGACTGATTTCCTTTAGGATTGACTGGTTTGATCTCCTTGCTGTCCAAGGGACTCTCAACAGTCTTCTCCAACACCACAGTTGGAAAGCACCAAATATTTGGTGCTCAGCCTTCTTTATGGTCCTACTCTCATATCCATACTGGAAAAACCATAGCTTTGACTAGACAGACCTTTGTTGGCAAAGTAATGTCTCTGCTTCTTTATGCACTGTCTAGATTTGTCATAGCTTTTCTTCCAAGGAGCAAGTGTCTTTTAATTTCATGGCTGCAGTCACAGTCTGCAGTGATTGTTTCCGCATCTCTTTGCCATGAATTGATGGGACTGGATGCCATGATCTTGGTTTTTTGATCATGGCTAATCTTAGTTGGAGGTTAGTCAGCATGTTATCGAGTCCAAGCTTACTATGATTGCTGCACCACAGGCCAATGAATATGAGAGATGAGGTTTTGAGGCAAGGAAGAGACTTTAATCAGGGAACTAGCTGACTGAGAAGATGGCAGGCTAGTGCCTCAAAATAACCATCTTATCAGGGTCAGAATGCCAGGTTCTTTTATGGATCAGAGATCGAGGGGTGAGGAAACAAAGTAAAAAGACAATTCAGTCCTTGGAAATGCCCCCTAGAATGGCAAGCCTTAGGCTGAGGAATGTGTAAGTTTCAATTCCTTACAGTCCTTCACAGGTGAGTGGCTTAGGTTATCTCCCTGCAGCAGGCCATTATGTATGTTTTTCAGAGGGAGAGGGAGAGGGTGGGATGATTTGGGAGAATGGCATTCTAACATGTATACTATCATGTAAGATTGAATCGCCAGTCTATGTCTGACGCAGGATACAGCATGCTTGGGGCTGGTGCATGGGGATGACCCACAGATATGTTATGGGGAGGGAGGAGGGAGGGGGTTCATGTTTGGGAACGCATGTAAGAATTAAAGATTTTAAAATTAAAAAAATAAAAAACTAAAAAAAATACTAATAATAACGAAAAAGGGTTAAATTCACAGAAGTAGATCCAGTGTAAATTTAAAATTAACTCTTCCTGGTTACAAGCTGGCTCCATTACCAGGAATCCCTAATTAACTTCTGTGGGGAAATCGCCCAGCTAAGGGATGGGGTGTTGATTGTAAAAGCAAACCCTCCTCCTGACATGCACATATGTTAATGCACTGTTGTAGAAGTTCAGGGTAGTTATTACTGAGTTGTCACTGGCCCATTAATTATCCAGGATACTGTATTTAGCTTTACTCTGGTAAATCTTTTTTAATTGCCTAGCATACATTACAGAGCATCTTTATTTAACTCTGTTTATGTTTATGCCTTTTCCGATAGCTCATTAAGTACTATCGGAATCTTTAGTGAGACTCGTCAGGCCCTTCTGTGCATTCATTTCACTCACTCATTCCATTGCATCTTAAAGTTCCGGATACTTTTCAAGTCCACTCCTTGCTCACATTTTCTTTTCCCTGCCTCTGAAGGGTGCAGGCAACTTCCTTCTCCACTATTTTCAGACTGCGATTCAATATTTCCCATGACTGAAAGGTACCTGTTTGAAAATATGTATTAATATCTAAATGTGTCCCTGGAGCCTCTGTTCGCCAACAGAATAGAGTCCAGATTCCTTAGGAACACACCCAAGGCTCTAGCTAGTTCAGCCCCAACCTCACGATTCATTCACTAACTTTCTTCCCTTCCTGCTTTCCATTTCTGCTGCTGCTGCTGCTGCTGCTGCTAAGTCACTTCAGTTGTGTCCGACTCTGTGCGACCCCATAGACGGCAGCCCACCAAGCTCCCACCATCCCTGGGATTCTCCAGGCAAGAACACTGGAGTGGGTTGCCATTTCCTTCTCCAATGCATGAAAGTGAAAACTGAAAGTGAAGTAGCTAAGTCGTGTCCGACTCTTAGCGACCATATGGACTGCAGCCCACCAGGATCCTCTGTCCATGGGATTTTCCAGACAAGGGTACTGGAGTGGGGTGCCACTGCCTTCTCCACTTTCCATTTCAGCTCTTTACAAACAGGGCATGAAATGTCTTTCTTTGTCCGTTCTTTGCTTTCTGCTAGAAACTCTCTTCCAGGTTCTGAGAAATGGAACACTTCCTGCCATGTCAGTAAACAAGGATGTCACAGCCATCAGCAAATGCAGCCCTCCAAAGTAAGCCGGTGAGCCCTGCGGGAACTCAGGAAGGAGAAGAACACCTGCCATCTAGCAACCATCAGACTGCAGCCATTCCCCACAGGGGAAGCTCAGGATGTGAAAACAGGATAATGGCCACAAATAACTGAGGTGCATATCCAAGGAATGATTTCAGTGAGCCCAGACCCTTGCATCTTCCCCTAGGTAGGCAAGCATTACGTTCCTTAATTTGACATGTCTGGTTTTAATTAACAGAAATCTCTTGATGTTCAGATTACCTGTCCTTTGTTAACAAAGCTTCTATATATCCTGGTTCCTCCCCTCGGTTCCTCAGAGTAGTTTTCTCAAGGTTACTTGAGATGCTGCCTCCTGGGCTTAAGTCCTAAAAGTTCCCACTGAAAAAGTTGCATGTATTGTTTTTCAGTTAACAGTTCCCTTCAAATGTTACTCCTTCGTGGAATCTCCTGGACAGGTGCCCCATCTCCCCACCACACAGTTCTCCCCAACGATCCTGTTCCTGCCATTGTCGATGCTGCATGACTCTCTGAAGTGTAAACACGTATAAATGAGACAGACTCTTGTCAGACAGTGAACACCTTGAGATCAGGGAGTGTGTTCCATTCATCTTGGGGTGCCCGGAGCCTACGCAGGGTAAATGGTTAAGAAATATTTATTGAATGATTGAATGAAGGAGTTTCACTCCAGACTATCTCAGTTTAATCACATCTTGTCTATTCTTTCCAGCATATCGTCACCTACATAACTGCATGACTAGGAGTATCAGTTCAGTTCCATTGCCCAGTCATGTCCAACTCTTTGCGACCCCATAAACTGCAGCATACCAGGATTCCCTGGCCTTCACCATCTCCCGGAGTTTGTAAAAACTCATGTTCATCAAGTTGGTGATGCTATCCACCATCTCATTCTCTGTCGTCCCCTTCTCCTGCCTTCAATCTTTCCCAGCATTAGGGTCTTTTCTAATGAGTCAGCTCTTCCCATCAGGTGGCCAAAGTATTGGAGCTTCAGCTTCAGCATCAGTCCTTCAAATGAATATTCAGGACTTATTTCCTTTAGGATTGACTGGTTTGATCTCCTTGCTGTCCAAGGGACTCTCAACAGTCTTCTCCAACACCACAGTTGGAAAGCACTAAATATTTAGTGTTCAGCCTTCTTTATGGTCCTACTCTCACACCCATACTGGAAAAACCATAGCTTTGACTAGACAGACCTTTGTTGGCAAAGTAATATCTCTGCTTTTTAATATGCTGTCTAGGTTGGTCATAGCTTTTCTTCCAAGGAGCAAATGTCTTTTAATTTCATGGCTGCAGTCACCATCTGTAGTGATTTTGGAGCCCAAGAAACTAAAGTGAAAAGCAAAAGAGAAAAGGAAAGATATATCCATCTGAATGCAGAGTTCCAAAGAATAGCAAGGAGAGATAAGAAAGGCATCCTAAGTGATCAATGCAAAGAAATAGAGGAAAACAATAGAATGGGAAAGACTAGAGATCTCTTTAGGAACATTAGAGACACCAAGGGAACATTTCATGCATAGATGGGTACCATTAAGGACAGAAAGAGTATGGACCTAACAGAAGCAGAAGATATTAAGAGGAGGTACCAAGCATAAATAGAAGAACTATACAAAAAAGATCTTAATGACCCAGATAACCACAATGGTGTGATCACTCACCTAGAGCCAGACATCCTGGAGTGTGAAGTCAAGTGGGCCTTAGGAGGCATCACTACGAACAAGGCTAGCGGAAGTGATGGAATTCCAGCTGAGCCATTTCAGATCCTAAGATGATGCTGTGAAACTGCTGCACTCAATATGCCAGCAAATTTAGAAAACCCAGCAGTGGCCACAGGACTGGAAAAAGTCAGTTTATTCCAATCTCAAAGGAAGGCAATACCAAAGAATGTTAAAACTACCACATAATTGCACTCATCGCACACGCTAGCAAAGTATTGCTCAAAATTCTCCAAGCCATGCTTCAACAGTATATGAACTGTGAACTTCCAGATGTTGAAGCTGGATTTAGAAAAGGCAGAGGGACTAGAGATCAAATTGCCAACATCCATTTGATCGTAGAAAAAGCAAGAGAATTCTAGAAAAACATCTACTTCTGCTTCATTGACTATGTTAAAGCCTTTGACTGTGTGAATCATAACAAACTGTGGAAAATTCTCAAAGAGAGGGGAATACCAGACCACTTTACCTGCCTCCTGAGAAATCTGTGTGTAGGTCAAGAAGCAGCAGTTAAAACTGGACATGGAACAATGGACTGGTTCCAAACTGGGAAAGGAGTACATCAAGGCTGTATATTGTCACCCTGCTTATTTAACTTCTATGCAGAGTACATCATGCAAAATGCTGGGCTTCATGAAGCACAAGCTGGAATCAAGATTGCCGGGAGAAATATCATTAACTCCAGATATGCAGATGACACCACCCTTATGACAGAAAGCTAAGAGGAACTATAGAGTCTCTTGATGAAAGTGAAAAAGGAGAGTTAAAACCTGGCTTAAAACTCAACATTCAAAATCCAAGATCATGGCATCTGGTCCCATCACTTCATGGCAAATAGATGGGGAAACAATGGAAACAGTGACAGACTTTATTTTCTTGATTAGGAGTACATGTGGGGGAAAATCATGGGGAAAATAAACATAGCATTGATATGCATCTATACGCATATATATAGATGTAGGAAAAACCCTGAGGCTGGGAAAGTCTGAGGGCAAGAGGAGAAGGGGGAAGCAGAGGATGATATGGTTAGATGGCATCACTGACACAATGGACATGAGTTTTAGCAAACTCTGGGAGATATGAGAGGAGCCTGGAGGGTTGCAGTCCATGGGGTTGCAAAGAGTCAGACATGAGTTAGCAACTAAACAACAATAGATACACATGCTTCTTAGAACATACTACTTGGGATTAAAAAAGAAAAAAAGTCAGAACCTACTTCATGTCATGAATATTAGAAATATACTTGAAAATCCATCTCTGTGGAAAAACTATGCTTTCCAAAGATGCCATTGAACTAAAAAGAAACATGACATTATGTATTTTTCATGGAATGTCACCAAATAATACAAATAATAGCAAGCAGATTGCAGTTGGCAAGCCCTTCCAAAGCAAGTCATATCCACTTGGATGGGGGGGGGGGGCATATTTTGAGCATTTTTCTGACGCTTAGAAATGAATATTTGGAATTGCTTTTTCAAAGACTAGCTGTGTCTGATTCTGAAAATTTTGAACTGTGTGCATTTGAGAGTGAATTTTTGAGCACTTGCATATGCCAGAGTTGGTCCTCTGAGACAGGTCTTAGGAGCTGATTTTGAAATTATGTCACACAGATGTAAATCCTGCTGGTCTCAGAGAGAGATGTGACTGACAGCAGGGCTT
Source organism: Ovis aries (assembly GCF_016772045.2). Classification (NCBI taxonomy): domain Eukaryota; kingdom Metazoa; phylum Chordata; class Mammalia; order Artiodactyla; family Bovidae; genus Ovis; species Ovis aries. Next base: position 35,647,767 of record NC_056062.1, on the reverse strand, counting down.
GCCTTGTTCGGTTGTAGTTGAATTCATAATTTATGAACATATGTGGCGTAGAATGCTGGCATATGCAAAGCATGACTGCATGCACAATGAGGATAAAAATACAGGTTAATTACATACTATTCACACGGGACTGGAGCCTGCTTAGTATTCTTTAGTGTCACTCATTTCCCAATGGAAACAACATGCATCTCACCAGCAGATATCAAATGAAAGCGACCTGTCTTGGATAAAACAGGTCCTCAGTCTCTGTGTTTGAAGTTCGGTGTGAAACACCAATTCTAGGAGTAGTTAATCAGAAACCCAGCCCATGTTAGTAAAACATGCATATTGTTCCCCATGTGGACATTTAATAAGGTGTATAAAGCATTGAGATGCTCCATTTAGATAACAGATTTTGTAGAATTATAAAGCTGGGAGGGATTTTGGAAATGACCTGATGTAATCCCCAACCCACTGCTTCATAGCTGAGGAGTTCTCAGTCAAGTCAAGACTCAAATCTGACCTCAGAGGAAAATCCCACCATTGATTAATTCCCACTGATGTCACAATACAGTTGAGTTCACTGCAGTTTTCAGCACAGTTACCAGTCTGAAAGGTCAGGAAATGCTTCTCCAAGTGATTCTCTTGGATTGATCTTGTAAGACACGGAGGGACAAGCATTCAGAAGCTGAAGTTGAGAACGTGAGCACAGCCACTTGCTGCTGGGGAACCGTGTGACCTCAGGGAAATCCCCTGCTTTTCTGAACCTTAGTGGGTTCATATTCACATGGGAATGATCATAATTCCTACCTTGAGAGGCTGGTGAGATGACTTGGTGGTAAATAGGCATAGATGTGCTCAGCAAGATGTTGAGTTGGCCAAAGAGTTCATTCGAGTTTTCCATATGATGTCATGAAAAACCCGAATGAATTTTCTGGGCAATCCAACTACAATGGCACTTGCAAAGATTTAGTCCTTATTGTCATCATCAAATACCATTTATTAAAATATCAAAGAAGAACAGCAGGTTGCTGGGCTTTAAGCAAGGCAGGAAGCAGGGAAAACCATGGGACTGAACCCACATTAGGGGCTTTATCTCCTAAAGAGCCAGTTTTTACCAGCAGGCAATCTTATTTGCAAAACCCATTAAGTCAACCTGTCTCAGCAGTGAAAGTTACTGTCCTGTCCCTGGCTGTTGTTGCTATTCAGTCACTAAGTCATGTCTGACTCTTTGTGACTCCATGGATTGCAGCCTGCCAGGCTCCTCTGTCCTCCCCTATCTCCCGGAGTTTGCTCAAACTCATGTCCAACCACCTCATCCTCTTCTCCCGCTGCTCTTCCTGCCCTCAATCTTTCCCAGCATCAGGGTCTTTTCCAATGACTCAGATCTTTGCATCAGGTAGTAACTTCTGTAAATTCTAATAATTTCCCTGGTAACTTCTAGCAAATTCTCATCTTCATATTTTGGATTTATTATCTTCTCACTCTGCAAGAATGAGCTCTAGCATCATCTACAGCAGCTCTGTCCAGTAGAAACACAATGTAGGTCATGCCTGTAATTTTCTTGTAGTCACATTTAAAAACTTAAAAAGGCAACAGGTGAAATTAATTTTAGCAATATATTTTATTTAACCCAACATATCCAAAATGTTATCAGTTCAACATATAATCCATATGAAGGTTTTTAATGAGACAGTTATCATTCTTTCTTTTTTTTTTTTTCCACACTAGGTGCTCAAAACTCCCTGGATATTTGACACTGACAGTATACCTCTATTGGGAATAACTACGTTTCGACGGTCATGTGTAGGTAATAGTAGGTAATGGCTACTGTATTGGAAAGACATGCAGGTCTAGAGCCTGGCAGGGTGACCATACCTACTAATACAGCAGACTGAGAGAAGTTAACTTAGTAACTCTCCAAGGAAACACTTAGGAGCACTGAATGAAACAATCCTGGCATTAGAGAGGGTGAGGGAACCCTGGCAACAGAAATGACAGCTTAGCAACTCCAGCTGTTGTTCGAAAGGGAAATCAGAAAACCATTACTTGGAAAAGAAGACTTTCTGGGAAGGTCATCCTTTGCTATTTTGTTTAAAGGGAAATGAGGAAACTGATCACACATCTACACAAACGTACATTTTATAAGGTGCCATTCTCATTGCTTATCCCACAATACAGGCACTGACATATTTTGTCATATTGTTGATGCTATAGTGCTCATATAGGAAGACAAACAGTAAGGCAGGAAATCAGGCTGACCATCATCACATTTCTTCTCATGGTGTAGCCTGCCTGTGGGCCTCATGGGTCGTAGTGAGCTTGGTCCTCAGAAGCCTTTCCCCATCATTTTCTGAATATAATATACCCTGATAACTCCTGGCTAGGACCTGGTCTTGCCTGGCTGGGTTCCCGATTCATCTCCTTTATCCCTCCCTTGGTTCCTCTTTCCTGTGTGGATGCAGAGCCTCCATCAAACTAAAAGCTGCTGAGAGATGCCCAGAACTTGACCTCCCAATCCACCATCCCTGATACCCACTGATGGAATGTCCTTCAATTTTATACTTTAAAGCCCAGCTGTCATGGTTAGCTTGTGTGATGACCTCAGAGTCTCACCTCCCTTTTCTATTAACAAGTATGTTTCTGGTCCTTAGATTCCCAGGTTCCTAATATGTTCCCTGTTGTAAAGACCTGCCCAGGCCTTGGCCCTCTGGGAGCTCACTTCCGGCTGACTTCTGACCTGTGTAATAATCCAGGACTCAGGTCAAAGTTGCTCAGACTGCAGGCCCTGCTGGTGCTCTCAGTCTCAAGCTGATCCCATAAACCTAAACATATCACAGCTGGAGCTTTTGCCTTCTTGTCTCCTAGAACAAACTCATTTAAAGGAAGCTTGGCCTAGCTGGTGAAGCTTTGCTGTGATATTGTATATTGGGTCAGTGAAATGTTCCCAGTCCTACAATCCAAGGATTAAAAATTCATCCTCTGATTATGGAATGAAATTCTCCATCTTCATTCATTTCTCTTGTAGCTATATTTTCCTTCTTGTAACTAATCAAGGCATATTTTCCTGAAAATATCCCCATACTTCTATTAGCAGATCAGAGAAAGGGATGAATAAGTTTCCAGAGAATTTGAACATACTTCCTTAATAAAAACTTCAAGTTTCCTCCCTCTTATTCATTTTATTCCAGTCTTATTTTATTTATTCAGTTTTTATGGAAACAGTTTCTTTACAATGCTATGTTAGTTTTGGTATAGAGCAAAACAATTCAGTTATATGTATAAATACATTTATGGTTTATTACAGGACATTTAATGTAGTTCCCTGTGCTATACAAGAAGATCTTGTTTATCTTTTTTTTTTTTTTGAAGTCTTTATTGAATTTGTTACAATATTGCTTCTGTTTTGTTTCCATTTTTGACTGTAGGGCATGTGGGACTTAGGTTCCTGTCCAAGGATTGAACCCACACACCCTGCCTTGGAAGGTGAAGTGTTAACCACCAGACTGCCAGGGAAGTCCCTGTTTATTTTTTTATATATAGTAGTTTGCATCTTTAATGCCAAATCCCTAATTTATGCCTTTACGCTTTCCCCTTTGGTAATTCTGTTTTCTATGTCTGTGAGTCTGTTTCTGATTTGTAAGTTAGTTTATTCATTTCATATTTTAGATTCAACATATAAATGATATAGATAGGTATTAGCCTGTGTGTGCTCAGCAGCTCAGTATTATCTGACTCTTGGGGACCCCATGGACTTTAGCCTGCCAGGTGCCTTTGTCCATGGAATTTTTCAGGCAAGAATATTGGAGTGGGTTGCCATTTTCCTTCTCCAAAGATCTTCCCAATCCAGGGATCGAATCTGTGTCTCCTGCGCCTCCTGAATTGGCAGGCAGATTCTTTACCACTGTGCCACCTGGGAAGCCCAGATATCAGTATATCCTTAAGTAATTGTAATGATTTACCTTTCAGATGTAGGAACACAACTAACATTTAGGCTTTCATTGGGATGGTATTATATCACTTAGAACTCAAAGTTTTCAAACCCAAGTGATCACCAATCAAATCAGGAAAATCCCATAGGATATCTGTGACTGTCATTCTTAATAGTAGAATATCCCCTGGAAATCTGAAACCCTGTGGGATATCCTTCCTAATTCATGTGATAATAATAGACCCAAGTACTAAAACTCACTTTGGAGAGTCTTTGAGAATTGACCTACATTTTAAAAAGTGATTGTTTTTAATTTTACTTTAGTAAAACAGTAAAGTAATGAGCTGAAGACTCTATCAAGAGGAAAGAAGCCTTTCCAAATCCTTTCCCTTGCTTTCATAAAGGACCATTTCTTCCGTGTTACTGTTACATTGATGCAGTGATTAAACCGTGAGCTAGTGATGGAAGTGATGAGGGACCATTTTGTTACTGTTACTGCCACAATGGCTGCCTTTGTGTTGAGTATTGACTCTCTGCTACTGAAAAAAGACCAGGAAAGTAGAGAATTCAGTTCAAAACTGATATCTTTATTCATAATCATTATCTAGGCAGCAGAAAGAAAAATCAGACAGCTATTTACACGGATGAAATCTCTGAGGCTAGGGGTTCAGAAAGGTGACTTTATCCTTCTTAAATAATGTACTTGATGGGAAGTCAAATCAAAGTCATCTCAAGGCTTTTTAGACTCATATTCACTGTAGATCCTACTTTTTCTATATATGCCTGATTTTGATTGACTAATCCTCACCCACCCACACACTGCCCACTGCTCTGTTTGTGTAGAAAGATTCCCCTGACATGAAAACAGGTCATGTACATATATTAAGCAAAAGAAGTAGAACTGATTCAGTCTACTTATGAATCATAAAAAGGAGAAAACAGTTTGACATACTTCAGACAATTTTTAAATAGATGCTTAAGAAAAAATTTTTACTGTGAAAATCTGAAATGTTGCCATGAGGTTGAAAATTGCACAGTGTCACAACAGATCTGTAGGATCCTAAAGATCCAGGTGATCACCAGCTGGGAAGGGTTAAAGGGTGGATCTCTGCTTTGAGCAGAATGTAATACAGGCCTGTTTTTCATCAGCTGCGGGCCTGGATACCGTCTCTTTGTATAAAGTTTAATTCAATTTCCAGCATATTAAATCAGTGACAGTGTAACCCGGGACAAGCTTTTAATTTAAAAGCAAATCTAGTTCTGACAACAGCCTTCTCGTTGATAAAATGGATAGTTCTTTTTAAGCCTGTGAAGCACTGTTCCTGTTTGCTAATCGTAGCCCTCCAGCTGTGTGAACCTCACCATGTGAAACACAGAAGGAATTCTGGCTTCCCAAGTCTATATGGCACATCTCTTAGAATCGGTGATATGGAACACTTTGAACATCAGCTTCAAATACTTAAATAATGGGCCTTAATGAAAATGGTTTCATTTCATTGGAAAAATTGGAAATGATACAAAATAAGTTGCATTATACAATTAAGCTTAAGATTCTCTATGTGCTAAGTAATACCAGTTCCCGGGTTTCAGATGTGAATATTGTTAACTGTGGAAAGCCCCTTGCAGAGCCCCTTTGACCCACCTATACAACACCCTAGTGATGACCTGAGAACACATGTTCTGGTGCATATACTCTGAGCCTGGATAAGCCAAAAGGAATTTATGATAAGGGGGTGTGTATTTAGTCATGTCTGACTCTTTGCGACCCCACGGACTGTAGCACACTAGGCTCCTCCGTCCATGGGATTTTTCTGGCAAGAACACTGGAGTGGGTTGTCATTTCCTCCTCCAGGGGATCTTCCTGACCCTGGGATCGAACCTGCTTCTCTTGCGTCTCCTACATTGGCAGGTGGATTCTTTACACTAGCATCATCTGGGAAGCCCATACTAAGAGCAGGATCTATATTTTGAAAGAACGTAAAGGTTAATTTTTAAAGATTTTTGTTTAATATCTACAAAAAGTAGACTTCCACATATGGACCTGGAGACTTCCAAACACTGTTTTTGAGGCTCAGTGTATGTTTAATGGAACTTTGATGAAAATGTGAGCCATATGGTACTTTCTTGTGCTGCAGGAGTGGGGAGTCAAGGGGGAGAGCAAAAAATACAGATTTTCAATAGGCTTCCCATACTTTTTTCCTACATTTGCTTCTTTTTTGTCCTCCTTCTCTACTTTTCAAGGATGGAGTTTAAAAAAAATAAAGCACATTTAAGTTACTTAAAGTGACAAGAGTTTTAAACATGAAAAGAACCTTAGATATCATTTTTATTGTAATATAATTGTTTTACAATGCTGTGTTAATTTCTGCTGTACAGCAAAGTGAATCAGCAATATGTGTATGTATATACCCTCCCTCATGAGCCTCCCTCCCACCTCCCCCCTACCCATATTATTTTTGACCAATCATATCATACAGGTAGAAAACTAAGACCCAAAAGGAGGAAACCAAACAAAGATGTAAACTAGTGGGGCCATCAGCAGGTGCTGTCACATGTAACCCAGGACAGTAAGTGACCACCTGGGGTCTAAGCTACCGACTGGCCCCATCATCTCTTCTGACTGCCCATTTAGTCCAATTCCCCAAAGGCAGCTTGCCCTTCTAAATAAGATCCATCACTGATATTCTAACTGTGCTCTCTCCCTTCATCTTCATCTTAGGGTTAGAAAAGATCTAATGGTGTCTTCAGATCACCTCTTGCCTCTAGGGGATTCTCGGACTGATTCATTTCCATTTTAACCCAACTTTTCTTCCCCTTGTGATCAGTAATCATGTGAGTTCTGTACATATATTGGACATGAAAGCAACATTTCATGGTTATAAGAATTATGGTGATGATGGTGGTGGAGGCTATAATAGTAGAAGCTACAGTCCTTCTTGGAGTAGACAAACAGGGGCACCAAAAATACCAAACATCATTCTGTATAAAGCATATCCTCAGAAGGTCAAGTGTAGGTAAGAATTAAGTGAAAAATGTCCATCCCAAAGCATCCCCACTCTGACTTCTCTATCAGAAAGAACAGGACAGTGAAGATGGGCTTCTAGCTTCATCTTTATCAGAGGATAGCCAGCATTTTGTCAAATTCAACCCCACTTCCCTAGCACTGGTCATCTACAAAAGAGCCTGGCAATTTGTTACATTCTGATTCACTGAAGCATTAGAAACCCAGAAGCAAGAAGGGAGGAAGTGCAGCTACACTCTTACAAAGAAGAAATAACAACCCCTCCGCTTCATTCACAGATGAGCAAATACTCGCTAGACATGTATTCCTATACAAGTCCCACAGTGACTAGAGTAACTGTATGATTCTCCTTCCTGACCAGCCATGCTACCTGGAAGAAAGTCACGTGGTATGGTGGTCAGAATTACACATGCCATTCAAGAGAACGTTTCCTATTGAGAATTATTGAATGCTTTTCCCCTTGAAATTTATCAACATATTTCAATTGTTTTACAAGATTATGCCTATAAGCACTTTCTCATGACTAGTACCACAATGCACCTTATATTTGATGGTGCATTAGAGTAATAAATCCAATTCTAACTCATAATCTTGCTTCCGTCAGCTTAGAACGTGTTCAAATTCTAAGACAAGTCAAAGAAATGTGCTCATCAGTTAGCCCGTGGTTCCATAGAAAGGGAAATCACTCTATTTATGTTACTCAGTGACTGGTGCTATTTAAACTCATAGGTACACTGTTCCATTCAAACTGTAAAAAATATAGAACATATTTAATAGATGTCATGTATTTGGGTATTTGAACATTAAGGAATTTTTTGGTAAGGGACTGAAGAAAGACCTTCAAAGTTACTGACCCAAGAATTGTGGACACTGTTCAAAAATGATAGCACCCATTTGTATAGATATTACTTTCAACTGTTCTGTGAAAATAGACTGCAATTTCATGGGGTGTAATAAGTATAACATTTTTTTACCCTTGTAAGTATATAGCTCAAGTGAATGGAAAAATTACAACTTTTTCACTTATTACAAAGATATTTATATCTGTGTAGTCTTTTATTTTTTTGTATCTCTCCCACCTCAATATTGAATTCTAGCCCAGGATCTGTGCAGAGCTACATGACCTAAAGAGGGAAACATTCAAAATTCTGTCTCAATTTCTACATTGAAATTGCAAAAAAAAGTAAAATGAAAGTATTACCTCAAAGATGAATCTGAGGATTACATAAAAAAGAAAACATGGAAACTCTCCGAAAATTGAAGTGTTCTACAAATATAATGAACAATGTTCTATGGGTTTCAATAAGGTGAAGCCCACTGTATCTTAAGGAAAAATCTCTTCAAAATGTAACATACAACAAACTTTTGCCAAGAACTTACTTTAGTATAAATACAGTTAACTTATAAAAAGCCAAGCTGTTTTTCTGAAAAAACAACTCTTGCATAAAAATTACAACTCTTGCTCCAATTACATCCACACTGAATCCTTTAAAATCAATGAAGTTTTATGAATGAGAGGGATACGATCCAGTTACAGAGGAATTGATGACATATCCTCTGAACATGTCAACTGTTTGCCCCTCCTTGAATAAAACAAGGTTTGAACACTTTTCAACAGTCTTCACCCTTATAATCCTTCAATGGTTTCTCAATGCCTTCAGAATAAAAACTAAATTTACTTCATTGTCTAGCTCATCTTCACCTCCAGCTACTATCTCACAATTACTCTCTGTTCAAAACACACTTAACCTGCCGTATTGTTTCTTGCCTCTCTGCCCTTTCACAGAATTATATCCAAGACTCCACAGCCAACACCCTACTTTATTAGATAGTAGATCTTCCCACCAAAACCTCTGCTCAACCATTTGCACCAGAGTCTTACTTGAACCACTAAGGTGGATTGAGCTTCCTGTTTCTATCACAGTGCTTATTTTCCTGTATTGAAATTGTCTGTTTACTATTCCATCTTCCTCAGTCAGAAAGTAGATTGTTTGAAAGAAGATGTGTATTTTATTCATTTTGGGGAGATAAGTAACTAGCATAGTGCCTTGCATACAGCAAGTACTCAACACAGATTAAGAGATAAATTAATATGCAGTAAACAGAACACAGACATAAGGGAAATGACGATTCCATTAACTCAGGAAAGGGCACCAATTTTGCATGGCCTACATCAGAATTCAGAACTAACTCAGAATCAATAAAGTACTTTTTTAATAGTTGAAGCTGTACCCAATATGCTACTTTCTTACCCATTCCTTATCTCTAGAACTTTTCATCATTGACAAAGCACTTTGCGCTTATTCACAGACATTATGCCTTTTAATCATGAATGCCACTTCAAGATCATGTTTCTCAGCTGGGTTTTAGTGCAATATCCTCAGCATGTCCAAGTGGTATGGGAAGAGAAACACTGGGCAGACGCTCTGTGCTCCAGCCTCTATTCTGCCATTGAACCACTGTGTGTTATTAGGGAAACACCCCAACTTGTCTAAACTTAGCTCTCTGTTGAACTTTGCCAACCTTGTGTGTGTGTGTGCACGCACCACGCGTGTGTGCACATGTAAGCGTGCTCAGTCACCAAGTTGTGTTCAACTCTTTGCAACCCCATGGATTGTAGCCCGCCAGGCTCCTCTGTCCCTGGGATTCTCCAGGCAAGAATACTGGAGTATGTGGCCATTTCCTTCTTCAGGGGATCTTTCCGACCCAGGGATAGAACAACCTGCGTCTCCTGCATTGGCAAGCAGATTCTTTACCACTAAGCCACTTGGGAAGCCCTTGCCAACCTTAGTGAAGGTAGACAGTCATTTTTAAACACTATTGTCCTTGTTATCCAAATTAGCATTTGGAGGTAGCTAACTGAACCAGTAAGTGAACAGACTTTAGGGTAAGACAGGGCTGGTTTTGACTTCAAGATACATCACATAATAGCTGTGTCATCTTGTGCCAGCTAGTTAATCTCTCTGAGCCAGTTTTCTCCAAAATATATAGAGGTACCAGTGGTTGACTTTATTTTTCTGGGCTCCAAAATCATTGCAGATGGTGATTGCAGCAATGAAATTAAAAGATGCTTACTCCTTGGAAGGAAAGTTATGACCAACCTAGACAGCATATTCGGAGAAGGCAATGGCACCCCACTCCTTTCTTGCCTGGAAAATCCCATGGACGGAGGCGCCTGGTGGGCTGCAGTCCATGGGGTCGCTAAGAGTCGGACGCGACTAAGCGACTTCACTTTCACTCTTCACTTTCATGCACTGAAGAAGGAAATGGCAACCCACTCCAGTGTTCTTGCCTGGAGAATCCCAGGGATGGGGGACCCTGGTGGGCTGCCGTCTCTGGGGTTGCACAGAGTCGGACATGACTGAAGCGACTTAGCAGCAGCAGCAGCAGACAGCATATTAAAAAGCAGAGACGTTACTTTGCCAACAAAGGTCCGTCTAGTCAAGGCTATGGTTTTTCCAATGGTCATGTATGGATGTGAGAGTTGGACTGTGAAGAAAGCTGAGCACAGAAGAATTGATGCTTTTGCACTGTAGTATTGGAGCAGACTCTTGAGAGTCCCTTGGACTGCAGGGAGATCCAATCAGTCCATCGTAAAGGAGATCATTCCTGAGTGTTCACTGGAAGGACTGATGTTGAAACCGAAACTCCAATATTTTGGCCACCTGATGCGAAGAGCTGGAAAAGACCCTGATGCTGGGAAAGATTGAGGGCAGGAGGAGAAGGGGACGACGGAAGATGAGATGGTTGGATGGCATCATTGACTCGATGGACATGGGTTTGGGTGGACTCTGGGAGTTGGTGATGGACAGGGAGGCCTGGTGTGCTGCCGTTCATGGGGTCACAAAGAGTCGGACATGACTGAGCAACTGAACTGAACTGAACTGAATGATTAGACAAGATGAGTACAAAAATTTTTGTAGATTTTAAAAAGAAAAAAGTACCACGTAAAAACTCTTGTTAATACGATTCTTGTTTGGCCAGAACAATGTTTCACAAAGAGCTCTGTACACCACATGATTACAAGGATTTAATAGATGTGCCTTTAAAAAGTTAACAATTTCACAACAGCTTAGTAAGTAAAGGCTCAGAGAAGTCCTACTGTGAAGAGATCTGCTTAACTCTGTTTAACCCATGCTCTTGAGCATGGAACACATGCTAACACCTGGTGGATCAAGCATGAGAAACCAAAGAAGGCTGTCCTTCCATCGGGCAACTCTCATGAAAAGATATTCAGAAACAAAACCCAAAATGGTAAAAATATTCCCCATTCTACCATCCACTGAGTTATCATTTGGAACATGCCTATTTGCTAGAAGACAATGAAATATGTACGTAGCTACACATGTACATGTATAGGAGAAATTCAGGTCAAATTTTAAGAGTAAGTCATAAACTCTAAAGGAGGAAGACTTCTCGATATAACTGATCACAGGTCTCATGAGGACTAAAAGGTGTTCTGATTGGGCATTTCTGATTCCCACAAGTTGAGCTACATGCTTAGTAACTTCTGGGATCATATGACATGAACACAAGAGAAAAGTACTTCCTCATTCATTCACCAGCACAATTTAAAGTCACAATTGCTCTCTTCACATGGTAGCAAAAATTCACTTCATTATTTCAATGGTTCTTTCCCAGTATCCACTCCTGTGACTTTAAAAGCTGCCATTAATTTCTCATTAGCAAACTTTAATTAAAATGAATATGTATCATTGCTTTCAGCAGTTGCATTTGTAATAAATGTATGAGTACATGCAAATCTTGTCCAAAATGTTTCAAATAGCTATTTCTGAACAAGCAAACACTTTGATGGTTTTTCAAAGGATTTTGTCTACAGAGAGCTTTTAGAATCTGGCCCTTACCTAAAATAACTTGAATTCCATGCAAATACAATGGACAGTTACCAACCTAGCTAAAATCTATTTTATTGATCTTAGAAAGTAGCATGTTTAAAATAGGAGTAATGACCTCTTAGCTTGGAACCATTCACACTTTTGTGTTTCTGCAACTTTTGTGTAAAATGCACTGAAAAGAAAAGCCAGAAAGAGTATAGAGATGCTCCTAATTTAAGGAACCATGGGAATTAAAGATAATTGTCTAATACAACAACCTGAGATGAACAGCATTTCAGCAGTTTATTATCAAAGATGCACCCACACCCTCAAGTGCTATGCAAACATTCTACACCCAGAAAAGTTGAAATAATTCAGAATGCATCTGAGTGTTGAATTCCATGAACTCTCTGACTCCATTTTAATTTCCTACATTAAGCTAAATTTTGTGGGTTTTTTTTTTTTTGCTTTGTTTTGTTTTTAACATTATCAGGAGAAAATGAGGTTGAGTCTGAGATGATGCTTCTACCAAGTTAGCCCACCATCCTCCATAACCAGAATCCAAGAACGGATAAGATTAGACAACTCACATATAAATTATTAAATGATTATTCTGAATAAGTAGACAAACATGTAAAAACATTTCCAGTATTACTTCCTCCCAAATGACCCCGTGTTAGCAGAATAAAGTTCTGAGCCTTTATAGAAAACATTGTAGAAATGCATAGTAAAAATGAACCCTATGTGCCCACAGTTTCTCCAAGGGTTGGGGTGGTTAATGCATTTGTCTTACAGCCTGTGATTTTCCTTCTGAATTGAACCTTACCCATTCTGCCCCACTCCCCATAGCTTTGCTGTATGGCCAGTTGACCCAGTAGCTATGGTCTCACTGAGATGTGTCTAGGAGGCCCTTTTCTTTTCCTAATTATTTCTCACTTTCTGCATTTTATGTTCTGAGATATTCAACATCATTTTCAATTGGGAAAATGTTTGGTCTAGAAGGCCCAGTAAAAACAATTAGAATTTGATACTCAATTTTTCATAAAGTATCAATTGGTAAGATACATGGATAGTTCTTCAGTTAATGGAACTGAGAAGTGTTTCCCTTCTTTACATAAATCTAGAAATTTTAAAGGTAAAAGAGGGTGATTTTCAAACCCTGCATGAAATTTGCACAAGTTAACAAATGGAATGTTAAGCTTCATTTACCACATTATCAGATTAAAACTGCTAATCATATGAATCCCAGCCACTAAACAATTTCAGTAATTAAATCAAGCATTTGAGTTCTTCATCAGAATTGAAGGCACCAAGCTGTCTTTGCAGTAGTCAACCATGGGAAATAACAGTTATCACATTTAAGTGACTTTTTAAAAAGTCCTTTAAATCCAAAGTATGAAGGTTTCCAAAATCAATTTGTCTGACTGCAAAGCATATAGCACTTTTCCAGGTAGTATCTGCTTGGAAAAAAAAAAAAAAAAAGTTTCTCAGTTTGAAAGGTCACTATCTATGCAATGCTTACCCTGCTTTACAAAGCAATGGTCCTGGAAAAGGTTGAAAAATTATCACACATGCTCTTCTCAATGAAAATACTATACAGTTCACCATAAAGGGATATTTTCAGTTCTGTTCCACAAATTCTCTGAGTTGTTTCCACACAGGATAACTTAGCATAGTTAATGACTTGTAGTGTTTTTTTTTTTTTAATCACAAAAATAACTACAAATGAAATCGTAAAGGACACTAGCATAGCAGAATGTAGCCCCATACCAGTGCACTTGTGAGGAAGTTTCCTCATTTTACTTATACTTACTAAGCTGTTTAATTAAAAAAAAAAAGGGGGGGGGACCCAAAAGCAAAACTCTAGGATGTTAGCATTTAAATTGTTCAACACCAAGAATTTTTGTAGCTGTAAAATATCACTCAAAAAGCCATCAAAAACACACAAATTTCAGAGAAACGTGTTCCTGAGCAGATCGCTTCATTATATTCCTAAATCCAGGCAGTGACATCTCCAATGATGATTCCCTCTGCCCAAAGGAACCATATTCCAATTTGTACTCCAGTTTGTAAGTGGAAAGGGTATCCATGTAAAGAGTTGGCATATCAGATGATAAGCAGAAAAACAAGTCAGTGAAGATGCCAAGTGTGATCAAAGTTTACAAGGTGCGCCATCCTTTTCCAAGGGTTCTTAGTTCTCCAGATATGGGGATGTTGCAAGATAATCAGGAAGTGTACCATTAGAGTAAGTCTCAGTCTAATCCCAGGGACAGGGAAGACTGGTGGGCTACTGTCTACGGGTCGCACAGAGTCAGACATGACTGAAGAGACTTAGGAGCAGCAGCAGCAGTCCAATAAAGTGTACTTGCTCCTATGTGGAGATGGTTATAAATACAGATATAGATATAGACAGTCTCCAAAAGGGACAAGTGTGTCCCTACTACACTCTCAACGTGAAGCACTTCTCTAGCGGTTATCATTAAAATGTGGCTACTTTTGAACAGCAACAACTCCCATCTAACTAGAACCAGCAGATTCTTCTCAGGGAACAAAAGAAGCCATCCAAATTGCAACATACATCTCAAACCCAACATAATTAGAGAGGATTTTTTTTTAGAAGATGTAGTCGGAATCCTCTCCTCCTCGCTGAAACAGTATGAAATAGTATCTCTAAAAATGTGTGAGGGGTGATGAGAGAGGGTGGTAGTGTATAAAGAGAGACGCTAGTGAAGCAGAGGAAAGACGGAAGGGATGGGGTGCTCAAAGCCACTTAGTTGCCCTTCCCTTGCTTCTCACTTCTCTCCACCCTAGGTTCTGATTGCAAATTTTAAAATGCAAAACCCAGTTTTAAAAACAAACAAACAAACAAAAAACCCCAGCAAGAGTGTGACTAGGATTACCACCAGGCAACCCTAAACGGGTCTCGTCAAAAGCAAAGCGGTGGGCATGTAGTAGCGGCAGCCAGTCCCCGTCCCCCCACCCCTGGTACGGTACCTCCAGAACTGCCCAAGCTGCAAGATGTGGGTGAGTGACTGCAGGAGCCAGATGCAGAAGGAACAGGACGCAGACCTGGGTTTGCCGCCGGCCCGGGCGGCCCCGCTGCTGTTGCTGCCGCTGTTGGTGGCGGCGACGTGGCCCTTGCCGGCGCTGGACGCCTGCCTCTGCGGCGTGGAGGGGCGAGCCTCTCCTTCCGCGGCCGAGGCCCCGCCGCCCACCGCGGTCTTGCCCTCCGCCCCGGGCTGCGTGCAGCCGGCGGCGGTCGCGGCGCTGTCCTCGGTGCTGAAATCGTGCACGAACCAGCGGAAGCTGAACACCTGCACCGAGAGCGAGCCGAGCACCACGAAGAAGAGCGTGAGCCCGAACCACCAGCGCTGGCCGCGCAAGTAGTAGTCCACGGCGAGCCAGATGTCCGTGCCCACGTCCGCGAAGTACACGGCCACGGCCGCCAGGATCCAGAGGCAGTCCCACAGCGAGTAGCGCCGCTGCTCCGGGCCCAGGCGCAGGCACAGCGCCGCCGAGCCCGGCCCGGAGCCGCCGCCCGGGCCGCCCGAGCTCCCGGAGCCGCCGCCCGAGCCGCTGCTCCCGGCGCAGCAGCAGCAGCAGCAGCACCGCGAGCCGTCCGGGCAGCAGGCGCCCCCGGCCGCCTCCTCGTCCTCGGCCCCGGACCCCGACGGCAGGCCGGGCGCCAGTCCCTGCACCGAGCCCGAGTGGTCCGAGTTCTGCAGCGGGGTGAACGCCACGTCGCTGCCCTTCTTCATCTTCAGCCTCCCGTCTGACTTAGCGGCCATGATGCCTCCAGCGCGGAGGAGCGCCCTCCTTTATGTGGCACCTTTCCGCGCTGTCTCCTCCTCCCGCCACCTCCTCGCCGCGCCCCGGCTTCCCTCCCGGCGCGCGGCTCCCCTCCTCCTGCCCCTGCGCCGGCTCGCCCGCCGGGCTGGGCGCTGGGCCGGGCTAGCGGCGAGCCCGGAGCCGGCAGGAGCGCCGCCTGGCTGCCTGCGCGGAGCCAAGCTGCTCGCGGCGCCCAGCGCGCGCCCCGGCCCGCCGCCCGCGCCCCTCGCCGTCCCGGCCCCTCGGCTGCCGCCCGAGCCGCCGCCGCCGCCAGCAGCAGGAGCAGCAGCGGCCGCCGCGGCGCTCCTCGGACCTGCACATTCCTCTCCTCCCCTCGAGCGCGCTCCCTCCTCCCGCTTCCTCGCCTCCACCAGCTGACTCCGAGCGAGAGGATGACCTCATCCTTCTCTTCCAGCTGCCGCCGCTCCCGCCCCGGCTGCTCGGGAGGGGCGAGGGAGGAGGAGGGCCCCGGAGGAGGGGCCGCGGCCGGGAAGCGCGGCGGGATCGGGATGGGGGTGGCGAGTCCCCGGGGCCCGGAGGATTGATGGAGAGAGACGGTCGAGGGTCCCGGCTCACGGGATTGCGGAGAACGCGGGGTGGATTTGACCGACCCCGGGAAGGGGCGGGAGGGCGCGGAGAGAGGAGGGGTCCCCGCGTGCAGCCCGCGCGGAGGTCGGCGGAGAGTGGGGACGGCGGGTGTGGCACGGCGCGGGGCTCTTTGTGTTCGGTTCTGAGCTACGGAGATCTGGAGAAGGGCTAGGTGTGCAGCCGGGGCCGACGAGGGTTGGGGGACTGGGCTAGATTCGGACACCAAGGCCCCGAAAGCCGACAGCGGCAGTGGGTGTGCCCGGCCCTGGAGAGCCGGCGAAGGCGCGGAGGACCGGCGGGTCCTCGGGGAGCCCCGAGCCCGCGCCCTCGGGGAAGGATCGCGCGGCCAGATGGCTCCGGCTTCTCCGGGGAGGCCAGGCGCCCAGGCTCGGGAAGAGAAGGCGGCAGCTCGGATGCCCTCCGCTGCCCAAGCCGGCGCCACCCGGCGGATACCCCCGCGCTCCCTCCTCGGCCGGGAAGTGATCAAGCCTGGAGGAGCGGCGAACCGGAGGGCCAGGAGGCAGCCCACGGCCGCGTCCTCCTGTAGGTGGGAAGCGCCGCACCCCTGGCGGCGGCTCGGGGCTCCGCGGGCGGAGGGGCGGGGCGGCAGCCGTGGGTAACGGGCCCGGCCCGCGGGAGAGGAGTGGCGGAGCCCGGAGCTGACGCCACCTCCCCGGTCCAGCGGAGAATTACCTGCTCTTAAAGCGACAGGAGTTTCAGGCTGCGTAGTCCCGCCACTCCAGAAATGACTGGAATAAATTAAATCTGTGATCACCAAATTATTATAGTAACAGATATAGAGAATAGGAAAATTGAAAAAGACTCTTGGAAATGCAGTCGATATAGGGTTCCGCGCCTCTTTTTTGATAAGAAAACTTAGTCTGATTTGTTTCACTTAACTTTTGGAAACGTAAGAGAAGGAGACTGTAATTCTTAAATTATACTGTGACTCACATGTTTTAAGCCCAGAGGGAAGTGAGGCAACACGTGTTACCCCGCCACGAAGAGCACCAGCGTGGTCTTCTAAATCTGGAGGCAAAACCTCACACCCTCGCGCTAACTTGCAGACACCAGGCTCAGTCTGAACTAGTATGTGCGCCATTCTTAATTGGTAGCATTATGAAGGAGATGTGCACGCGTTTCTCTGCAAGTAGAAATAGCCGCCCCAGGCGTCTCCTTCTACAGTTATCTGCTGTTTGAGCACCAACCTAATCAAAGTGGGATTTGCCCACCTTCGCCCTTTGTTCTTATAGACTGGTGCCTGCCCTGGGTCCCCCTATGATGAACTCTGCCTGACAGTCTGGCAGGAGGGTGTTGGGCCCAAGAGCCCATAAACATTACCTGGCATGTACAAATCCAGTATTTCTATCACAAGGCGTGGCCAGATGGGGAATGAGGGTCAATGATGCAGGACCACGCAGCCAGGTAGATGGCCAAGCAAAGGGTATGTTTTAAATCTAACTTTAAAACTGGGCCCTCTCGGAGACTTCCTGGTGGTCCAGTAGCTAAGACTCCATGCTCCCAATTCAGGGTTAAGGGAACTAGATCCCACCCGCCTCAACTAAGAGTTTGCATGCTGCAACTAAAAAAATTAAAAAATAAAAGACCCCACACAACAAAGAAGAACCTGCCTGTGGCAACTAAAATCAAGTGCAGCCAAACAAGTAAATATTTTTTAAAAAAATTAGACCCTCTTGAAGTAGGACCATCCCTTTTATTTATTTATTTTTTGAAAACACCCCAGTTCTTTTTCCCCAAGGTCCAAATCTTAAGAGTGCATCTCCAGGGCACTACAGCTGATCCTTGTGCCAAAGCACTGGGGAGAGGAATGATCTCTTAGGTAACTGAGTCCTGAGGGATAAGGTATATTCTAGGTCAAGTGCAAGGCCTTACATTGTACCAGGTATGAAAAGCCAGCTGATGTTTGGAGGTCTGGACCTGCCTCAAGCTTCCTCTAGAGAAGGGATGTTTCTTATTCAGTTGTATTCTCTGCCTATAGCACAGCGCCTGCACAGACGATTCACTCAATAAACATGAGCTGAATGAATGCATGGATTTACAGGGAAAAAAGAACTTTCCACGACAGAAAGAATGCTGCATTCTGTATTAATGTTCCCATGGAAACAGGAATTAGGAGACTTATCCTGTTAGGTTCTAAAAAAGAAACAACTAGTAATACTTTCCTTATTAGTATATTTATTCAAAACCATTTAGATTTTTTTTAAGCTTCTGTCTGAACCATCTCTGAAAAGTGGTGGAAGTCAATGGGAAAAGTACATGAGTTGGAGGTCAGAGTAGGAGGTTCTTCCCCTTATTGGCCTCACAATCTGGGCAAATCGCTCAATAAACAGGATTAATATGAGGACTGGATGAAATAATGCATATTACTGTGCTTTGCACACAATAGTGTTCTTAAGAATTTCTTACCTCCTATTACTCATATCTCAGGATGAGCTTTCTAAAATCACCTGCTGTACTGTCATCACTGGATCTGCCGAGGCACATGGATATATAGGTCAGAAGCTCAGAATTTAGACTCAGAGGTGTCCTGAGTCATATTATTTAACTCCCCACTCCATCCTGGCCCTCAGGTTCATCATTTGTAATCTAGGGCTGATCACAATCTCTAGCATCCAGTGTTGTTGCCAGGAGTAAATAAAAGGATGCAGGCAAACTCTTTGACACCATGTCCTACACTCACAATCCACGAAGTTCAGTTAATATTTTTCACATTTCTTCCACCCCTTCATGTTTTCTGGTTTAATTCCAAAACTTTACATTGAGCTAGTCAACTTTCCCTCAAATAAGCTTTCTTCAGAGCACAGCTGTTGGACCCCCTGCATCAGAATCAGATGATTTTTAATACAGATCCTGGCCTGTCAATGCTGATCCCCTCTCCTTCAGTGATCTTGGCTTCCATCCTTCCCTTGTTGGTATAACCTAAACCACGCCATCACTCAACAGCTTCATAATCTCAATTTCAAGCATTCTGCTCTGACTGATTTCTCGTAAATGGTCAGCTCAGTCCCCTCAGTGCCCATGGACTCAATTCTGCCAGGCTTTCATGTCCCTTAACCCCTTCACACTCTCACCTTTCTCCTTTCCCAGCTTAAATCTCGTGGTCAATCCCCATCAGCAGTTTCTGGAACACATCCCCATTTCTGTTGTTGCTCAACATCAATGTGGTTTCAGCCCTGCTCTGACTTCAGGTCTGAGCCTGTGCAACTGGCTGCGTCTAGAGAAAGGGTGTCCATGCTGACCAGCTCTCACAGATGTGAGCCCGTGAACCTGAAGGAAGCCTAGGGCTGCTCAGCGATCACCTGGGGTCCTCCCAGTCCATTGGTGTCCTACATGATTTTTTTTGGCTGCACCGGGTCTTTGTTGTGACACAAGGACTTTTCTAACAGTGGCACGTGGGTTTAGTTGCTCCCCAGCATATGGGATCTTAGTTCCCCGAACAGGTATCAAACCCACATACCCTGTGTTGGAAGACAGATTCTTAACCACAGGCCCACCAGGGAAGTCCCTGTCCTACACTTTCAAATTATTGTTTCTTTTCTTCTTTTCCCTTCTCAAACTTTTAACACCTCCTGCATCCTTACTCTCAGCGAATGACTCTGCTTCCCAAGTCACTGAGAACAATAAGTTGACCACAACAGAATAGAGCCCCTGAAGCTCCCAGCACTTCCCCTGACCACTGGCCAGCATCTGTCCTTGCCTCCCTAAGGGGATCCCTTCCCTTGTTCACTAGCTCCCGTCCCCTCGTTGCTCAAGAGCACTATTCAACACTAATTTCCATGATCATCAGTTTTCCCTCTCTTCTGGATTATCCCTATTCCATTCAAACACACTCTTATTTCACTAGTTAAGAAACAAAGCCAGCCAAAATCACTAAAACAGAACAAAAACATTTCCTTTGATTCCAGTTCCCTTTCTAGCTACCACTGCATGTCTTTGAAACCTTTTACGACAAACTTCTCGAATTGCCTAACCTGGCTTTCTTCAGTTCCTGTTCACCTGTCCTCTTGAATGCACTCAAATAAACCAACAACCACCCACTGAAACTGCTCTCACCAAGTCGGAGGCCACCTTTTCCCACTTCACTAAGCATCTCAGCCGGCATCTTACCTGAACACTTTAGCAGCATTTGCCCTAGTTGATCACTCCCTGCTCATTGAAATGTGTCCTTCTCTCGGCTTTCACTACACCATACATTCTTCCTTTCTTTCCCCTCTCTCCAAGCAGTCTCAGCTAATTCTGGGTCCTTTGCTAATTCTTTTATCATTTCCTCTGTCTTTATATAGTTTCAGTTCTCTAATCTTCCTCTGTGTACTCTTGTTCCCTCAATCACTTCATGAAATCTTATGTTTTACAGTGCAACCCATATGCCAATGATTCTCATGTTTATTTCTCCAAGATGGAGATTCTTTTCCCATATAAGTCATTACAGAGTATTAAGAAGAGTCCCCTGTGCTATACAGTAGGTCCTTATTATCTGTCTTACATATATATATATATATATATATATATATATATATATATATATTTAGTAGTATGGTTTTTTTTCCCAAAACTATAAAGTCTCCTGAAGCATTTAAAATAAAAGACATGATTAATTTTCCATTTTAGAGTGACCATTCGGGCTTCCCTCGTGGCTCAGCTGGTAAAGAATCAGCCTGTAATATGGAAGATCTGGGTTCAATCCCTGAGTTGGGAAGATCCCCTGGAGAAGGGAAAGGCTACCCACTCCAGTATTCTGGCCTGGAGAATTCCATGGACTGTATAGGCCATGGGGTCGCAAAGAGTTGGACACGACTGAGCAACTTTCACTTTCACTTTCATTCTGGTAACAGAACAGAGAGGTAAGGAATTTTGTGCAAGACTCTTGGTGCCTTGCAATGGTCCACCAGTACACCACATATACTCTGTGCCCAGAGCCAAATGCTGTGTCTGACATATTAGCAGGAATTTGATAAATACTCTGGGACACTTCATTCACTTCACTTCTGGGACAAGTTTTCCAGACAAGCTGTCTGTACCTGTTCAGACATTAGAACTACAACAGAGGCTTTCAAAAGGCTGGAGCTGCAAAAGCATAGAGACTTCTGAAATGCTAAAAAAAATCAACAAAAATGGACTTTTATACAAAATTTAAAGCAACACTAAGGAATTTAAATATTAGAAGTCAGTTGAGGAAGGACCAGATAAGTGCTGAGGGATACAATTACCAAGAATGGTGAGAGGAATTTAGAGGGTTGAATTGCCTAAATATTTTAATTTTCAAATTGGCATAGCAACCCGGGCTGAGTAAAAGAAATAGAATGGGATGCAATTTAGGGTTTGGAATGAAGTATCTCCAAAGCTTAGGACACAGGCTTAGATCTGATGCAGAAAGAAAGAGAGGGGCCCTGGGTTTCTTTCTATATTTTACAATAACCTCTGACGGGGAAGTGTGTTCTGTTTCTGAAGTATGTTAGTGAGTCATTTAGGTCTTAAAACATTTCCCGGTAAGAACAAAATGGTAAATGGTGATTAAGTCCCCAAGCCAACGAATAAAAACCTGTTTGACCTTGGCATAGTTGGAATGTACATTTGCAACAAAAAAGCAGAAAACACATCATTTCCTTACTAGCACTGAAATGAAATTTAAAACACACAAAAAAAAACAAAAACCAACACAATACTATTGAATAAGAAAAAGTTTTATTTGTATTACATGCTGGTGCTCAAGGGAAAAGCAGGAGCATGTAAAAGTATAGGAGCCCCTTCAGAAGGAGCTCACCTCCTCCCCTCCCCCTCCCCTGATTGTGACCTGTGCTTAGTGCTTGCTTAGTCCTGCCTAACTCTTTGCAACCCTTTAGACTGTAGTCCACTAGGCTCCTCTATCCTTGGGATTTTTTCAGGCAAGAATACTGGAGTGGGTTGCCATTTTGTCCTCCAGGGGATCTTTCTGACCCAGGGATCAAACCTGTGTTTCCCATGTCTCCTAGGCTGCAGGCATATTCTTTACCCACTGAGCCATCAGGGAAGCCCTACACTTAGTGACTTGCTGTCAAATAATAGAGAACGGGAAGAGAAGGAGAGGATTTTGTAGCAGAAAACCTAGAAACGTCCTGTGGCTGGGTGATCTAAGTCAACATCAGCAGAAACGTCATGGCCATAGCAGATACTCCTGATAAGATGGGAGGAGGACTTCTCTGTGGTCTTCTCCCCACCAAACCTCTGAGGTTTCCTTTCAGGAAAACATCACACAAATCCCAGCTGAAAGGCATTCTACAAAATACCTGACCAATTCTCCCCCAAACTGTCAAGGTCATCAAAAACAAGGAAAGTGAGAAACTGCCACAGCCAAGAGTCACCTAAGGAGACTCGATAACTGAATGCGATGTAGAAAACTAGTATCTATATGATGGGTAAGCAACAAGGTCCTCCTGTATAGCACAAGGAAATATTTTCTATATCCTGGGATAAACCATAATGGAAAAGAATGTGAGAAAGAATATATGTATAACTGAGTGAGTTTGCTAGACAGCAGAAATTAACACAACATTGTAAACAAACTATACTTCAATTAAAATAGAAATGTTTCCCATAAAAATAAATAAATGTGATATGGAATCCTGAATGGGATCCTGGAGTAGACATTAGGAATACACAAGTGTAATTGGAATAAAATCCAGACTGTGCTTACTAGTAATACATCAGTCTTGGTTTCTTAGTTGCAATGAACATAAACTCACTAATGTAAGATGTTAATAAGAAGGAAAACTGAGAGGTACATGCAGGAACTCTCAGTGCCATCTCTAACTTTTCTGTAAATCTGAAACTATTCTAAATTTAGGTTTATTGAAAAATTGAAAAAAAAAATCACTACTTTGGGAAGATTAAGAAAATCAATAAATTTAAAAGCAAACTGTTCAATAAAAAGAGTGAAAGAGGGGCGTCACTTCAACTTCAATGTTTACAGACATTAAAAGGATAATAATACATGCAACTACATATGGCCCAGCAATTATCTTCTGGGTATTTGTCCCAGAGAAGCGAAAATTTATCTTCACACAAAAAGGAATCTTCATGGAAGCTTTATTCATAATAGCCCCAACCTGGAAACAATCCAGACATCTTTCAATAGGTACATGGCTAACCAAACCAGGGCATTTCCACATCGTGGAATGCCTGTCAGCAATTAAAAGACATAAACTAATAACATGGGGAACAACTTGGGTGAATTTCCAGAGAATTACTGTTGAGTGGAAAAAAAAAAATCCCAAGAGAATGCATGCTATGGGATTTTTCTTTACACAACATTTTTCAAATGATCACATTTAAAAATGGAGGTGAGAAGAGTAGTTGCCAGGGGTTAAGGATGGCGGTGGTGGCTGGAAAAAGACCCTTTGGTGATGAAATTGTTCTGTATCTTGACCATGGAGGTGGCTACATGAACCCACCCAGGTGATAAACGTCACAGAGCTGCGCACATGATGTGGATGGTGAGGGGTGATATGGACAACTTTATGCCAATACGCTTAACAACTTAGAACAGCAAATGAGAGCCTTATAAAAATATTGCTGGAGACCCTCCCACATTCAAGAACATTAGAAGCCAAAGGCAAGGGTTCTTTATTCTAATTTTATTTCAAAACTTGGAGTCTTCCTTCTCCTTGATGCAGATACATCACTGATGTTTTTAGATTTAGGGCTTCAGGGCTGTAGAGGCTAATAGGGTTCATGTAAGACAAGGGAGAGGAAATAAGGAAGAAGGGAGGCAAACTTTTGGTGAGAGATCAGCTGGAATTTGGAAAGGGCGAAGGAGGAGGAGAAGTAGAAAGAACAAAAATGTCCTAATAAAGAGATCAACTTACAGACTTCACAAAAGGTCAGCCCCTCGTGGCACAACCAGTCCAGGCCAAGCTTGGTACGGAGGGTGAGACAAACACAGCGGAACCTCAGCAAAGGCTGCACCCGCCGCTCCAGGGCAGATGCAGGCTGAGACACCTTTGCAAGCTGAAACAATGGTACCAGGTGGCAGTGTGTGCAGGTGCCTTCAGGGCAGGGCATAGGAGACTCTGGTGGGGAACACAGCAAAGCGCAGGTGTCCAGGGGACTGACCCCACGGCTCGGGTGTGCTGGCAGGGAACAGAGGCCAGCCTGGTGAGAAGGCTGGGGCTGAAGGTGCAGTGGCAGGCAGCACACCTCTCATGTGAACAGGATCCTCTGTGAGCCATGCCTTTTGAGAGACTCCCCCTAAGCGGTAGTGGCTTGGATAGCATCCCCTCAGAATTAGTATCCACTTGGAATCTTGGAATATGACCTTATTTGGAAATAGGGTCTTTGTAGGTGTCTTTAAGTGGAGAAGGCAGTGGCACCCCACTGCAGTACTCTTGCCTGGAAAATCCCATGGACGGAGGAGCCTGGTAGGCTGCAGTCCATGGGGTCGCTAAGAGTTGGACACGACTGAGTGACTTCACGTTCACTTTTCACTCTCATGCATCAGAGAAGGCAATGGCACCCTACTCCAGTGTTCTTGCCTGGAAAATCCCAGGGATGGGGGAGCCTGGTGGGCTACTGTCTGTGGGGTCGCATAGAGTTGGACACTACTGAAGCGAGTTAGCAGCAGCAGCAGGTGTCTTTAAGACTGGGATTAAATCACCCTGGATTAAGGCAGATGCTCAATCAAATGAGAACTGGATTGAGAATCCTATCAAAGAAGGAAAGGAGGCATAGAGGAGAGGGTCATGTGAGAGCAAAGGCGGAGGAGAGTGACATGGCCACAAGCCAACGAGTGCAGGAGCCACTAGAAAATGGAAGAGGCAAGCAAACCTGCCTCCCCTAAATCTTCCGAGGAGGCACAGCCCTGCCAACACTGTGATTTCAGGCTTCTGTCCTCAGAACTATAAGAGATTTAATTTTCTGTTATCTTAAGCCAATCAGTTTGTAGTAAATTGTTACCACAGCCTTCAGGAAGCAATATACACAAGTTACCAGAACATTGCAAGGAGGTCATAAGGATGCAATCATCTGAATACCTGTCCATTTGGACTCATTGTGCATTTGTTTCCATTTTACCATTTAGGTACAATTCTTCTGTGTATTCTTGCCACCTCTTCTTAATATCTTCTGCTTCTGTTAAATCCATACCATTTCTATCCTTTATTGAGCCCATCTTTGCATGAAAATTTCCCTTGGTTATCCCTAATTTTCTTGAAGAGATCTCTAGACTTTCCCATTCTATTGTTTTCCTCTATTTCTTTGCACTGATCAACAAGGAAGGCTTTCTTATCTCTCCTTGCTATTCTTTGGAACTCTGCATTCAATTGGGTATATCTTTCCTTTTCTCTTTTGCTTTTGGCTTCTCTTCTTTTCACAGCTATTTGTAAGGCCTCCTCAGACAGCCATTTTTCTTTCTTGCATTTATTTTTCTTGGGGGTGATCTTGCTCCCTATCTCCTGTACAATGTTGCAAACCTCCATCCATAGTTCATCAGGCACTCTGTCTATCAGATCTAGTCCCTTAAATCTATTTCTCACTTCCACTGTATAATCATTAGGGATTTGACTTAGGTCATAGCTGAATGGTCTAGTGGTTTTCCCTACTTTCTTCAATTTAAGTCTGAATTTGGCAATAAGGAGTTCATGATCTGAGCCACAGTCTGCTCCCAGTCTTATTTTTTCTGACTGTATAGGGCTTCTCCATCTTTGGCAGCAAAGAATATAATCAATCTGATTTTGGTATTGACCATCTGGTGATGTCCATGTATAGAGTCTTCTCTTGTGTTGTTGGAAGAGGATGTTTGCTATGACCAGTGCATTCTCTTGGCAGAACTCTATTAGCCTTTGCCCTGCTTCATTCTGTACTCCAAGGCCAAATTTGCCTGTTACTCCAGGTGTTTCTTGATTTCTTACTTTTGCATTCCAGTCCCGTATAATGAAAAGGACATCTTTTTTGGGTGTTAGTTATAGAAGGTCTAGAAGCAGAAGATATTAAGAAGATGTGACTAGAATACACAGAAAAACTATACAAAAAAAGATCTTCACAACCCAGATAATCACAATGGTGTGATCACTCACCTAGAGCCAGACATCCTGGAATGTGAAGTCAAGTGGGCCTTAGGAAGCATGACTAAGAACAAAGCTAGTGGAGGTGATGGAATTCCAGTTGAGCTATTTCAAATCCTAAAAGATGATGCTGTGAAAGTGCTGCACTCAAAATGCCAGCAAATTTGGAAAACTCAGCAGTGGCCACAGGACTGGAAAAGGTCAGTTTTCATTCCAATCCCAAAGAAATGCAATGCCAAAGAATATTCAAACTACTGCACAGTTTCACTTATCTCCCATGCTAGCAAAGTAGTACTCAAAACTCTCCAAGCCAGGCTTCACCAATATGTGAACAGTGAACTTCCAGATGTTCAAGCTGGTTTTAGAAAAGGCAGGGGAAACAAATCAAATTGCCAACATCCGCTGGATCATGGAAAAAGCAAGAGAGTTCCAGAAAAACATCTATTTCTGCCTTATTGACTATGCCAAAACCTTTGACTGTGTGGATCACAATAAACTGTGGAAAATTCTGAAAGAGATGGGAATATCAGACCACCTGACCTGCCTCTTGAGAAATCTGTATGCAGGTCAGGAAGCAATAGTTAGAACTGGACATGGAACAACAGGCTGGTTCCAAATAGGAAAAAGAGTATGTCAAGGCTATATATTGTCACCCTACTTATTTAACTTATACGCAGAGTACATCATGAGAAATGCTGGACTGGATGAAGCACAAGCTGGAATCAAGATTGCTGGGAGAAATAGCAATAACCTTGATATGAAGATGACACCACCCTCATGGCAGGAGGTGAAGAAGAACTAAAGAGCCTCTTGATGAAAGTGAAAGAGGAGAGTGAAAAAGTTGGCTTAAAGCTCAACATTCAGAAAACGGAGATCATGGCATCTGGTCCCATCACTTCATGGCAAATAGATGGAGAATGAGTGGAAGCAGTGGCAGACTTTATTTTCTTGGACTCCAAAATCACTGCAGATGGTGACTGCAGTCATGAAATAAAAAGACACTTACTCCTTGCAAGAAAAGTTATGACCAATCTAGATAGCATGTTAAAAAGAAGAGACATAACTTTGTCAACAAAGGTCCATCTAGTCAAGGCTATGGTTTTTCTAGTAGTCGTGTATGGATGTAAGAGTTTGACTATAAAGAAAGTTGAGCACTGAAGAATTGAGGCTTTTGAACTGCGGTGTTGAAAAAGGCTCTTGAGAGCCCCTTGGATTGCAAGGAGATCCAACCAGTCCATCCTAAGGAGATCAGTCCTGAGTGTTCATTGGAAGGACTGATGCTGAAGCTGAAACTCCCAATACTTTGGCCACCTGATGTGAAGAACTGACTCTCTGGAAGATACCCTGATGCTGGGAAAGATTGAGGGCAGGAGGAGAAGGGGACGGCAGAGGATGAGATGGCTGGATGGCATCACCAATTCAATGGACATGAGTTTGAGTGAACCCTGGGAGTTCGTAATGGACAGGGAGCCCTGGCATGCTATAGTCCACCGGGTTGTAAAGAGTTGGACATGACTGAGCGACTGAACTGAACTACTATTTAAGTGATGCATCAGAAACTGGAATTCACATTTTGCTGCTTCTATTTACTGCCCCCACACCATTGTTTCTTTGGTGTACTTTTGACCAAACATATTTTGGCATGTTTGCAGAGGAAAGGAAAAGCCAAGTTGGAAAAAAGAAGGAAGAAAAACATGAAAGATCAAAAGGAAACTATTGCTTTAATAAAAGGAGGGATGCTGGTGGGTGTGTGTATGCGGTGTGCATATGCATCTGTATGCTGCACTTTTATACAACTGTGCCCAAAGCATAGGTCATACAGACAAACTGGAAATAAATTGATTTTCTTGTTACATAGCTTTATAGATGAAAGATATACTTTCGGAGTCAGATTATATTATTATTATATATATAATGTTATTACTATAATAATATAGTAGCCTTATTTTATGTAATAATAAGCTTTCCAATCTGTTTTCCAGGTCTTTTAACATTAGAAAAATGTTTTTATATGTAGTAATTCTTACTTATATTTTATCAAATGGTAAGAAATCACATTCTTACTGGAAGTAATTTTTTATAAAAAAGTAACATATAATAGAGTTTGATGATCAACTAAACAGAAGAATTATAGTACTTCTTTAGTACATTTATAGACTTTGTTCATATGATTTTATGAATATAGGACTGGCATGCTGCAGTCCGTGGGGTCACAAAGAGGTGGACATGACTGAGTGACTGACCTGATATGATTTTAATATGCTTTCTCTCTTCTCTCTCTCTGCCTTTCTGTTTTTTTCTTTGTGCACCTTCACATAATCCAGTGTCACGATTGCAATGCTGTTTACCTGATTTAGTAGGAGTAATACTTTGTTTGGAAGTTTTGTCTTCTAATTTTCCCAGATACCAGGTAAAATTATCGCTGAACTCCAACAATATTTTCTTTTGTAGAGAAGTTCTTAAAACACAAACGTAATAGGAAATTAATAGCATTATTTTAAAATAAATGAGTGTGTTTAATAATAGCACAAAAGTGCAATTTTAATAAAGAAGCAAAAATCATTGTTTTTTAATGAGGATATTGGCTTTGAAATAAGCCAGTAGGTTGACTTTATCTCTGATTTATGATTAAGCAAAACTACAGATCAGTTGATTCCAAGTTCAACGAAATCATCTCCTTAAGATTCTTTTTTATGGTGTTTGAGGTCTGTCACTGTTCTGCGTTGTTCTGAAAATACGGAAGCTTAACTTTCCTAATCAAGAGATGGGGTAATAAGACTGAAATGTCTGTATCAGGAGCCAGGAAAGCTGAGTGCTAAGTGCAGTGTATTTCAGGATCCTCCTGTCTGTGCTTATGGTATTTGAGGCTCCTGGTTAATAGAGAAAAATGGATGTGTGTTCCTGGGTTCCATCCCTAGTTGGAAAGATCCCCTGGAGAAGGCAATGGCAGATCACTCCAATATGCTTGCCTGGACAAGTCCATGGACAGAGGAGCCTGGTGGGCTACAGTCTGTGGGGTCTCAAAGAGTCAGACATGACTGAGTGGCTGACACCTTTACTTTCACTTTCTGGCTCACAGACCATAGGAAAATACTGTGATGTGATTCTTCTAGCCAGCATTACCAGGACAAGATTTAGATGGTCTTCAACTTCACTTATATAAAGAATCTGACTGCAGTGGAGGAGACCTGGGTTCGATCCCTGTGTCCGATCCCTGGGTCAGGAAGATTCCCTGGAGAAGGAAATGGCAAACCAGTCCAGTATCCTTGCCTGGAAAATCCCATGGACAGAGGAGCCTGGTGGACTGCAGTCCATGGGATCACAAAGAGTCAGACGTGACTGAACAACTAACACTTTCAACTTCACTCAAGCCAGTATTTTGGCCCCAGCTTATATACCAAGAAGACATTCTCCAACAGTATTTCCAAATCTTTCCTCAGTTTCCTCTTTCTTTGCGCTCTCTGCAGGGGCCCCTCCCATCACCACATCTCAGCACCAGCTGCTGGGGCACTCTCAGGAGGATCACAAGTGTAACTTGGACTGCCGTGTCTGCTTCGGATGCCTCATCCCACAGTTTCCTGGGTTCTCATCACCACACACCAGAGCTTGGTTAGGCTGGCAGTGGATCTGGGCCCATTTCACACTTCAGAACCAAGAGAAGTTCCACAAGACATCTCACCCCTTGAGCCCCATGATGGTGAGTCATGTCTGACTCTACAACCCCATGGACTGTAGCCCATTAGGCTCCTCTGTCCATGAAATTTTCCAGGCAAGAATACTGCCTCAGAACCCAAGCATGTACAAGTGAAGGCACGGTGACTTACGACAAAGGGGATACGGGTTATCAACAGTTGGTCCTATTTCATAAAGGAAATTCCGGAAAATGAAAGACTGATATGCCCAGGAATAAAGAGCAGAGAGAATACGTAGTAACC
The DNA here is from genome assembly GCF_016772045.2 of Ovis aries. Taxonomy (NCBI): domain Eukaryota; kingdom Metazoa; phylum Chordata; class Mammalia; order Artiodactyla; family Bovidae; genus Ovis; species Ovis aries. The sequence continues at coordinate 35,617,594 of NC_056062.1, read as the reverse complement.
AAAGCACTTGTCAGCTCCACATCACAAAGCTAAGCTCTCTGTACTAGTCCCTCTGCCACCTGATAGCCGGTTCACTCAGACATGCCCTCTAGCCTGTGGGGCTTTGCTTATGTGACCATCATGAAGGTGCGGTTTGTGTTCTGTGGATTCCATGCTTCCTACTCACAGCACCTACTCCAGGGGATTAGGTGCAGTAGATCTGCCTTCCAGTGTCTATTATTTCTAGAGACAGGCCTCTTTCTTATTGACAATGAGAAGATCACAAGGACCAAGAATGGTGTGTACTGTTAAAATCAATTACTTCATTAATTCAGCAAACTTTGGTCGAACACCGTCTAAGGGTCTGAAAGAGCGATCTATGTATTGATCAGCAGAAAGTGAGCACAGCGGTGGCAAACGTGAGCTTGGACTTTGGGGTCTGCTTGGTCGTGACTTCATGCTGGACTGGACTCTTGGTGCCTCTCCTTGGGAATGTTGCTTCTCTGAACAACATTCTTGAACATCAGTTCCCTCACCTGAAAAGAAATTGGAGCTATTACATCTTCTTTAGGTGATGGCTGTGAAACTGCTGTAAAAATTAGCCACAGGATCAACAGTTTTGGACAATAACTTGATTTATGTATTTATAATTGTCTATAATTGTCTATTTATATTGTCTATAAATACAATAAACCTGGCACTGATTAGAGGGAGATGAAGGTAGAGAAGATGTGAATGATTCTTTCAAAAAGTCTGGTGTGGCAAATAGATACATATATTAGTGGTTCTGTATGAAAAGTATCTTCGGAGAAGGCAATGGCACCCCGTTCCAGTACTCTTGCCTGGAAAATCCCATGGACGGAGGAGCCTGGTGGGCTATAGTTCATGGGGTCTGCTAAGAGTCAGATACGACTGAGTGACTTCCCTTTCACTTTTCACTTTCATGCATTGGAGAAGGAAATGGCAACCCACTCCAGTGCTCTTGCCTGGAGAATCCCAGGGACGGGGGAGCCTGGTGGGCTGCCGTTTATGGGGTCGCACAGAGTCAGATACGACTGAAGCCACTTAGCAGCAGTAGCAGCATGAAAAGTATCTTAGCAATATGGGCGCAATAGAATAAGGATTCAAAGTTTCATATAATTAACCCTCTGGAATCAGGATGACCTTGTAGAGGACATGGTATTTGATGAGGAGCCCCAGCAGTCTAGCAGGGATTCATCAGGCAAGCAGAGTGAGGAATGCATTCAGCACAGAGCAAAAAGGATATGAGAAGAGAGAGGCATGAAACAGTTGGGCATGTTTGCTGAACTATGTGTTCCACAGTTACTTCACAAGAAGAGAGGCATATAGGGACAGAAGAATCTTCAAAACCATGAGTCCAAATGGCATATACTCAAGATGGCTGGTGAAGAGTGGGTCTATTGAAATCTTGCTATTGTTTAGTCAACAGAAATTTTCCTGTTCATGAGATTCTCCAGGTAAGAATACTGGAGTGGATTGCCATTCCCTTCTCCAAGGGATCTTCCTGACCCAGGAATTGAACCCACGTCTCCTGCATTGCAGGCAGATTCTTTACCATCTAGGCCATCAGGGCAGTCCCATTAAAAACTGGGAGTAATTGAAAAATCCATTGGCCTTGCATTTCAGCTTAACTTCTTCATAAATTAAATGTAGATTTAAATTCTTTTTAATGTTTCTAATAAAGAGATATAATTAAACATAATTAAAATGGGCAATGCTGGAGCAATTCTTTTTTTTTTCTCACACTGCACTTTTCAAACAAACAAACAAACAAATAAAACCAAACACTCAAATAAACAAAACCACCCAGACACACTCGGCCAGGACTATAATAGGTATTTAATGTTTCTCCAGCTTGCAAAATGCTTGGGTGTATGTTACAGATAAATCATGGAAATATAATAAAACACTAGTCAAGAAGAATGAAAAGGTGATCATCTTTTACATAAACAGTCTCAGGAGAATTTGAATTCAGCTGAATTAAACTGAATCATGACAGTTTTTAAAAGGTGTTAATAAGCAGACATTGGTTAGTAAAACATCCACCGAAATATATAGATATTATCTGGACAATGGGAAAATGCTAAGGAATCACATAGCTATATTGGAAATGTACAGAGATTAATGTGAATAATTAAATTAAATAACATAAAAAGCTTACCAAACAATCTCTCTGCCCAATGCAGTTTTTATTTTCTAAACTTAAAAGGTTAGATTCCATTCTCTGATTCATACATAACAAGAACAAAGAGAATTGTGGTCTCGCATGAAATAAATCTCAGAAAGCAGATTCCAGTGAGAAATCTGGTCCAGGTACGCTTGATGAAGGCTGTGTGGACTGTCCAACCATTATAACCTCCCAAGAACTTGAAAGCCCTGGGGTTAATTACTGAACAAATGTCACAACTCGTATTCAATTCAAGTACGTTTCTGAAGAGGCAAGTTATAAACCACACCACGTGCTTCACTCACAGATGGTCTGGTTCTGGTTGAGCCCTGCTGTCATGGAGTCCAAGGGCATGAAGGTCAGTTTGACTTTGTTCTTCAAAAGGTAGGATTAGGTTTTCCGCTTTTCAGAACTTGAGGAAGTCAACTGATTTCTCTGAATGAAGCCAAGGGAACATCTACAGCTTTTTTACAGGTGGCAAATCCAGCATGAAGTTATGGCCAAGAGAACCTCAAAGCCCAGGCTCACTTAAGGCATCACTGTGCTCACTTCCTGCAGATCAATACACAGATTACCATTTCGGACACTTAGACGGTGTTCAACCAAAGTTTGTCAGATTAACGAAATAATCAGTTTTGACAATTCACACCACTTTTTGTCCTTGTGATCTGATCCTGGTCAGTAAGAAAGATGCCTGTCTTTTGAGTGTAGGTAAAGGAGCAGGCTGGGCTTCCCAGGTGGCTCAGTGATAAAGAGTCTGCCTGCCAATGCAAGGGACCTGGGTTGTAACTTGGAAGGTACTCTCCTTTCTGAAAGGTTATAATCCCCAAGGACAATCTCTAAAATTAAAGAGCAAATTTGCCACCCTTACAACTTGGTCATATTTGAGTGGGTTTTAAGGTGAAAACACATTTCACACGTTATTGACCGATAATGAATATGAACACACTGATCAATCAGGCAGATGTGGTAGAGGAAAGAATCCACACAGTTGCTGATGGAAAGTATTCTTTATTAGTAACGGAAAACAGATAGACTAAGCAGGGCTTATTTACACATGAAAATCAGATCCAGTATCGAAGAGAACTAATATGACACACAGTTAATGAAAGACATTAATTAAACAGAGCACATAATAGGTCACAACAAAGAGGTTTAGTATAATGAACACTGATACTAAGTAACCAGATTATACTCCAGCAACTGGAGTTAAAATCCATTCCCGGCCCTACTGTGTAACACAAAGGGAAATTATATGAAGAGCTATTATCATGTTGTGATTTTTCTACTCAGATCCTCTCAGTTGTTCTGTTGCTAAGTTGTATCCGACTCTTTGTGACCCCCATGGACTGCAGCTCGCTTCCCTTTCCTTCACTATCTTCCTGAGTTTGCTCAAATTCACATCTACTGAGTCAGTGTTGCCATCCAACCATCTCATCCTCTGCCGCCCCCTTCTCCTGCTGCCCTGAATCTTTCCCAGCATCAGGTTCTTTTCCAATAAGTCAGCTCTTGGCATCAGGTGGCCAAAGTACTGGAGCTTCAGCTTCAGCATCAGTTATTCCGATGAATATTCGGGATTGATTTCCTTTAGGATTGACCGGTTGGATCTCCTTGCAGTAAAGGGACTCTCAAGAGTCTTCTCAGTCCTCTTAGACAGCACTTGAATTATTAGGATGCAGAGAAAGATCAATTTCCAGGAAGACCCTGTGGTTTTCTGTTGGGGAGAAAGCTTACAGCCTATGGGAGATGGTCAGTCAATAATCAATCCTGAGTCTGATTTTTAAGACCTAAAGTTTTCATCTCAAATTTGGAATTAGTGTTATCACAGCATATAAACTTTATATTTGGCAAATGACGGTTGTGAAAACAGGATGGGTCAGGACAAATATTTGGTCTCTAGGGAAAAATCAAGAGAGCTTAGGCAAGAGCTGGGTCTGCATCTGATATTTGAAAGTTCAGGTTTATTTTTCTAGTTAATTTCTCCAACCTCTACACTTTTATTTCTGATCACAGCAAGAGGCAGATGCCAAATCTTCTGAGAGAGGCTGTTCACAGGGTATTTCTAGCCTGTCTGAAAATAGGAAGTGCTAGAAATTTCATAGGAAAGTCAGTTCTTGTTAGCTTTCTGATTCAATTTTTACAGACCAAACTAACTTGGATAATTAAAGCCTGGGAAAAACAATAAAATCGTAATAATTCACAAAGGTAGTGACAACCTATTTGAGTGGAGTATAACGGAAGACCACTGGACTTTACATCAGGAAACAGGAATTATTCAAGATGAGGAGGTTGAACTATGTCAGCAATTCATATATTGTACTTAACTGTGTAATAATTTCTTCAGAATAAGTGTATTGAGGATTGTTGTTGCTGTCAGTCGCTAAGTTGTGTCCAGCTCTGCGACCTCATGGACTGCAGCATGTCAGACTTCCCTGTCCTTAACCATCTCCTGGTGCTTGCTCAAACTCATGTCCATTGAGTCAGTGATGCCATCCAACCATCTCGTCCTCTGTCGCCCCCCTTCTCCTTTTGCCTTCAATCTTTCCCAGCATTAGAGTCTTTTCCAGTGATCCAGTTCTTTGCATCAGGTGGCCAATGTATTGGAGCTTCAGCTTCAGCATCAGTCCTTTCAATGAATATTCAGGGTTGATTTCCTTTAGGATTGACTGGCTTGATCTCCTTGCTATCCAAGGGACTCCCAACAGTGTTCCCAAGCACCACAGTTTGAAAATAATAAAGGTAAAAATAGAGTTGCTCTTTTGGAAGAGAGGGAAGCTGTCACATTGTACATGTTCAGTAAATAGTATCAATATTTGTTACTGATTCTCAAAGTCCTTCAAGAGGCAGATGATGAACTCCACAGAGCATTTGGCTAAGTTACTTTTGAAATTTTGAATAAAGAGAGTCAAGGCCTCTCCGACATAGAAAATTCCAAAGAAAAAGTGAGAGGACCCTGAGAAGACCACTACCAATAGGAAGTAGCCATGTGGCTCTTTCTTAGACATCTGGAAGGCTGCATTCATTAGTGTGCTTTGGCTGCAGAAACAGAAAGCATGACTCAAATTGGTTTGAGCAAAACTGGAGATCTATTGATTCAAGTAAATAAATGATAGTCAATCTGGTTCAGGAGAGGCTCCAGCCAGGGATTTCCAAGTCGTTCAGCTGTGGCTTCCTCTGTGTGTGGTCATCAGCTCTAGGCCACTTACTTCCCTCCTGGAGGCATCCTAGCTGTAGAAGTTCAGATCTCAAATCCACAGCATGCTACCCAGAGAAAGAAACAGTTTATCTTCTGGTCACCCCCAAAGAAGAGAGAGGCAACTTTTGTTCCAGAGGCAACCTCAGTTAAGTATCTCAATTTATTGGCTCAAAATGCAACATGTGTTCATTCATAACAAATTCCAGAAGGATGGGTCCCATTTACCAAGCTAAGTCAAGGCTCACTTTTCAGTGGGGCACTCGGGCAATCCTGTGCCAGGCACACAGCTGGGAATTTATGAAAAGGGAAGGAGGGAAGGCTTTCCAATTAATGTGCATTTCAGCTATGATGGTAATTAATTTAATGCATTGCTATGACTCTCCAGTAGCCCTAGTAAAAAATTCTTTAGAGAAAAAGAGCATGTCCACATATTGTCATTATCTCTCATATCATCTCATATAAAGTCACAAAAACAATCAGCTATCAGATGGAAGGACAGGTCTTAGTTCAAAGGGCAGAGTCTGAGCTAGGTGGAGCATATCAAAAATATCAGTGCACAGTGACAGCAGGCTCACAGTTCAAGTCATTTGTTCTTTTTTTTCCTTGAAGGAAACTTTTATTTTTATATTAACAAATGTACTTACTTTAATATATAAATTCTCAAGCAAAATATATTAGAAAATAAGTAGTAAGATACTTACCTCTAGATTTGTGAATTCAGTGCCATACATGTGACATATTGTTTTTTTAACTAATTTTTATTGGAGTATCAGTTCAGTTCAGTTCAGTTCAGTCGCTCAGTCATGTCCGACTCTTTGCAACCCCATGGATCACAGCATGCCAGGCCTCCCTGTCCATCACCAACTCCCGGAGTTCACTCAGACTCACGTCCATCGAGTCAGTGATGTCATGCAGCCATCTCATCCTCTGTCGTCCCCTTCTCCTCCTGCCCCCAATCCCTCCTAGCATCAGAGTCCTTTCCAATGAGTCAACTCTTTGCATGAGGTGGCCAGAGTACTGGAACCTCAGCTTTAGCATCATTCCTTCCAAAGAAATCCCAAGGTTGATCTCCTTCAGAATGGACTGGTTGGATCTCCTTGCAGTCCAGGGGCCTCTCAAGAGTCTTCTCCAACACCACAGTTCAAAAGCATCAATTCTTCAGCATTCAGCCTTCTTCACAGTCCAACTCTCACATCCATACATGACTACTGGAAAACCATAGCCTTAACTAGATGGACCTTAGTCAGCAAAGTGATATCTCTGCTTTTCAATATGCTTTATAATTCTGTGTTAGTTTCTACTGTATTTATTAACACATGGTTCTATCAAAGTACTTAACATCACTGTGAATGGATTACATATTAAAGAGTCTAAAAGTCCACAAAGAAATTAATATATTGTTTTGACATTCTTCATAAAATATTATGGTCCCCTTATAATTTCCCTAGGGCTTCCCTGATAGCTCAGTTGGTAAAGAATCTGCCTCCAGTGTGGGAAACCTGGGTTCAATCCCTGGGTTGGGAAGATCCCCTGGAGAAGGGAAAGGTTACCCATTCCAGTATTCTGGCCTGGAGAATTCCATGGACTGTATAGTTCATGGGGTCTGGAAGAGTTGGACACAACTGAGTGACTTTCACTTTCACTATAATTTCCCATAAAAAGATCTGGGAAATCAAATTAGCATTTATTTGAACAAAGAGAAGTGCATGGATTATAAATGTTGGGAAAAAAATAAATAAAAGCAAGTTCACTGGTAAAACTTTGTAACAAGAAGTCAATTGCTATCACTGTTGGCCAACCACTTGTGTGCAGGAAGGGAGAAAACACACTTGCCTTAGTAACATAAGGCCAACATAAGTCTGAGAGCCAGTTAGCAAATACCAGTTTCTCTGACCACATGATGGGACGATCTGACTTATTGGGAAAGACCCAGATTCTGGCAAAGATTGAGGGCAGGAGAAGGGGGCAAGAGAGGATGAGATAGTTGGATGACATCATTGACTCAACGGACATGAGTTTGAGCAAATTCCAGTAGAAAGTGGAAGACAGGGAAGCCTGGTGTGCTGCAGTCCATAGTGTTGCAAACAGTCAGACACATATTAGTGACTAAACAACAAAATTGTAAGGACTCACCACCCCCTCTCCCACTCTTCATCTGAAACTCAGCTGCCTGGCTTACACTCTGCACCTGAACTAATTGCTGTTTCAAATTTCCATCCTGAAGTTGGACAAAATAATTGATTGCCATCAAAGACTTTCCCCAAACTACATGTGTGCAGTGATACTCAATTAAAATCTACTTTTTGCTCCCAGTTTTATTTAGGTGCCATGAGGAAATAGAAGGGAAAGATTTGGGATTTTGTGAACAACTTTTTTTTCACAGATATTGTTTTTTTGGTATGAACTTCTGCTGCAAGAATAAATAGCTGGCTCTTTTAAGATACCACTAGGACCATAAGAATCTGAGCAGCCCCCAGAAGTGAGAAAAAGAAAGGGAATGAATTTTTCCCTAAAACTTCCAAAAGGAATGCAGCCCTGTCAACACCTTGATTTTGGACTTCTGACCTCCAGAACTGTAAGAATATATTTTTCATTGTTTTAAGCCAGAAAAAAAAGCTACCACTTGGGCTCATTATGTAGTTGAATAGTAAGTACTGACTAAGGGATGTGGAAGTAGCTGTTAAAATCCAGAGACAAATGTCAGATGAATGGATAAAGAAGCTGTGGTACGTATAGAAGCTGTGGTACATATATACAATGGAATATTACTCAGTCATAACAAGGAATGCACTTGAGTCAGTTTGAATGAGGTGGATGAACCTAGAGCCTATTATACAGAGTGAAGTAAGTCAGAAAGAGAAAGACAACTATTGTAAGTTAACATATATATTTATATATATATATATATATATATATATATATATATATATATATGGAATCTAGAGATGGTACGGATGCAAATGGTATCCTATTTGCAGGCAGCAATGGAGAAACAGACATAGAGAACAGACTTGTGGACACAGTGGGGGAAGGAGAGGGTGGGACAATTTGAGAGAGCAGCATGGAAACATATACATTAGCATATGCAAATAGAGAGCCAATGGGAATTTGCTGTATGACACAGGGAGCTCAAAGCTGGTGCTCTGTGACAACCTACAAGGGTGCAGTGGGGTGGGAGGTGGGAGGGAGTTTCAAGAGGGAGGGACATGTATATACCTATGGCTGTATGGCAGAAACCAATGTAACATTGTACAGCAATTATCCTCCAATTAAAAATACATAATTTTTTTTTAATTCAGGGACCATAAATACTTTCCTTTGAAGATGTGGTTCAGTAACAGTGAAGCAGGGAGGCTAGGCTTGAGCTGCTTGGCAGCTGAGGGCCAGCCGCAGATGCAGGAGCATCCTGCCAAGGAGAGGGAAGGTGGCTCTCACCCAGAGAAAGCTGGGGTCCCTGGAGGAGCTTCACATGCCCGTGACTGCTGGGGACACCTTGATGCTAACTAACTGGTATCTGGGGAGCGTCCAGGGGGAGCCCCGCAACAGTCTCATTCCACCTCTCGGGAAGGAGATTTCATGAGCAGTGTTTCTCTGCTCTGACCTAGGAGGAATTCAAAAGCCTTTCTAAGGCTTGTTAAATGATTTCAACTATTTTAAGTGACTAAAATCTTGTGTATTTCAATGATACAGATTTCTGAGGTGCATCCTGCCAACACACAAGACCCTGGTTTTTCATCTTTCTCCTTGACTTACCAGTGAGAGAATTCAAATAATTCAATCTCTCTGAGCCTCAGTTCCCTCACTTGTACAGTAAAAACATTAATATGCTCTCTGGAATTTTTTTAGTTTTTCAATGAAGTATGTATAACCTATCTGATACCATATCTGGTGGAAAGGTGTTTGGAAAACCCTGGTTCTTTTCCATTTCCTCCTGTATTTCATCCAAACACAGATTCTTCTTTGATTTTGAGCTAGCTGGCTGTCCCAGGATGAGTGGATTGAGACGTAAAGCTGAAGACATAAGGAGAGCAAAGAGCCCATCTAAGAGATTTACTGTTTGATTTTTTTTTTTTTGCGGATGAATTATTTGGATATTTCAGGACAAGATAAAATCCTTACTTTATGTTTCCTACAAATGGGATGGTCCTTGAGCTATAAGCTTACTTCCTGGTTCATAAATCTCTTGGACAACAGTCAGGAAGGGCGATCAGTAAGGATTTGAGGGGCACACTGAAGCAAGGAGAACAGCTGAGCAGGAACCTATCAGGTTTGAATATGCAGAGGGCACAGCAGGAAACTCCTCCTTGTTTCATCACATTTCACTTTATTGAGGGCAAGAAGGAGGATACGGTGGTTGGGTGGCTTCACTGACTCAATGCACATGAGTTTGAGCAAACTCCCGGAGGGAGGGCTGATGTACTGCAGCCCATGGAGTCATAAAGAATCAGACACAACAGGGTGACTGAATAGCAACAGCACTTTATTTTGCTTTGTTTTTACAAATTGAAGGTTTGCAGTAACCCTGTGCCGAGCAAGTCTACCAACCTGGAAGGGACGAGTAGCCGTGTCTGTGATATCTCACTTCCTCTTCCTCCACCCAAAAACCTAAAAAGATGAAACAAACAAGAAAAAAACCTACTGGACAAATAGTGTCTCTGAACTAAGAGTCAGAGAGGGGAGCAGAGGTTGGAGACAAGCACTGAAGTGGAGCTCTCAAGACAGCGGAGATGGGCATCTGTCATTTTGTTATGTGTCCCCAGTGTCAGGAGGCAGCAGAGTGTCAGAGTCTAGTTGGAAGAAAGAGAAGACTGATGCAAACCTATGGAGAGAAGCAGAGAAACCAAGAGGTAAGATAGAGGTGGTCCCTAAAGACAACTGGGTATCTGTTTTTCACCCATCTGTTTATTTATCCAATTATTCCACATATTTACCAAGAGCCACCATGGACCGATCGGTCAGGGGGAAAGAGATAATAAATGAACATAAAGGTACATGCAAGTTAAGTGCTCTGAGGAAAGGTAACTCGGGGTAAGGGGGATAAGAACAAGGAATATGTGTCACTTTACACCAGATTTTCAAGGAGGGCTTCTCTGACAGGTAACACTCAGCTAAGGATGGAGAAGCAGCAGATGGAGACGAGCTAAGGATGGAGAAGAGCTAAGATCCGGAGTGGAGTATTCCTTCATTGGTGTTGGATGTGAAAAGCTCTTAGCATGTTGGCATCACGATGAGGAGGCCAAGGGGCCAACAAGGCAGGAATGAGGGGAGGAAGGAGTCAGTGAGAGGACTGGAGTTGGAGACTGGAGAGGTGTTGGGGTCCTTTAGAGGACTGGAACCTGGTGGTCCAGAGTCAACCGATAAGAAAGGAAAGGAGAGAGAAAGAGGCTGATATTCCTTGATTTACGCAGAAAGCCAATAAAGCCCCTGCATGGGGCTTGCTCTGTTCACGAAGGCCTCGGGTGCCCTCTCGATGGAGTGAAGGTGCAGAGTGCCTTCTCGAGAGGGTCTTAGAAGCCCGGGCAGGAAAGTGAACTCAGAGAGCCTCTGTGCTCCAGGGGATCAGCCTGAAAAAGAAAGGGAGAGAGAGAGAGAGAGAAAGCAAGAGGAAGAAAGACGCGGGGACCAAAGCCAAAGCTCTGATGGAGCAAAGGTGTTTTAATCAACATGGTGTGGGCATATATACTGTAGTTATTCACAGCAAAGATAAAGATTCAAATTCCAGACTTACAAAACATAGGCGATCCATATTAAAGAGAGAGAGAGTTGTAACAATCCCTTTTATCGTATGGTTCACAAGAAGGAAAAGGGTTCTTACCATCGTATTGAAAAACTAACGAAGGAAATGCCTAGATCCCCCAGCCCCAGAGAGGCTTGCCTCTTCTCTTAATTCCTGAATATTCAGGAATTAATAAGGAACAGAGGATTCCTGATAGATCCAAAACAGCACACCGGAAGCCTCCTGTTAAATGCTTCCTGACAGAGAGGGAGGTGATGGGCCATGCTGGATCTGCTGGTAAAGCCTTCCTATAGTTTCAGTTATTTTGTTTTTTTTTCCCCTGGGTTCTTGTAAGATCTATTTGCCTCCTTCAAAAACACAGAAGACGTTCCTGCTTTATTTGAGTAGGTTTGGGTGGATTTTAGGTCTCTGAAACAAAAGAAACTTTTATGGAAGCATAATTCTTCTACTGTGTTTCACTTTCTGAAGTCTGTGATTAGGACTCCATCAATTAGTGAGCCCATGCCCTGGAACATGGTCTTTGTAAGCACTTCTCGGTTGTTCTTGTTGCTATCTGTTTAGATGAGACAGGAAGGCTAGATGAGGCTGGCACTGAGTATTCCTCATCCCCCAGGTTGGTTAGGCACTGATGAAACTCCGATAACTTAGGCTGTGGTTCAGTGGTTTCTCCCCAGGGCAGACCTTGTTAAGAAGAGCAGAGGGCTACAGCACATTTTAGATTGGTTCCTTTTCTCTTCCCTTTGCTGGGAGCACAAGGAGATTCTTCTCTGATGTTTACTGTAATAACCTGGTTTATGGCTTCTTGAGATAAAACTCACAAGAGTGTGGGGTCTGCTAGGACTGAGCCACCAGCTCAGAGCACTTTGTCAGTTACAGCTGAGGTTTCCTGCTCTGGAACTAGGTCCCTGGGGGTCTCTGCCCTGAGCTCTTGCTCCCAAGTCATGATGACTCTTGTCTGTCTCTCCAATTCTGGGGGCAGTGGTGTGTCCTATGACCTCAGTTCTCTGCTGGATCTGAAAAAAGTACTTGATTTCCAGTTTGTTTAGCTTTTTTTTTTTTTTGGCTTTTGTGTGGATGGGAGAAAGTTGAAATGGACAGTAAACAGACTGAATTAGTAAAAACAAAACAAAACAAAACACTAAAAACTAAACAAACCAAAAAAAAAAAAAAAAAGCCCAGACTTTAAGGCTTCAGGGGTAAGTTGTAGCAAACATTTAAAGAAGAGTTAATGCTAACACTTCTCATATTCTTCCAAAATATAGGGAGAGGGATAATAATTCCTAACTTATTCTTTGAAGCCAGTATTACCTTGATAACAAAACCAGGCATTTATTCTCAAGTTTCTATTTACTTTAAAATTGTGTATCCCAATCTGTCCTACCCCATTTTAGAGTAGGATTGCCCTTCGAAGATTGTACATGTGAAATCTTGTATTCCTTTTCTTGGCACAATGTTGTTTGGTAGGATGAATGACTAAATTCTATGTAACATTTCTTTTGCTGATAACTGATATGCTTTTTTCCTGTGTATGTAAGGAAAAGAATGGCTGATAATCAAAAGGTAAAAAAATAAAAATGTTAAGAGCTAAGATGATATTTCTAATTCATCTCATGGATCCATCCTCTGACGTTTCGCAATGCTCAAGTGTGTTGACATGTCTCACCTACATGTGTTTGCTGCTCTTTTCAAGAGAGCTTCAAGATTCTTTCCTAAATGAAAGTGGGAAGCTGAAAATTGAGTTTAGAACAATAATTAAAAATTAAATCCCTGTGTCAGTATCATATAAAGAGTATTTTATAGGGTGATATTTTGAGTAATCAGATATATGTTAAAATTTCAGCTGGTAAAGAATCTGCCTGCATTGCGGGAGACCTGGATTTGATCCTTGAGTTGGGAAGATCCCCTGGAGAAGGAAACAGCTACCCATTCCAGTATTCTGGCCTGGAGAATTCCATGGACTATACAGCTCATGGAGTCGCAGAGAGTCGGACACGACTGGGCAACTTTCACAAAAACAAGCTAAGTTAAAATTTGGGGACTTTGTATAGGAAGGAGGATAAACTAAATAAAAAACAAGCGAAACAAGTTTGCATTCAAACAGAAATTTCTGAGGATACAAATTTCTAAAGAGTAAGATTCAAAGAGAAAGCAGCTCAATTTATTCTTTAAATGGGCATTATTGTTTCTTTTTCTCCTTAGACTCTCTAATAATTGCTGCCTTTGGGCAAGGATGTTATTTCTTTTATCAAAAATACAATACATTTAAAAGATACCTTTGACTTCCTACTAGTTCTAAAAAGACAGACTTTAGTATTTGTCACCCAAACCTTCATATTTTTGCTTCCTTTCACTCAGCTTCTCTCCCTTCTTAACTTTGCTCTCCTCTTTCCTCTCAAACAGGTCACAGCCTGCCAGCTATTATCACCTTTGGAGACAATCTCTGGCAAAAATGTTCAAAACCTTGGTGACCTAATGAGAATTGTCAGGGTCTTCTCAGGCCACTGTTATTCCCCATTATGCCATCTGGTTAGCAAGGCCATATTCAGGCACATGCTGGGCTCCTAGAAAAACAAGTCTGTGCAATGTGGTATAATTAAGAGAGAACAGAATTAGGAGACAGAGAACCTATGTTTGAATCCAGTCTCTGTGACTTACCTGTTATGTGACTGATAAAATCACAGTCCCACTGAGCTCCATCTTTCTCACCTAAAAACTGGATATTAATGATATCCAACTCAGTGGGGGCTTTGAAGACTAAATAAGAGAGTATACAGCTATTGTATGAGAGCTCTTTGTGCACAGATATAACAACGTGTCTATCATGGTAACATCGGGCTCTTAATTCAAGAGGGTACTACCATTCCAAATAGCTATTCATCATCCCCTTTTTGAAAGCAGAGAGCAGGAAATAATAAAATAATATTCTCAATAATAATGGTAACTCCTGCTTATTAACAACTTACTTGTCACCACGTTATGCCATATGCTTTACATATATTATTTTAATTTGTTGTTGTTCAGCCACTCAGTCATGTCATGACTGTTTGTAACCCCATAGACTGCAGCACACCAGGCTCCTCTGTCCTTTACTATCTTCCAGAGGTTGCTCAAACTCATATCCATTGTGTTGATGATGCCATTCCACCATCTTGCCCTACTTTTCTGATTTAGGTAGAGCTGTAGGAAGGTCAATGAGCTTGGTCAAAAGATAACTAGCTTTGTGATCCTCATCTCTTAGAGTTTCAGCTACTTGACTGATAAAATTATAAGACTGTTGTAATTCATTTATAAGACCCACTAAGCTTTCTACTAATACAAGTACCAATACGCAAAGAACAATGTTGTGTATTCCTCCCACTTGTAAAGAATCAGCCTATTCTACATTAACATTTAAGCACAGTTCTGTCATTTAATAAACATGAACAGTTGTTTTCTTGGCCTAAGTGATCCTGACAGTCTAGTTGATTTGTGTTCATAAAACATAAGAATTATACTTTCTTACCACCATTCCAAGGAGAAATGCTGACATGTAATTCATTGCTTTGACTTATGACAAAACACATGAAGAAAACAGTAGACTCAAGCATATTTAAGTGCGTTTATAAATGTTCACTGAAATTTGATTGAAATGCATGGCTTTATGCATGCTAATATTCCAGGAAAGACTATTTGTATATACAGAAATTGGCTCCCAAGGTTAGTGAGCCTCTAATTTTTAAAAATTATGGGCAAAAGGGACACCTAAATAGTCTACATATTTTTTTTTCCATGACCTTAAGCTGCTAAGGATTTCAAATAAGAATTTCAAATCCTTATGATGACAACCAGGAAGGGGAAGATGAACTATTAAAAACTGACCAAAGAAATTCATCAGTCAAGTCTCTATTGCTGGCAAAGTCCTAGCCAGTTAAAATACCCTTAAAACTGGATTTTATAGATTTTGTAGACTATTATGAGCTATGTACAGGCTTCCCAGGTGGCTCAGTGGTAAAGAATCTGCCTGCCAGTGAAGGAGATGCACGTTAAATCCCAGGTCAGGAAGATCCCCTGGAGAAGGAAATCACAACTCACTCTAGCATTTTTGCCTGGAAAATCCCATGGACAAAGGAGCCTGGTCGACTACAGTCCCTGGGGTCCCAAAAGAGGTGGACATATCTTAGCGACTAAACAACAACAAAAATAAGCTATCTACAAACTTGTTTACATGAATAAAAATTTTTCAGAGCTTAATTTGTATTTATTTGTATAATTTGTACATGGTAGTGATTTGACGTAGATACTACTATAACTCATTGTACAGATCATTTAACTGAAGGAGAGAGAAGATGAATAGCTTCTAAAGGACTTGGGCTCCATCTTTTCTGACCATAATGCATTCAGATTAGATCTCAATTATAGGAGAAAACCTATTAAAAATTCCAACATATGGAGGTTGAACAACACACTTCTGAATAACCAACAAATCACAGAAGAAATCAAAAAGAAATCAAAATATGCATAGAAATGAAGGAAAATGAAAACACAACAACCCAAAACCTGTGGGACACTATAAAAGCAGTGCTAAGAGGAAAGTTCATAGCAATACAGGCATACCTCAAGAAACAAGAAAAAAGTCAAATAAATAACCTAACTCTACACCTAAAGCAACTAGAAAAGGAAGAATTGGAGAATCCCAGAGTTAGTAGAAGGAAAGAAATCTTAAAAATTAGGGCAGAAATAAATGCAAAAGAAACAAAAGAGACCATAGCAAAAATCAACAAAACCAAAAGCTGGTTCTTTGAAAGGATAAATAAAATTGACAAACCATTAGCCAGACTCATCAAGAAGCAAAGAGAGAAAAATCAAATCAATAAAATTAGAAATGAAAATGGAGAGATCACAACAGACAACACAGAAATACAAAGGATCATAAGAGACTACTATCAGCAATTATATGCCAATAAAATGGACAACGTGGAAGAAATGGACAAATTCTTAGAAAAGTACAATATTCCAGAACTGAACCAGGAAGAAATAGAAAATCTTAACAGACCCATCACAAGCACGGAAATTGAAACTGTAATCAGAAATCTTCCAGCAAACAAAACCCCAGGTCCAGACGGCTTCACAGCTGAATTCTACCAAAAATTTCGAGAAGAGCTAACACGTATCCTACTCAAACTCTTCCAGAAAATTGCAGAGGAAGGTAAACTTCCCAACTCATTCTATGAGGCCACCATCACCCTAATACCAAAACCTGACAAAGATGCCACAAAAAAAGAAAACTACAGGTCAATATCACTGAAGAACATAGATGCAAAAATCCTCAACAAAATTCTAGCAATCAGAATCCAAGAACACATTAAAAAGATCATACACCGTGACCAAGTGGGCTTTATCCCAGGGATGCAAGGATTCTTCAATATCCGCAAATCAATCAATGTAATTCACCACATTAACAAATTGAAAAATAAAAGCCATATGATTATCTCAATAGATGCAGAGAAGGCCTTTGACAAAATTCAACATCCATTTATGATAAAAAAAAAAAAAAACTCTCCAGAAAGCAGGAATAGAAGGAACATACCTCAACATAATAAAAGCTATATATGACAAACCCACGGCAAACATTATCCTCAATGGTGAAAAATTGAAAGCATTTCCCCTAAAGTCAGGAACAAGACAAGGGTGTCCACTTTCACCGCTACTATTCAACATAGTTCTGGAAGTTTTGGCCACAGCAATCAGAGCAGAAAAAGAAATAAAAGGAATCCAAATTGGAAAAGAAGAAGTAAAACTCTCACTGTTTGCAGATGACATGATCCTCTACATAGAAAACCCTAAAGACTCCACCAGAAAATTACTAGAGCTAATCAATGAATATAGTAAAGTTGCAGGATATAAAATCAACACACAGAAATCCCTTGCATTCCTATACACTAATAATGAGAAAGTAGAAAAAGAAATCAAGGAAACAATTCCATTCACCATTGCAACGAAAAGAATAAAATATTTAGGAATATATCTACCTAAAGAAACTAAAGACCTATATATAGAAAACTATAAAACACTGATGAAAGAAATCAAAGAGGACACTAATAGATGGAGAAATATACCATGTTCATGGATCAGAAGAATCAACATAGTGAAAATGAGTATACTACCCAAAGCAATTTACAAATTCAATGCAATCCTAACAAGCTACCAGCCATATTTTTCACAGAACTCGAACAAATAATTTCAAGATTTGTATGGAAACACAAAAAACCTTGAATAGCCAAAGCAATCTTGAGAAAGAAGAATGGAACTGGAGGAATCAACTTGCCTGACTTCAGGCTCTACTACAAAGCCGCAGTCATCAAGACAGTATGGTATTGGCACAAAGACAGAAATATAGATCAATGGAACAAAATAGAAAGCCCAGAGATAAATCCACACACCGATGGACACCTTATCTTTGACAAAGGAGGCAAAAATATACAATGGAGTAAAGACAATCTCTTTGACAAGTGGTGCTTGGAAAACTGTTCAACCACTTGTAAAAGAATGAAGCTAGATCACTTTATAACACCGCACACAAAAATAAACTCAAAATGGATTAAAGATCTAAATGTAAGACCAGAAACTATAAAACTCCTAGAGGAGAACATAGGCAAAACACTCTCAGACATAAATCACTGCAGAATCCTCTATGATCCACCTCCCAGAATTCTGGAAATAAAAGCAAAAATAAACAAATGGGACCTACTTAAAATTAAAGGCTTCTGCACAACAAAGGAAAACTATAAGCAAGGTGAAAAGACAGCCTTCTGAATGGGAGAAAATAATAGCAAATGAAACAACTGACAAACAACTAATCTCAAAAATATACAAGCAACTTATGCAGCTCAATTCCAGAAAAATAAATGACCCAATCAAAAAATGGGCCAAAGAACTAAATAGACATTTCTCCAAAGAAGACAAACGGATGGCTAACAAACGCATGAAAAGATGCTCAACATCACTCATTATCAGAGAAATGCAAATCAAAACCACAATGAGGTACCACTTCACACCAGTTAGAATGTCTGTGATCCAAAAATCTGCAAGCAATAAATGCTGGAGAGGGTGTGGAGAAAAGGGAACCCTCCTACACTGTTGGTGGGAATGCAAACTAGTACAGCCACTATGGAGAACAGTGTGGAGATTCCTTAAAAAATTGCAAAAAGAACTGCCATATGACCCAGCAATCCCACTGCTGGGCATACACACCGAGGAAACCAGAATTGAAAGAGACATATGTACCCCAATGTTCATCGCAGCACTGTTTATAATAGCCAGGACATGGAAACAACCTAGATGTCCATCAGCAGATGAATGGATAAGAAAGCTGTGGTACATATACACAATGGAGTATTATTCAGCCATTAAAAAGAATACATTTGAATCAGTTCTGATGAGATGGATGAAACTGGAGCCAATTATACAGAGTGAAGTAAGCCAGAAAGAAAAACACCAATACAGTATACTAACACATATATATGGAATTTAGAAAGATGACAATGATGACCCTGTATGCAAGACAGTGAAAAAGACACAGATGTGTATAGCAGACTTTTGGACTCAGAGGGAGAGGGAGAGGGTGGGATGATTTGGGAGAATGGCATTGAAACATGTATACTATCATGTAAGAATCAAATCGCCAGTCTATGTTCAATGCAGGATACAGCATGCTTGGGGCTGGTGCACAGGGAAGACCCAGAGGGATGTTGTGGGGTGGGAGGTGGGAGGGAGGTTCATGTTTGGGAACGCATGTATACCCATGGTGAATTCATGTCAATGTATGGCAAAACCATTGCAGTATTGTAAAGTAAAATAAAGTAAAAATAAAAATTAAAAAAAGAAGAAGAAAAAAAAAAGGATTTGGGCTCACAAGGGACAGAGTGCAATGATAACCTTGGGTCATAAATCTCCAATGTCCCACTTGTGATCTGCCACCAGTGTCTCCCACCAGGAGGAGGAGAAGGACAAGGATTGACTTTGGTGGAACTTGTGTATTTCAGTTAAGTTTATGTCAGTTAAACCATGTGCAGTTTAGAAGCTGTATGAATGCTTTAGGATGGTTGCCACTGAATGTTGTTTAGAGGGAAATTCCAGCAGGTCCTCATTTGCTCTGAGGACATCCTTGATAGAAAAGAAAAGGTTGAAGCAGTATGTGAGCTCTCAGCGGGGGGCATGTAAGCTGACTAGCTAAAAGGGAGATGACATCAAGGGACAAAGTCTTCCAGCAACACAGAAGGATGCTGGAAGGTAGGAGTGGTGGTCTTTAATATCAGTGAACACAGGCCAGAGGCATAAAAGTCTAGAGTCTTGAGGAGTATTCAAGACATTGTATTCAGGTGGCCAGTCACCACAAAGAAAAAGAGTAGGCAGAGGGAAATAGATGTTACAGTCCATCTACAGAAAGCCAGAGGCCAGCCAGAGATGCAACTGAACTCGCACCTCCTTGCATCTCTTTCCTTCACCAATTAACGTCTGCAGCAGTCATCACTCTCTGCTCCAGGGGCAAGATGTCCAAAGAGCAGAACCCAGCACTCCTGTCAAGATGCGGCAGCATTCCTGGTGGGCTGGAGGGGTGTCGGGCTCTGGTCTAAGTGCCAATGGACTTCGGAGTCCAAAGCCATGGTGGGATTGGCTTACCTCACTCTTCACGTGCACCCTTCTAGGCATCTTAACCACTGCTACACAGGAGCCAATATCCATTAGCAGACCTCTGCTGTGTACTAAGTCATGTCCAACTTTTTGTGACCCCATGACTATAGCCCACCAGGCTCCTCTGTCCATGGGATTCTCCAGGCAAGAATATTGGAGTGAATTGCTATTCCCTTCTCCAGGGGATCTTCCTGACCCAGGGATGAAACCTAGGTCTCCCACATTGCAGACAGATTCTTTTCCGTCTGAGACACTAATAAGCCTCTAGATGGGAGCCAAAAGAAAAAAAAAAAAAAAAAAAACTTTGGAATGCAGCGAGCGAACTGACTCTCCTGAGCACTAGCTTGCAACTTCTGTGCTGCTGCAGAGGTGAGGTTAATATGTAACTGTGGATTCAATAAGTAGCGAATGCAATCAATGAGCAGAAATAGGGAGCAAAAGACCTAAGCATATGCAGTTCAACCATCCTAAGCCAGGAAGAGTGGACAGAGAGCCCCCTGGGCAGGGGGCTACCAGAGAGGGCCTTTTTCTTTCTCTTCTTTGTGAGAAAGGCAGAATAAAAAATAGTAACATGCTCAGCAAACAGCGTCTACAGCTGCTAAGTAAGAAAGAACAGGCTTCATTCAAATGCACTGCAGAAGGGACAGCTGGTCACACTGGTCTCTTCAGCCATCCGTCCTCAATCCTCCGCACACATTTAGCAACAGTCAGTGGCAGTCTCTTTGAATGTAAAAGACACTGATAGTTATCTGGGGTAACTCCAATTCAGTTACATTTTCCTTAAGGAGAATTTACCAAGTCCTTTCTGATTATGCCCAGTTCAGTTCTCTCTAGCTGTCCCAGATTCTTTGTTTTAATATGGAGTGTCTCAGCCTTTAAAATAGCAAGAGAAGGTTATTAAAATATGGAGAAGTCAGAACATTAAAAATTGAGATCTTGGCTGGTTCAGGTTCGTGACTGAACCGAAGAGATGGATGAAGGATGCTTTCTGGATTTGTTCAGAGTTCGTGTTCTCTTCTTTAAATGTGAGAAACGTACTTCCCAAGTCATCAACCGAGAATTCTTCACTTTGAAGAGGGATAAGGTCCCCACCCAGTTATCATTTGACAGAAAGACTCAGCAGACAGGTATTTAGAGTCACCAAAGCTGTGTGACACTACACCACAGTACTAGAGACTTTGGAGGATGCTGAGTGATGTGGTTCATAGCACAGGGCAGAATGGATAGAGTGTGCACATGTGCGTGTGCGTGCACACACACACACACACACACACACACAAACCTGAAAATGTGCTGAGGCGACAGAAAAAGAGAGAGTTTACATCATGGAGAAGGAAACAAGAAGTGACTTGGAGATGGATCTTTAAAAATTAGCACAATTGTAAAAATTGAAGTATATTTGATTTATAACGTCATGAAAAGACTCTGGTGCTGGGAAAGACTGAAGGCAAAAGGAGAAGGAGGTGGCCGAGGATGTGATGGTTAGATAACATCACCAACTCAATAGACTTGAATCTGAGCAAAGTCCAGGAGATAGTGAAGGACAGGGAAGCTTGACATGTTTCAGTCCATGGGGTTGCAAAGAGTCGGACACCCACTTAATGACTGAAGAACAGCAAAAGTAGCAAAGCATAAAGTAGGGTAAGGGCTTGGGATTTTGTCATGTTGTTAAGGCTCCTCCCTCTTTTTTACTTGGGAAATGTAAGATAATTTCTCAGGATTCATTAGTAAAATGATAAGCAATAAATTTCAAATTAAAATCTTTCTTCTAGAGCATTACAAATACATACCACAAGAAAATGAAGCCTGGTCCTAAAATGATGATAATTAATGTAAGATGTTCTGCTCTCTGCATTGTCAGAATGGGAAGCTCATGCTTCTTGCATGGGTGTGAGACCCCAGTCCCATCTCCCCACCACTCGCGTCTCCATGACCTTCCTCTGACCCCTTCATTTTCCCTGTTTTCTTTCCTGGACCTTCCTCTCGAGGAGTTGGTCCACTGAGGTTTTGCCATTTAATAATATCTTTAGAAGGGTAAAGAGCCCTTCACTAGCCTTTGTCTCTCTGTCTTCCTTTTTCATAAATCTAGTTTGGCAGACAGTCTGCAAAGGTGGTTGTCGAAGTCAACATTTCTCATTAGAGGAGAAAATCTGGAAGGATTTGTATCTGACTAGCACTATAAGGCGGGCTTCTCTGGTGGCTCAGACGGTAAAGGATTAGCCCACAGTACTGGATTCCATCCCTGGGTCAGGAAGATCCTCTAGAGAAGAGCATGGCAACCTACTCCAGTATTCTTGCCTGGGAAATCCCAGGGACAGAGGAGCCTGGTGGGATAGTCCACAGGGTCACAGAGTCAGACCCAACTGAAGTGACTTAGCACACATGTATGCCCCAAAGTTCAAATCTTTTATTGTAGAGTTCCAGACCCCTGGGTATTGGGGTTGAGTGGAGTGGTGAAAAGATGGGATTTCCCATTAGTTCATATGCCATACCACCTCGGTCTACAATTGAGCCCAGCTCTATAAGGATCCAGACACTGCTGACTCCTAGTCATCTTGTGAGGAGATTATCTAGGACTAGGGTGAATCAATGGACTGGTGTTAGGCTGTCCAATTCAGTTCTGACTCTCACTGGCCCTGTGACCCCAGGATGGTAATTTTGTCTCTTTCAGCCTATATTTCCTAACTGATAAAATGAAGATAACAACCATAATTTTTAAGGTAATGATGGCAGTGCAAATGCACACTCTTAGTTACACATCTAACATGAGTGGAAGCTCCAGTTCCTGCCCTCTCCCACTGCAGTCCTTCCCCTCAATTCCACCCCATTGTGGATCAAGACCTGAGAGGTCACAGTTTGGGATAAATAATTTAAAAGTCCTATTTCTACTTAATGTGTTGTTTGGTAACGTAGACCTTTTGTGTGTGCGTGTGTGTGTAGTGGCTTCAGCAGTGTCCGACTTTTTGTAACCCTATAGACCGCAGCCTGTTCATGGGATTTTCCAGGTAAGAATATTGGAGTGGGTTGCCATACCCTCCTCCTGGGGATCTTCCTGAGCCAGGAATCGAACCAACTTCTCTTGTACCTACTGCATTGGCAGATGGCTTATTTACCACTAATATCACCTGGGAAACCCTAGACCTTTTGTATCCCTATTTAAAAAATTAGTAATGCACTTCCTTGGTTGTAAAGGAGCTTAGCATGCCTGTCATTAGGAAAGGAGAAATTTCCTTTACTATGACCCCTGCCTGTCTTAGAATAAGAAGGTGCAAAGATGAGGAAAAGGAGCCCAAGGAGTGGGCTGTTTAGGTCTGTTCTTAACCAAGATTGTAAGCAGGTGTCCTCTCATGAGGTG